>NC_060076.1:4827500-5149615 GCF_922984935.1 Meles meles
GGTGGCCGGCCCTCCCTGGGACCGTGATTCTGACAGTCAGCGCATAATCTAGGGCCCAGAAATAGAAGCAAATGGCGCCATCACTCAGGGCTCCGTGAATTCCGCTCACACGGCGCTGTCAAGTTCCCTGACCTACATTCCTCCTGGAGTTGGAGGCCAGGGGCCCCTTGGGGAACGTCCGCCTGGCAGGACGCTCGAGGCAAGGGGCAGGAGAGTCGCTGAAGCCCACTGACCCCCGACAGCTAACCTGAGCGGGTGTCCTCCTCCCCGGCCTCCACTCCCCGCCGTCAGCCAAGGCACGCACCTGGGCTCCAGAATCAGAGGCCAGCTTCAAGGGCAGCTGCTTGCGAGCTGCGTGACCTCGGCACGTCCCTCTGTCCGAGCCTCCCTCCCCTCACTGACAAAATCCTGGAGGCTGCCCGGAGGGCTGCTCGTAGGAAGCGTTTCATAGATGGTCCCTGGGATGGGGTTTGGCCTCCCTCACTGCCTGTCATGGCCATTCTGGTGGCCATCTTCATGCTCAGATCCTCTCAGCAAGCAGGACGCTGAGGGGCCTGGACCCCCAGGCGGGAAGCCCGGCCATTCCCCAGGCCCTGCTGCCTCGGCGGCCTCTGGGCCTCAGGGTAGGAAGAGATCCTGCCTCGGTGCCCTCTGTCCCCCTTCCAACCCAGAGACCCTGGGGGCCTGTGCTGTCCAAGGAACCAGAGGGTTGCAGGGGTTCAGGGGTGAGGCAGGAACCAGAACTTTCTTAGAAAAGAACAGCTATGGGGGGGGGGATTTGGAACTGGCTGTTCCTCAGGTCTCCTGACTGACTGTGGCTGGTCGCTTGTGTGTGTGTGTGTGTGTGTGTGTGCGTGTGTGTGTGTGTGTGTGTGTGTTTCTGCCTGGAGGCAGGGGAATGACTGGGATGACCTCTCGTGGCCCCTGTGAGGCGCTCACTGCTTTCCAGCCTCAGGGAATCAGGCCAGGCCATATGGGGGCTCCCTGTTGGCAGCTCGGGGGGCCCTGACTCTCACCGGCTGAGGTTGGGGGGGGTCCCAGCTCTTCTAGGCTGGGGGTCAGCCCCACCTCTCACCCCCATTCCAGCTCTTTTAGGAGCGGGGGGCGGGGGACGAGCCCGCAGTGCCGTGGGGCCGTGAAAACGGGCCTAACCTTTCTGAAGGGCATTTGGCCTCGGACTTAGAAGCCTTTGCAATGTCTGCCTTGACTCAGCTCTCCCGCCTGCAGGAACACCTCCTCGGGACATAATTAGGGATGTGCGCCGTGATTCACGGTCAAGGATGGCCACTGCCGCACTCTCCGTGACACTGAAAACCGCACCGTGCCCTTGAGTGGGAGACGGATGGGACACGCCGCGCTCCAGTCTAGACAATGGTGCGCTCAGAGGCCACGGCCAGTGACCAGGAGGGTGTGTATTTATAGCCTCCGAGGGGGCGCAGCGGGGCTTTCTGTCAAGCGGGGAAGGACAGGCAGGATTCACGCAGGGCGCCGTCCTTCCAAACTAAGGTGCAAGCGCGTTTATATGCAGAGAAAGAAGGTCTGGACGGCGCCGCGCTGAAGGGTGACCGTGCTTCTCTCTAGGTGGGAAGATGAGGGTGATTTTCATGGTCTTTTTGTAACTCTGCATTTAAATTTTTTCCTTACCATAAACAGGCATTAGTTGGGCACATTTTTTTTTTTTTAAGATTTTATTTATTTATTTGACACAGAGAGAGAGGGATCACCAGTAGGCTGAGAGGCAGGCAGAGAGAGAGAGGGAAGCAGGCTCCCTGCTGAGCAGAGAGCCCGATGTGGGACTCGATCCCGGGACCCTGAGATCATGACCTGAGCTGAAGGCAGAGGCTTAACCCACTGAGCCACTCAGGTGTCCCAACTTGTGCACATTTTTTAAAAGTTTTTTTTTTTTCTAGGACCGTTTGGGTGCTGCCGTCAGGTAAGCATCCAACTCTTGGTTTCGGCTCAGGTCACGATCTCAGGGGCGTGAGGTCGAGCCCCACGTCAGGCTCTCTGCTCGATGTGGAGCCTGCCTGAGGTTCTCTCTCTCCCTCTCCCTCTGCCTGCTCTCTCTCTCTTTCAAATAAATCAATCTTGTTTTTTGTTTTTTGGTTTTTTTTTAAGATTTGTTTATTTATTTGAGACAGAGAACAGGGAGTGAGAAAGAGAGAGTGCCCAAGAAGGGGAAGGGGCGAAGAGAGAGAGAATCCGAAGCAGACTCCCCCAGGCACGGAGCCTGATGTGGAGCTCGATCCCAGGACTCCGAGATCCTGACCTGAACCGAAATCAAGAGTCAGATGCTTAACCCACGGAGCCACCCAGGTGCCCTTCAAATAAATAAATTTTTTTAAAAAGTTATTTTTATGAAAGGACAAATATTCTATGACTGCACTTTTACGGGGTCCCAGGATAGACAGACTCATAGAGACAGAAAGAAAGTGGTGGTTCCCCGGAGCTGGGGCAGGGTGAGGACGTCCCGCCAAGGGAAGTGTGTGAATGAGGAGTTTGTGACTCCCGGGAACGGAGTCTCGCTTCGGGAAGATGGCAAAGTTCTGGAGGTGGACGGGGGCGACGGGTGCACACAACGGGAGTGCCTTAATGCTGCTGGATTTTAGCACGGAAATGCGGCTCAAACGGTAAATTGTACGTTATGCGTATTTCAGCACAGGCACACAAAACTCTTGAATAAACTAGCGCAGGGTTCCGGCAGGACGCAGTTCTCGGGGAGGGGCGCAGGGAGCCGAGCGGCGGGGTGAGGGGGTCCTGAGAGCAGGTGAGAACCTTGTAGTCTCTCAGCACTGGGACCTCCGCTCTGCTGGCCTGAGTAGTGTGTGTGTGTGTGTGTGTGTGCGTGTGTTTGTGTGTGCACACGCCGCCACCTCTCCTGACCGGGGCAGCCCCTGACGTCAGCCACAGCCACACCTCCAGCCCCAGGCACCCGGGAGGCCGACACGGGGGCGCCGGCCTGTCTATCTCCCCTGGCCTGAGCGGTCCAAGCATGTAACTTTGCAGGTTTCCATTGCTCAACTGAAGAATCCAGACGCTAAAGCCGGCTCTGCCTATCTCCGAAAACCATCGAGGCACAAGGCGATCAAGACCACGGGCACTGGAACCCGTCATTAACATCTACTCACTCAGTGGAGCGCCAGGCAGTGTAGACACGAGCCTGTCCAACTGCACGTGGCCACAAGGGCAGCCGTCAGGACGGTGCCTGGGCAGGGGGTAGCTGAAGGCCACCCAAAAGGACTGAGATCTCACTGAGCCCCACTGAGACATGACGAGTAAAACAGGGGTGTGGGGAGCAGGGGGCACCGTTCTCTCCCTGCAGAGCTGGCAGGGAAGGCCGGGGGCAGCCTAGGTCGCCATCAGTTAGGGACAGGTCCTGTATCTCGGGGACAGTCATCACCACGCCATCCTTGACAGCAGGACCTGGTGGGCGGCGAGGGACAGCTGACCCCATAGATTAGACAGAGGGTCTGCACGGGGGAGCTGGGTGGGCGTAGGGGTGCTGCAAGGCCGAGGGACCAGGTCTGGTTTCTGAACCTTAGGGCTTGAGGTAAAGGGATGCGGGGCTGAGACCAAGATCCCCAAGGGCACGTTCACGGCCCAGCAGGTCCTTTGCTGCCCACGAGAAGGAGGCCACGCCAGGCAAAACACCCCAGGAGGTCATTTGAGAAACAGATGTTGTGTTAGCACGTGCAGAGTTAGGGGGCCACGGGGCCGGGGGCCCATGGAGCGGACGTCATTCCTGGGGAGGGGGTTTAAGAGAGACACTCGCTTTCTTTATCATCTGCCCTTGGAATGTTTGAATTTTCCTTACTGTAAGGACGGATAATGAAAAGGTGCTCGTTATCACTAATCATTACAGAAAAGCGACTCAAAACCACGGGCTACCACCTGTCACACTCACTGGGATGGTTACCGTCAAAGCCCAGGGAACAGCAGGTGTTGCAGGGACATGCAGAAATCACAGCCCCTGCGCCTCACTGGTGGGAACGGACAATGGTGCGGCAGCCGTGGGCAGCAGTACGGGGGCCCCTCGAAAAATGAAACAGAATTACCATTGAAGCTACCAATTCCGCTCCGAGTGTTTATCCCAAAGCCCTGAAAGCAGGGCCTTGAACAGACATCCGCACCCCCGTGTTCCCAGCGGCCCTATTCCCGATAGCCCAAAGGCAGAAGCTGCCCGAGTGCCCACTGCTGGATGCTGGATGGACACGGTGTGGTCGGTCTACCCACACTGTGGAACGTTCCTCAGCCTTCAGGAGGAAGGAAATCCTGACACCTGCTACTGCTTGGAGGAACCTGGGGACATCAGGCAAAGTGAAGTGAGCCAGACACAGAAGGACAAATACGTTATGATTCCACTTTTACGAGGTCCCTAGAGAAGTCAAGTTCACAGAGACAGGAAGTGGAACAGTGGGCACCAGGGGCTGGGAGGGGGGAAAATAGGGAGTTAGTCTTTACTAGGGGTTGAATCCGATTTGGAAAGGTGGAAAAGTTCTGGAGATGGTGCGGTCATGGTTGTGTTACATGGTGAACGTTTTTAATGCTTGTGAAGTGTGGATTTAAAACGTGGTCACAATGGTAGGTTTTGGATCATGACCTTTTTTTCACAATAGAAAATGATACAGAGGGCGCCTGGGTGTCTCAGTGGTTTAAGCCACTGCCTTCGGCTCAGGTCATGATCTCAGGGTCCTGCGATCGAGTCCCGCATTGGGCTCTCTGCTCAGCAGGGAGCCTACTTCCCCCCACCCCCTCTGCCTGCCTCTCTGCCTACTTGTAATCTCTCTCTGTCAAATAAATAAATAAAATCTTTAAAAAAAAAAAAAAGAAAAAGAAAATGATACAGAGGGGCGTCCGGGTGGCACCGTCGGTTAAGCGTCTGTCTTCAGCTCATGTCGTGATCCTGGGGTCCTGGAATCGAGCCCCGCATGGGGCTCCCTGCTAGGCGAGGAGTCTAGCTTCTCCCTCTCCCTCTGCCCCTACCCCTGTCTGTGCTCTCTCTCTTGTTCTTTCAAATAAATGAAACATTTAAAAGGTGATCTAGAACAAGAAGGATGCATAGTTTTCATAATCAGGAAAATCTCAATAAAGACGTCACGGCAACAAGACATGGGAGCCGTTGTCCACCAAGGACCTGCCCACAAAGAAACAGGGATGGGCCTAGGTCACCTGTCGCACGGCTCCCTTTGGGATCATCAAGCCGAGTGCAGCAGGGGAGGGACAAGGGAGGGGACCGGGCATCTCGTAGACGTCTGGAGCCTGCAGGGGACCTGGAACTGCTTTGACATGAGTGATGGAGAGGTTGGTGATCACCACCAGGGCAGGGGCGCTGATGGGCGTTGGGCATTGCGATGCGCCAAACTTCTTACGTGTTCTTTGGTGAACTGTCCCAGCCGCCCATTTGACAGATGAGGGAAATGAAGCTCAGAGAGGCAAAGTCACTCGTCCGAGTCCCCACAGCAGGCCTAGGGTTTGCCCCAGGTCCGGCCGACTCTGGAGACCAGGGTTTGCTCAGATCCCTTCTGGGTTTTTCTCCAGTCCACCCAGTATACCCTCGGGGAGGGAACGCGGGGCAGGGCGGCTGCGCAGAGAAACTTCCCCCTGGCCCAGCTGGGACTCCTCCCAGGCCCCGAGGCCAGAGCTCCCATTTCCCATGGCCCCTGGGTTTTCTGCTCTGGGGTCACAGGGAGCCCAGGTCCCAGCTGTACAGGTGGGGCCTCCACTCCAGGGCACTGGGCGGCACCGGACCCCCACAGGGGAGCCCTGTGCCAAGGGTGTTCTCAGCTTCCCGTAAACCCTGGAGCCCCATGTACAGATCAGGAAACTGAGGCTCGGGGATGGGACCCCACCTGACCAAGTTCACAGAGAGAGAAAGGGTCAGAGAAGGAATGGACAGAGCCCAGTCTGACCTTGGAACCTGTGCTCTAGGATTGAAGGCTGCCTCCGTGGCCCCCCGAAGACTACAGGATGGACAGAAGCCCGTGGTTTGTGTGCAGTGGGTGGGCTGCTCCCCCAGGGGGAGGACGGTGCCGGCAGCCCCCTAGGCAGGCTGGGAGGAGCTGTGGGATTAGAACCCACCTCGGCTACGGCTACGGAGTTTCTCCCCATGGAACTGGAGCGTCCACAGAGCACTCTGCCTGCTCTGAGCAGCTGCTTTGGGCTAGGCCTTTATTTCTCTGTGGTCTAGGTAACCAAACACACGAGCAAAGGGGCTGGCAGGTGCAAAATACCCCCCCAGACCCTTTGCTCCCTTACCACGACCCTTCACCTCCTTGCTGCGTTCGTGCTTCTCGAATGGACCGGGTGGCACCTCGGCCCGCAGACGGACAGGGAGGGAGGGTGAGGGGCTGGCTGTCTGAGGATGTGGCTTTGGCTCCTGGGCCAAACACTAACACTGGCGTGGGGTGGGTGTGTCCCTTGACTCCTCTGAGCCTCAATTAACTCCCCTGTAAAGTGGGTATATTAACATTTATCTTATTAAGTCATTAAACATAGTTTTACATTATGACGTACAGAACATTCACGGCACAGTATTTGGGCCGCGATAAAGCTCCATAAACTCTTGTTCAAAAAGAGAGGCATCTTGAATCTTGGCCTTCGTCCTCCGAAGCCGACACCTTTGAGCCCCCAGTCATGGGTTTTGCTGGAATGAGCCAGAAACTTCAGCGTCCCAGGCTAGAGCTGCTCCCAGTTCTCACCCCTGCCCCATCTCTGACTAGCTGCACGACCATGGGCCAGCCGCCTCCCTGTGCCTCAGTTTCCTCCTCTGTACCAGGAGAAGAATGACCGCCTCTCTCTCCCGGGCTGTGTGAGGGTTAGCGGCAATGGCACACTTGATGCAATGCTGGGCACAAGTAAACGACAAACTCATTCCCAGTACAGAGTCCCCACCTCCAGCGTCATCCAGGGAGGGACCCATGGACGGTGTCTAGCGGGCAGGGTTGAGAGTGAGGCTCAAGGGCACCTTCTCACCCCTGTCCTTGGACACCAGACCACTAACTCCCAACACAGCTTTCTTGAACTGCGTTCTGTCTGGGGCTGCAACAGCCCCGGGGAAAGCCTGGGTCATGAGCCCCCAGCCTGGCGCCTCAGCCACCTTGCTCTGCTCCCCGCTCCCGAGCCCGTGGCACTGCGCCTGGAAAGGGCACCGGCCTCGGTGTCAGGCGGCCCCGGTGCAGATCTCCAGCTCTGAAGCCTTGGCCAGGTTGTTTTATTTATAGGGGCCTCAATTTCCTAATCTGTAAAATGGGAGCCATAATAGCAGCAGTCACGCGGGTCTAGTCCCGGGAAATAACAAGGAACGGAAGCAAGCGAAAAGAACATGAAAACACGGCGGGTGCAGGAAGCGCCTGTCCGAGTCCTCCCCACGTCCCGCCCACAGAGCGTCCAGCCCCAGCCCCTCTGAGCCCCGGGTGGGCCGATACACGTTCTTCCACCTCCCGGAGGACCGCAGCTCTCAGCCATCCAGCCTGCACCCCTTCTCGAGCTGTGTTCCCTCATCAGGGTCTGAGAGCCTGGGCCAGCCGCCTGCCTGTGCCCAAAATGGTGGCCACGCTGGGGGGACCCGAGGGGACCCACATGGGCCAGCATGGAGGGTCGGAGCCAGGGCTCCTCGAGCACCTGTGGGAAGTGCCGGTGTTGGAAGTGGGCTGGATGGGGGCCGGATGTCACCTGGGGACTGGCGGGGAGGGCTTGCCTTCCACATGGGACCATGGGGTGCCTGGCACAGGGCGGCGCTCGACTGAACGATGCTGGCGGCAGAGACTTCCCACCCGGGGAAGCAGCAGGTGAGGACCCTGGGCGGCCACAAGTGGGCGGAGCCACAGGCTGGACCTCCGGCTCCCCCAGGCCCGGGCAGCTGGCAGGGTCCCTGAACCAAGCGGAGGGGACATACGGGCAGCTCACAGATGTGGTCTGCAAGCAGCCTATAGGAGCTCAAGGACCCCAGCCCACGGGATGGGAGTTACCCCGCTCTAGGACACCAGGATGCCCCCCTCCAGGAGACCACAGCCTCCAGCACCCCCTTCTCTCAGTCATCTCTGGGGTGCCCTCTGCCAAGAGCCGGGCCTTTCCTTGGACGGCCCCACAGGGCCTCCACATCCTCCAGGCCCCCACTTTGGAGGGGCCCCTGGCGGCACATCCCTAGTTCTCTCTTTCCCAAGCTGGAGGCTTGCCTGTTTCTGGGGCACCCTTCCTGCCTAACCTCATTAGATCATTCCAGTTGGTTTCTGAGGGCCCCACTCATCCTGGGCGGGGTGGGGTGGTGTGGGCTCTCTCCCGGGGCGGGGGACTGGTGGGGTGGGCGGTGGGCGGCGGGCATACTCACCCAGAAGCAGGTTCATGAGCACCTCCTGGCCGGCCAGTGTGCTGCTCTTCACCAGGCAGAGGATGGTACCCCCGATCCAGGGGATGCCGTGGCCCGTGATGCCAATGAGCTTGACCATGGAGCGGGCGCTGGCCCAGGACGCCGCGCGGCCGGCGCACACCCCCAGCCGCTTGGACATGCAGATGTCAATGGCCAGCAGGGAGTTGAAGGCGATGCCCTTGAAGGAGGGGTTGAGCTGCATGCAGTCCTCCTCGGGCAGCTGCTGGGACTGGCGCCGCTCGCGGGCCCCATCGCCCGGGGGTGGGGGCTGCGCCGAGGGGCCCGGGGCCTTCCTGCCCGAGCTGCGGGGCTCCGGGGCCCCCTTGGGGGGCTGGTTCAGGGAGAGGAACTCCGCCCGGTTGAGGACATTGTTGCGGTCCCGGGCCCGGGCGCGGCTCTGGGAGGCTGGCATGGTGACGCTCACACGGCGAGGCCTGGTGCCAGCCCTGCTGCGAGGCCTGGTCCCCGAAGACAGGAGCTGCCCGGGAGCCGCCGCCACCCCCTGCCTCCCCGCCTTCCCCGCAGCAGCTGTTAAATACGGAGTGCGGGATCGCACATGGCTGTTTACCTCTGGCTGCCACCGGGCTCCGGGGGGACGTCAGCGCCAGCTGGGCAGCCAATCGAGCCCACCGACGCGGGCCAGCGCCAATGGGGCCGCCGGGGAGGCTGACGCGTGCACAGCTGTGGCCCGGCTGCCCCAGGCCTGGGCTATTTAAATCTTCCAATGGCTCACTCCCCGGCACCTGGGGACTCTGGGAAATGTAGTCCCTGCTGCTTCAGCCTCATCAGGGCCCTGGGCCAGAGACACCCCCCCCCCCCCGCCCCGTTTTTACCAGGTTCCCTCCGAGCAGTGCAGACGCCCGTGAGCCAGGCCTGCCTGCCACCCTAGGCCCCGGGCACTCGGACCTGGTCCCGTGGATGGGACAGCGGAGTCAGGTCAAAGGCCTGACCGGGCGCCAGATGGAGTGAAAGACGTCACTGACAGCATCATCTTGGGGCCCGCTGGGGCCAGGCCGAGCCCCTCCCCTCTGTGACAGCATTGCATCAAGCTGGCAGCCCGGGGTTTTATTTTTACTTTTTAATCAGTCTTGAAGTTGGCTTCCCTGCATCGGAGTCCAATCAAATGGCAATCTGTTAAGATTTGATTTCCACTAGAGGGAGGGCTAATTGATGGGTTGGTAAGGGATCTGTCCCTCGGAGGCTGTCTCCGCTGCTCGGAGTTTTGCAGAGGACAGGGGCACTCCAGCGGCTCAGGCAGGCCCTTGGTCACCGGACACCTGCACCATGCGAGGGGCCAGGCACGTGCAGCGAATGAAATGTCTGTCCCTGTCCCTGGGAAGCTCAGTTCCGTGGGGATTAAACAAGCCACATGTAAATGATTGGAGGTGTAGGGTTGTGGGGTAGGAGCACAGAAACACGGCCCTGGGTTTGGCTTGGGAATCATGGGGGGCTTCCCCAGGAACAAGAACAGAGGGGAGGTCCCAGGCAGGGGAGAGCCGACCCCACAGCAGGTCCGGGAGGCCCGTGTGGCTGGGACATAGTTCAGAAGGACAAGAGAGGCTGAGATCCCAAAGAGGGCAGACCCAAGGGCCCAGTCGAGGATTTGGGGTTTGAGTCAGATTTCTCTGTCCCCCCACCCCGGGTGACTAGAGGTACCCAAAGTCTCCACAGCCCTCATAGGGCTGACTGGGCCTGGGTTCAAGGAAAGCCGTTGGTAGAGGGTGACCAGAAGAGTCAGGAGTGAATGTCCTGGTCTCATGGTTCAGGGCAGCCAAGGCCGGTCTGCCTAGCTGGGCTGGAGACAGAAGGCTGTGGTTTCCGGTCCAATCATGGAGCCCACCTGTGAAGCCCCCGGCCCACCCCACAGCCTGCTAGGCACCAGGTCCAGAGCCTCCCAAGCACAGTCAGCTGCCTGGGGTGGGGTGAGGGCTCTCTGGCCACAGGGCACCCGCCGTAGGGTCTGGGTCTGACAGAGTGGGGGATGACCTGGGCTCTGCCCCCAACTAGCTGTGGGATCTTGGACAAGTCACTTGGCCTGTCTGAGCCTTGGTTTTTCCACCTGTAACATGGGAATCATAGTGTCTACTTTTCAAAAGCTAGTGTGAGGTCGGTGAGATGATGCTTGTTAAACACTTAGCAGGGTCCCTGACACACAGTGAGCCTTCCACCCTATGGGTTGAACAAAGAAGGCACAGTCCTCTCTCCCCTCTGGGTGTCCCCGTCAGAAGGACCCACAGCCAAAGTCTGGGCCCTGTCGGTGGGAAGCCAGACTCCAGGAGCCCTGAATCCAGATTTCCTTGCAGACTTCCCGGCATTCCTCTTCCAGAGGGCCCCACGCAGACTGCGCGGCTACAGAGGGGGATGTCCTAGCTTCTTGGGTGAAATGACAGCCTGTGCTGGCTCCCCCGGACCCTGGACCGACGCAGAGGGAGATGTACTCAGAATGCGTGGACAGCGGGCACTAGACTGAGCTGTGGGCTCTAACTTCTTCGCACCCTATCATCAGCCTTTCGTGACGATGTGGTACCTCCCCCATTTTAGAGATGACCACCTTGAGGCTCAGAGGTGTGAAGGCCTCCAGCCGAGAAGCCCAAAGGAGTGGGGGTTCCACTCCCCAGCCGTGCCTGGGGAGGAACACGAGGACGTCCAGACAAAGATCCCTCAGACAGCAGGGACCTGGGTGTGCTCGCTCAGTTCTCCACCAGGGAGGAGCTCATCTCACTCTCCCTGGGTGGGGCCCCTGACCTCGGCTGACCTCCGGAGGGGAAGAGGAGCCCAGCCCAGACTGGGGCTATTAATACCCCGAGGTCTATGTCAGCATCTCGGTCTGGTCAGAGCTGCCAGCAGGCTCTGAGGGCCACAGTGGGCTCTATGCAGGGGGTTGGGGGGGGGCGTTCATGAAGTCCAGCTGGGCTCTGGCCTGGGAGTGGTTAAGAGTGGGCTCTGGAGTGAGACAGCCCCAGGTTCAAACCGTGGCTCGGCCACCCCCAGCTTACTGACCACCAATGAGCCTTGTGAGTCCTCTTTGTCTCTGTTCCCCAATCTGGGGGGCTGCTGGAAGGACAGGGCGAGGGACTCACTCAGCCTGGGACCTGTGCCTCCCCCCGTAAGGAGGGAGTGACCCGGTTCACGTTCTCAGACAGCTGAGAAGCGGGCTGCACCCTTTTTGAGGCCTCACCATAGACCACACAGCCCCACTGCTCAAGGACACTCAGAATCCACTCATTCCTTCAATCGACGCTTTTGTTGAGCTCCTCATGAAGCCCAGTTTCGGAGACAGGACTCACACCCGCGAAGTAACTAGCCAGTTTGTAAAACGGTTTACTTTTACCAGTAACCTTACCTTTTTCTCATTCTCAAGAGATTACATGCTTACCGAAACGAATTCAGTAAATACAGATGAGGGGCGCCTGGGCGGCTCAGTTGGTTAAGCCACTGCCTCCCGCTCAGGTCACGATCCTGGAGTCCCAGGATCGAGTCCCGCATCGGGTTCCCTGCTTGGCGGGGAGTCTGCTTCTCCCTCTGACCCTCCCCCCTCTCATGTTCTCTCTCAAATAAATAAAATCTCAAAAATAAATAACTACAGATGATATAGGTACAATCCTACTGCCTGGAGACCACCACTGTTAACGTGAGGGTCATCAGGCTGTAAAGGAATTCTCCCTTGTCTCATTTCCAATCATTATACTATTTCACAATAATCGGCAAGAATATATTTATATATGTATTTTTCAGCAAGAATATATATTAAACAAACCGTATCATATGAACACAAATGCGCATATAAAACATGGTTGTTTTATATGCCCTTTATTTATTTATTTTTTATTATTTTTATATGCCCTTTAAAAAATAACCTATACGTTTTCACTTAATATAAATCTGGCCATGTTTCCATGACAACCTGTCATTTTCCAACGGCTGCTTGGCATTTTGTCGTGTGGATGGGCCATACCTTCCGTAAGCAACCTCTTATTGTTGGACACGTAGCCCGTGTCCATCTCATGACCGCACAAATCTATTCCGCCGCGGCCTTCCTTACACACACACCCCCTGCGTGCCAAAGCAAGCTACAAACACGTGGTTCAGGCGGCAAGCGCCAAGGACCACCACGGGCTCAGCTGCATCCATGTGGGTCTGATAGGTCGGCCTGAGCGACGTCCTGCGGTGCCCAGACCTGGGAAAACACGGACGATAGATGCTTCCAGGCATCTACAGGGCCACAGGGCCAAGTCCAAGCACCCTCTTCCCATGTTAGAGATGAGGAAGGGCAGCCTAGGGCGGTGGCCTCTGCTGTGAGGCCACAGAGCCGGTCAAGGTCAGGGATGGCTGCTCCCTGCAACTCCAAGGCCGCAGGCTCTCCTTCCGGCCAGGGGTCCCCCAGCTTCTCCATTCCCCGACCGCTTGGCACTCACTGATTCACTCGCCTACTCCTGGAACCCTTCCGGAGGACTGCTGGGCACCAGGCCTCAGGCAAGGACCAGTAGGAAGTGCAAAACTGACCCGCGGAGGTGCCCAAGCCTGCAGACCACCTGGCCTGCCCGGAGCCACTACCCTACCCGGCCCGTGGTGCACACAACCTTCCTGTCCTAGCCCTGTCCTGTGCTGAGAGGCCCACGAGACTTGCCGGGGCCTACAGCGGGGAAGGGGCCCTGCAGGACTCAGACTCGGGCTGTGGGGCCTCGACCCCTGCGGCCTGTTGTCTTGAAATGTTTGAGAGCTCGCTCTACTACTGTTTACGACTACGGAGCGTGGCTACCATTAGCTGGCACCTCATACTTGCCCTGTGCCTGCTCGCAGCCAAGTGTGTGTCCCTGAACTGTCACGGAAACTTGACGGGCTTTGAGTCATCCTCACCCAAATGGGGACATCAAAACTCAGAGGTGAAGGGGTTCCGTCTGGGTCATCAAGTCAGCCAGAGGGCAGCCCGGGACCCCTTACCCTCCTCTGCTCTTCTCCTCTGCCCTTGGCCCTAACACTTCCTCTCTGTGTGTTTAGGGCTCCTGTTCTCCGAGCAGAGTCAGCCCCGGGGGCAGGGACTGTCCTCTACATGGTCAGGTATGTGCCCAGGGGGCCCAGACAGGCCTGGCGCTCCGTAGGAGGCCATGATTCCGCGTTTCCGCAGGTTGGACTCTAATCTACCACAAGCCTCATCATCAAAGACGGATGACCAAAGGAGGCGGGTTATTTGGGGTGAGGACCCCAGAAGGGAAGGGGAGAAGGGACTAGGGGGAGAAGCTCCCCGCCCTCTCAGGGAGTCGCACAGCTGGAGGGGAGAGGAGGGAGGGGAGAGGAGGGAGGGGAGAGGAGGGAGGGGCAGCGGCGGGGCCCTTGCCAGGAGGGGGAGGGAGCCCTGGAACAGCGCTTTTCACCACCGCCTCTCCACCCCGGCGCTCCCGCCCGGATCGCTTTCGCAGTTCGCGTTTCCAAGGCCGGTCCCGGGTTATTTCGGTCGGAAACCTGATCCTTCGCGGGTTTATTTTAGCACCTTGGAGAACTCCCAGTGCCGCACCGATCCCGGCCGCACCCCGCCCGCCGCCGACGCCTCCGGGCGCCTCCGGGCGGCGGGGCAGGGGGCGCGGGGACCCGCGGAACGGCACCCGCACCCGGGACCCCCAGTCCCGCAGAGGCCGTGGGGCGCGACGGCGCGCCGCCGGGTGCGGGGCCGGGGTCTGTGCGCGCTCCCGCCGCTCCCTGACCTTGGGGCGCGGAGGAGCCGCCGCTCTCCAGCTGGCGCGACGGTTGTGCGGGAGCGCAGGACTTTTGCTGCCAGAACTGTGGCTCTGAAGGCTCCGCTGGGGAGGCGGGACCAGAGCGGCGGCGGGGAGAGTCCCTACCCGGGACCCCCAGAGGACAGCCTCCTCGGGAGCCAGGCTGGGAGCAGCAGCCCCGGCCAGTCTCCGGTGACCTCCCTGCGGCCAGTGGAATCTCCATCCCGCAGGTTACCGCCCCCCGCCCGGAAAGAACATTCCACAGCCTGCCTGCACACACACGCACTCTGACACACACTCACATTCCAGAATGTGCTCAGCTCCACTCACCCGCACACACACGCATCCGCACACCCTGGGGGACAGATGACACAAGACACAAGCTCACACACGCGTGCGCAGGCCCAGGGACACACATGCCGACCAGCACGCTCAGACACCCACACGCTCATATAGACACACCCTCACACACAAGACGCACACACTGTCATACGTGATCAATACAGGCTTGCTCCACACCCACGCCACACGCCACTATGTCCATCACACACACACAACGGTCACACCTACCCTCCCACATACACACACCCACACCATCACACGCTCCCACGTGCACTCACACTCTCACCTTCTCTACTACGCTTACGACACACACCACCGCACCCCTCCTTTCCCCCTCCTGGAGGTGCTTTCCTCACCCTCCCTGCCCCAAGCTCAACACCGGACACCCACAAATCAAAACAACTCACTCTGTGTATCTGACTTTCAGCGATCGATACTTACTCATAGACGACAAATCAAAACAACTCACTCTGTATATCTGACTTTCAGCGATCGATACTTACTCGTAGACGTTTCGAGTATGAATTTGTATTTATGTATTATTCATGTTAATTCATACCTCCATCCATCATTCCTGGATTTACCCTGGCATCTCTCTGACCCATGGGACGTAAGTGCCGTGGGGACCACGCCCGCCGTCTGTCCTGGCCCTGCCTGTGTCCCCAGCAACCCCTGAACGCACAGCAGAGCGCAAGTGTCCAGTCGATACTGGCGAAGGCAGGCATGTGCGGCTGGCGGAGGGTCCCGCTGAGAAGCCCCGAGCCTGACGTACCCTAGAAGCAATATGAGGTTCTGAACTTGTGGCCAGAAAGGCCTTCGCTTCCAGACCTGCAGCCCCCCTGAAGCAGTTGGTCTTATGCCTCCCAGACGTTTCCCATCCCACGCCACTGACTCTTCGTGGAGAAGGCCCTAGGTTCTAACGCGGGGGCCCTCTCTGGATGGCCTCGCCGGGCCTGTGTTCCCCATCTGTAGGGGAGGCCGTGGACCAGCCCTCTCTGAGATCCCATTCCTGCTCCCCGCAGAGATGGGGCGCATCAATGATGTCAGGTGAGCCCTGCAGTGGGCTCCACCTCCTGGCTTCCCGATGCCCCGCCTCCAGCCATTTGCCTGGCTTTCAGCCCCGCCCGCTGTTTCCTGGGTGGGCATTCCAAGACTTACCACTGGCTTCCAGTCTGGTCCCAAACAGTTAAGGAGAGAACCCTGTTTCCCAGGGCAACAGAATTCCAGCATTAACATTTCCATCTGCAGAACAAGGGCTTTTCCTTCCTGGGAAATGCATTTCTAGTCCCATGATGACCACACCCTTGGAGGCCAAGGTCTCTTGAAGGACCAGCGTTGGCCTTGAGGTGCAGGTTGGCTGATGAGGGAGAGGGAGCCTGGAGAACAGCTCCGATGGCCATGAAAACGAAGTCCTGACAACTATAGGGCCGCCAGGGAGAGCTTCTGTTCCCTTGAATCGCCAGCCTCCGGGTCTTAGAGCCGGGCTGCTGAGGGCAACCCACACCCCCAACCCTCCCCGGGCTTCACTGTCTTGGCTACAGAATGGCACGGTGACAGAAGCCAGCAGGCCCGCGGAGGGTCTGGAGGGGAACTGTACGACGGCTTCCAGGGATGCTCGGTGAGGAGAAGCTGCCTCCGGCTCTTTCCGCAGACCTCGAAGGACTCTCAGCTTGTTTGAGCTGCATGTGAAGATGGGCTGGGCTGGGCCGTGTGCTTCTGATCCCGGCTCTGTGGTACGGCTGGTTCTCCGTGACCTCTCCAGGCCATTGTGCCCAGAATGGAGGGAACCTGTCCTCCCACTGACCATACTTTGAGTCCCCAAGTTACCAGACTGGGGAGTTCATCTCCTGGCTGGGGTCGGGGCTGTCCAGTCTCTCCTCTTTCTCATTCATTAGTGACTTTCCTGAGGGTTCTAGGGAGACTGAGATCTGGGGGAGGGGGAAAGGTCGGCGGGGGGCACTGAGTGTCCCCACCGTGCTGGGCGTGTTACCGCCAGGATGTCCCCTTCTGCACTTCATACACGTGTGGACGGGCCCTGGGCCTTCCACAGATGCTGAGGCAGCTGCGGGCCTGTGCCCGACACCCACAGAGCTCCAGAAAATGCTGAGTGGGAGGAAGACTGAGCTGGGAGGCAGAAGGGCCAACAGGGCCCAAGAGCTGGGGAAGCAGCCAGAACCTTGAAAGGCCCAGCAGGACTGGGACAGGGTGCGTGCGAGAGCCCAGGCTGCGGAGACCCTCTCTCTGTCAGGGCTAGCCTGTGGGGAGCACTCTTCAGCTCAGAGCCCGGAGACCAGGCCCACGGACACCGCCGTAGCCCTCTGCCCACAAAACTGGCCTTCAGCAAGCCCAGGACAAGGTACTACACGGGGTATGACGTGCAGGGAGGCGTCTACGGGGCTGAGGTTAAGGGGAAGGGGGCTTCTGTTTTGCAAGAGTCCTCACCCTGGGGGCGCCGGAGCACCTTTTCCAGTGGGACTCACTAGGGACAGGGGTTACTAGGGGTCAGTTCCATCCCATTCAGAGGGGCTGGCCGCAGCTAGCAAGGGCAGCGTCCCTAGAGGAAGGAACTGAGTGGGCTTTGGACTTGGCCAAATGTGGCTGGGGATCCAGACTCTGCAAAGCTCCTGTCCCCAGATCCCTGGGTCTCTGTCTGTACAGCCCAGCTTCAGGGGTCAGGGATCACTCAGGCAGCACCATCTCTAGGGGTGTGGCTGTTTAGTGACAAAGTTAAGGCTCTGGCCTCTGTCCTTTTCGCATCAAATGAAGAAAATGTGCAACCTGGCGCGAGTTCACAGAGCAAACACCCATGTCCTTGTCGCCAGGATGGCATCTGCGACTTCAGGGAACACCCTGGCCAGTGGGGGCTGCTCTGTTCCAGGCACTGGGGGTGATGGGGTTGGGAGATGAGACAGACATCCCCACAAGTTAACATCTTACCTACATAGAAACCAAATAGTGTAAGAGTTATCCGAAGGCAAAGGAGGTGTCGCAGGACCTGGTGAGTTCCAGAGGAGCAGAATGCTTTGGGGGAGCCATGACGTCACAGCAGGGAGAGGCCACCTTGGGTGACGAGGCCAGGGAAGTCTTCTTCGCGGAACTGGACATTTACACGGGGTCTTTGGGAGACCTGTGCTGTCTGGGCTTCTCCTCTATAGCGGGAAACAGGTCATGAGGGCCACCCTCCCTTCGTCTCAGCGTGCAGGACTAGAAATAAGGTACCTGTGGCCTAAGCTGGCATTGGCATGTGACAGTCCCTCTACCCGGCTGATCATCCCTCAAAGAAGAGACCTCAAAGGGGCCGGAACCCTCCCTCTCCAGCTCCTGCCCTCACGGGCACTCAAGATGCTCTAACAGGACACTGCCCAGAAGGGCCTGCTCCCCAGCCGGCTGTGGGTGCCTTTGGAAGTCAGAGTCATGGGGGCAGGGCAGGGGCAGAGTGCGGCTCTAAGTGGCTGCCAGGTTTTCTGATGTCACAAACCACCTGGCCTTTCCCTGGGGGAGTAAACTGCAAGGGGGGGGGGGGCTGGTGGTTTGCAGCAGCTCAGAGAGGTTCACGGGGCTGTCCAGGGTCAAACCTCCCCGCCCCCCCAACCTCGGCACTCAGTGGCTTTGGTCCCGGTCCCGGTATCAGCTGGACACCTGCCGGGGTGGGGCCTCGGGCAAGCCTCTGGGGTCTCCCAGCTCTGAATTCCCGCTCTGTGAAGCACCCGTAATAGACCCCCCTCCACAGGGGTGGCTGAGGGCATATGAAATGATGAAGCCCTTTATCTCAGCCGGGGGCCCAGCAGGCCTGACCACCTGTCTGAGTGCCAAGAGGCTCCGTCCCAGGAGCCCTGCCCCCAGACTTCTCCCCCAAGCTTCCCAGCCCTGCGGCCTCCCAGGGCCCCTGCACTGTTTCCACCCAGCCACGGCCCCACCATGGCCAGAAATACCACGAGCTGCAACCCTCCTCCCCAGGGAGGCTGCCGGGCTCAAAGGGCGGAGGAGCCCACCTGGACCCGGCAGAAGCCGAACTACACTACCCAGAATTCCTGGGGCTAGCCAGAAAGGAAATGTCGTTTCTGCAAGGAGAGGCTTAGCTCCCCACAAGCTGCAGGAGGAAACGGCGGGGGGGGGGGGAGCCGGGGAGAGGGTTAGCAGGGGGAGGGCGGGCTGTGTGCGGGGAGCGAGGGTGGAGAGCAGGGCGGGCGGCGAGGAGGAGGCGGCGCCCGCCCGCCGCCGCCGCCGCCGCCGCCGCCGCCTGCGGACCTGCATCCCCGCGAGGCCGGCGAGCGGGCGGCGGTCCCTGCGTGCGCTGCGCTGCGCTCCGGCCGGCGGCTGCAGGCGGACGCGGGGCCAGGCCGGCGCAGGGGCTGAGTTTCTGCAAAGTTTGACCTGGTTGCCTTTCCGATGCTGCAGCAGAGCGAGGCAGCGCGGGGCGCGCCAGGCGGCTGCGGCGCGGCGGCGGGTCTGAGCGGCGACAGCGCGCTCACAATGATCATAAAATAAAGCGGACGCACGGGGTGGGGGCGAGAGAGCCCCGAGCCTCACCCCTCCGCCCCCGGCCACCCCCCCCCCCCCCCCGCGGCAGCCCCGAGCTAAGAGGAGGCGGGGGCCGGGGGCGCCCACGGCCGCTCCGGACCCCAGTCAGAGCCAAAGGACACTGCCCGGGGGAGGGGGGAACGCCCGGGGGACGTACCCGCGGCGGGGGGTCAGGGGCGTCCGGAGGGCGGCGTCCGGGGCACGCGGAGCGGCCGGAGGGGCAGGTGAGTCGGTGGCACCGCCCGGGTGGGGGCGTGCGCGCCAAAGTTCCCCGGCGGCGGCGAGCGCGCCCGACGCGCGGGGTCCTAGGGCCGCTCGGGGCTGGCGAGGGAGGGGACGGAGGCGACCGACGCGGCGGGGCTGGGGCACTGCGCCCTCCGGGGTCGGGGGATCCCGGTCGGGGAAGGGGCGCACGCCCGATCACACCGGCCTGCGGGCTGACACTTCGACCCCTGGGGGCCGGAGGGACCCGGCGGGGGAAGGGGCTCGAGCGCTGGGGGCAGTGCCAGGGCCGGCAAGTCCACACGGCCCACTGCGGTGCCGGCCGGTCGCGCTCCCCCGCCACCCCACGCCACCCCCGGGTCGGGAGGGTGTCAGCGGAGATGTCACGGGCGGCGATTATTCGCTGGTGCGCGCAGTCGTGCGGCCGCCACTGACGGGGAGGGCGGGGGGGGGGGGCGCCGCCTCCGGGGAGACCGCCCAGAGCTGCGCCGTCAGCTCCGCAGCCCGCGCCCCGCGCACACGCGTCGCCGCCTCGCGCGCCCCCCGCAGCAAAGTTCGGCTCAACTTTGAGGCGGGCCTTGACGCCCTGTCTCCTCCACCCCCCCACCAGGTCCTCCGCGGCCGCGGCGAGCCAGGCGGCGGCCGGAGCGCAGCCCCGGAGCCCCGCGCGGCGGCGGGCGGCGACAGCAGCGGCGCGCCCGCGTGGGGGCGTCGGCCCGCGCCCGCGAGTGGGCGCCGACGGGGACCCGCGCCGCGCTCCTCGGGGACCCCGCGGGAGGCCGGAGCCCGGCGCTCGCCTCCTGGAAGCCGCGGGTCGGCGCTCGCCCCCGAGGGCGCCCCGGCCTCCGCGCTCGAACAGAAACTGTTCTTCCATTGATCCGGCCCCGTTGGGCGAGCGGCCGGTGCGTGCGCCCCGCGCGAGCGCGTGCGGAAGGCAGAAGGGCAGGAAGTGGGACTTCTGCAGCGAGGGTGGCGGCACCGCGCAGGGGACGAGCCTTCCTCATTGATGTGTCTGCCGGCCTTCGCCTTCTTCGCCCCAAGACTTCAGGAGCGTCTCGGAGCTGCGTTCCCCGCGTGTGAGGCACGGAAGGGCTGGATGTCTGAACAACATGATTGTCCATTAGCCTCCAAACTTTCCTTTTTTTAACCCAAAGAATATCGGTGATTTTTGTCCACTGCTAGCAGAAGACAGAACCCAGGGCTCTTGAAATGCAGCAAAATCCTTATTTATAAACGGGCCCGAGAGAGTGATATGCAAAGACCCTGTACTCAGTGAATTTTCTATCCTATGGATATCGGTCTTGAGATTTGAGGTTGGAGAGCAGCACCGTCTGCACTGGGTCGGGCCGCCTCCATCCTTTCAATGCCCAGTTTCCTCTGGGACTGCTGGCCCTCCCTGGAGATCCGAGCGGTGCTGTGTGCCATGGGCTGTATTCAGAGCATCGGGGGCAAAGCCAGAGTCTTCCGGGAAGGTATCACCGTGATTGACGTGAAAGCCTCGATTGACCCCATCCCCACCAGCATCGACGAGTCCTCCAGCGTGGTGCTCCGCTACCGGACACCCCACTTCCGTGCCTCAGCCCAGGTGGTCATGCCGCCCATCCCCAAGAAGGAGACCTGGGTCGTGGGCTGGATTCAGGCGTGCAGCCACATGGAGTTCTACAACCAGTACGGGGAGCAGGGCATGTGAGTACGGCCGGTGCGAGTGCTGGGGGCGCTGCTCAGGCTGGGGAGCTTGGGGGCCTGGGCTGGGGGCTGGGGGCCAGAGGGGAAGCTTTAGGCAGGTACGGAAGTGGCCTCTGAATCCTCCCTCTTGGCCAGGTGATCTCGGGGGGTTGCCTGTCGATTTGGGTTGGGGTCATGGCTCTGGGACCTTCCCTCCCTGTGTCACCGGCCCCTGGGGCTCCTGTGTCGTTGCCTGTAAGAGGCCGATTTGTAGAGGCGCATTCCACCAGGTGTGTCTTTGGCAAATCTGACATGCCTTCCCGCCCCGGGGCCTTGAGAAAGGCTGAGGCTTGCCGCCCCCCACCCCCCGGCTCAGGCCTCCTTGGGAGGCACCTGTGGCCCATACTCCGGAGGGGAATGGGGCCCTTGGATGCCTCCGTGGTTCTTTGTATCGAGCTTTGTGCTGGGCTCGAACTTGTCTCTGCAGTGTTTTCAGAGGTGCGTGAGGGCCTGGGGGAAGGGTTCGCAGTTCCTACGCTGTTTTGTTGGAGAGGATGGCTAGTTTGAGAAACCTAGTTTGCTTCACGGAGTAGCGTGTTTCTCTCCCCGAGGCAGACGGCCGCTGGATGTAGACATCTCATGTTAGTGTCCCGAAGGCTCCAGAGGGGCCCTAACGCTGGCTGCTTCTCTCCAGCTTAGTCTCCAGGAGGTTCCCAGGACAATGCATGTCTTGGTGCAGGACACGCGGAGCCTGGGTCTACTTTCCTGCTGTATTCTCTGGCCGCAGAGGTGGTCATCCCCGTTCTGGAAAGAGTACCAGTAGAAAGGAAAGCAACTCAGCTTTCAGGGCCGCCCTGAGACAGGACAGTGAAAATAGCTCTTTCGGAGCACGAGGTCTCTCAGAGGGAGCTAGGCAGGCCCCGAGGGCAGCCTGGCACCCCGTGCACCCTGCTTCCCCGTTCTGCAAGTGAGGAGCGGAGCAGGGGGTTCCCTGGGGCTTGGACCTTTTCGCTGATTTCAGGACATCCTGGCACAACCCCCCCCCCCGCCACAATTAGGGGGGGTGAGGAGTGGATGAAGGGTGGTGGGACCCCGGATCTTGTTGCTTTTCCACTGAACAACTCCAGGGGTGCCCCTGAAGTTGTAAGGGAAACAAGAGGATGGTGGTAAAGGGTAGAAGGGGGGGAACCAGGATCACCCCATAGAGGTGTGGGGCGGGGGCATGTTCCTCCGTCAAACTGATGTCTACACCCAAAGCCTTTCGATTCTCAAAAGTGGCTCTTAACCAAGGCAGGGGGCTGACTTCCCATGGCAAGAAGGGAAACATTCTTAGTTCTTCGGTGTGGACTCTCCTAGGAAGCCTTAAACCGGAAGTCTTCTGGGACTTTGTAAAGGATCTGGGAACACAGACAAGACACAGAGACTTTTCTAGGGGTTTTACGGAAAGCCTGTCTTCGTCCTTGGAAGTGGGGGGGAAGGCAGAGGGACTCGCGGAACGTGGAAAGATAAGAGTGCCAGGAGGAAGGACGTGCGGGAGGACCAGGGGCGCTGAGCTGAGGCAGACTCCGTGTGCTGCGGGGAGAGGCAGGCCTGGCTGGGGCCTCCACTTCCCCGGCTGTGCACAGGGCGGGAAGCCTCCCTTTGGTGGCTCCGCGTCCTTTCAGGCACTATTGCTGGCGGCAGGCCTGAGGCCGGAGACCCGAGATGACTCTCCCTGTCCCTGCCGGTCCTTGTTCCTGGTTAGAAGCGCCCGGTGCACACCTAGCTGCAGTCGAGCCGACCCGGGCGGGAGTCCAGGCTCTGCACTTTCCAGGGCGTGATCTTAGCCACTCTGGCCCTCGGTTTCCTTGTCTGCAAACAGGGCCAGTCACAGTTCTTGCCCCCGGCTTCCTGCGAGAACCATGCGAGGTGACATTTGTCGAGCAGTGGGCACTGTGCCAAGCCCAGGGCTGTTGTCTTCGACATTGTCACCGTGACCATCCTCCTCTCCGCTGCGGGGCTGAGCCGGCTGGGCACCGCGGCCGAGGCTGCAGAATTCAGAGAAATGCAAACTTCCCCTGGTCCTGAAGTTTCTCCTGAGCCCAGGTCTCCGTCTTTGACACAGCGCCCACTCCCTGACTTTTAAAAAATTTAAAAATAGTGCAAGTCACGGATGATTTGCGTTTTCAGAGGTTGAAGGCCGTTTCGTTGCTCTCCACTTGCTTCCCTTTGTTTCCTCCCCCTCCCCGGGGCACCTCTTACAGGATGGAGGGGGCCTGTGTCCCCTGCACCCATCCTCCCTGGGCCTGAACTCCCAGCTGGGGCAGGGCCAGCCCCAGAGAGAGGGCAGAGCCTGTGTGCAGCAACCCCTCCTGGGCTCGGGCCCAGGGGCCAGAACTGCCGACCACCCTGCCTCTGGGCCCTGGATGGGCCCCTGGTGCTGTGTGTCAGCTGTTGGGGGGACGGGGAAAGAAGTCCCCGCAGGCGGCTCTGAGGGCCCCGAGGGAGGACAGGTGTAGGTACCACTCTGTGGCTGTGACGCTGAGTTGGAAGCAGCCCCACTTAGGCTCACCGGCCAAATCGTATTAAAAAGTGGAATTACGGAGTGCGTGGCTCCTCTGATCCGTGGGCAGAGCTCCGTATTTGACCGAGCGCTCTGGACATGAGAAGGCCTCGTTTGGAGAGAGCCCGGTGTCTGCTTCTCCAGTGCAAACGGAAGCATTTTGGGGCGATCTTTCCAACCCCGAAGGATGCTTTTTCATCTTTTTTTTTTTTTAAGATTTTATTTATTTATTTGACAGAGAGAGATCACAAGTAGGCAGAGAGGCAGGCAGAGAGTGGGGGGAGCAGGCTCCCCGCCAAGCAGAGAGCCCGATGCGGGACTCCATCCCAGGACCCTGAGATCATGACCTGAGCCGAAGGCTGAGGCTCAACCCACTGAGCCACCCAGGCGCCCGCTTTTTTGTCTTTTTGAGCCCCGTGACAATGCAGAAAGCGAGGGGTGGTCAGGAGGGACCGCGCAGAGACACGGGCGAGCCACAGCTGCCCCCGTCCTGTGCACTGTGGGGCGTGGGAATCATCCCTAGACTCGGCCTACTTGGTGCCAGGAGCGTTCCGCCCCCGCTGGGACGATCAAGCTGTTTGTAGACACTGCCCGATGTCCCTGGGAGGGGTGCAGAGTCACCCCTGACTGAGGACCACTGGATGAGACCCTCACAAGTGAATACTTCAAATGAAACCCACACTCTGGGCCTTTGTGGACCGGGGAGAGAGCAGCCCCGTGGCAAAGGTTAAGGGTAGGGCTTCTGTCCCTTTACAAACGGGCTTGTATCCAAAATATTAATTCCAAATACCCCTGCACATTATCCCTGCTTAAAATTAATCTCTAATCCGGAGAGAACTTTTTAGAATGACACCCGGGTTTGAACCGTTTGAATTGGAACGCTCATGCACGCCGCCTCAGTTGAACACCGACTCCTACGGACGGCAGCGTGTCTCCGTGCCAGCTTCGCAGGGTTCTATATGGTTTTCGACCCACCCACACTGCTTTAAAAGCCACCTCCCCCAAACTGTTGGAGACACCTGCCTCCACAGCCCCCTCCTCCACGATTCCTCAACCGCCAGCTGTCAGCCAGCACAGCCTTCGAAGTGACAAGTCACAATTTCCAGCCTGTGTGGGAGACGCTGTATGTTGTCCCCAGCTTGCCCTCCCCTGGGGCCCCCAGGGAAGCTGGGGCGTGGCTGAGGCCCAGGGCTGGTTGGGGGCTGGGGGAGAGAGAGCTCAAGGCAGAGGGTCTCTCTGGGCGGCCAGTGCTCCCTGCCCACACCCTAGTCCAGCTGCAAACTTGGGGCTGGTCTCTTAACCTTTCTGAGCCTCTCTGTTCCCATCTGTGTGATGGGGAGAAAGGTCCTTCCCTCGCTGGGTGTTGGGAGGAGATGCGCCGTACCAGCTCAGCGCGGTGCCTGGTGCATTCCACGCACTTGACCCGCGGCCCTGTCCGTGGCGGAGCTGCTGCGAGTTCGTTGGTGATCCTGCGATCCCTGGCCGAGTTCGCAGAAGGATGGCTCTCGTAGAGCTGTGCTCTCTTCTGGGCTGGGTTTCGCGGACCTGCTTACAGCGTGGGAGTGAGGACACCTCCTGGAGGCGGGGCGCGGAGGGCTTCCGGCCAGAGCATGCAATGACACATGCCGGCAGGGCCGCCCGAGGCTGGTGGGAAGGGGCCGGGCCCGGGTGGAGGGACTGGGGACTGAGGCTTCAGGCGGAGCGGGACGCTGGACGCCCCGGCTCCCCTTCCTCTCTTTTCTCCCCAGGACCTCTTGGGGTCCTCGCTTTAGGGTGAGGAAACTGCCTCTGACACCTGAGGCCTCTTGCCCAAGGGGGTTAGCTCTCCTCCAGTGGGGGACCACGTGGCCTCTTCCTGCAGCCGCGGGCCCCGCACGGAACAATCGAGGATGAAGCTTCCTCTCTGGGACCGGAAGGCGGCCTCCCCCATCTGCTGGGCCCCGGCGGAGGGGAGGGCGGCTTGGGTGGGAGAGGGAAGTCCTTGTTTCCAGGCTTTGGGGTGGGAGGAAGTGGCGGTTGGGGGGGTGCTGCCTGGCCCAAAGAGAGCTCCCCATGGACCGGCCCTAGCCACGTGACGGCTCCAATCCTCACCTTCCGAGTCCTGAAAACAAGAGCCGGCTGGCTGTCCCCGGAGACGTGCAAGGGGGGACCCAGCCGCCACAGTGATCGGGGAAATAACAAATTAAATCCGGAGATCCTTTGTTGTTTGCTGATCAGATCCAGGTAGAAACGAAACTGATCGCTGATGCCCCGCGTCGGGGCCGGCGGCGGGGGTGGCTGGTGGCAAGTGGACAGCCTCCCTCGCTGTTGGAGGGGGCACGAGGTAGGCAGCTTCTGGAAGGTGGGTTTGGCTGGATCTCTGACAATTTCAAACATACGCGTCCTTCATGCAGTTCTGCTCGTGGAGTTTGTCTTGCAGAGACTTGGAGCACCTGGCCCGGTGCCTGACATATAGTAGGCGGACAAAAAAAAAAATCTCCTGACCCAAAAAAAAAAAAAATTGCCAAACGATGAACGGAGGAATCGGGGCGTAAGGATCTAGGTACGAGATTGAAAATGCCTGCAAAACGCCAGGAGCAGTGGTGGCCGTCGGTGGGGAGGGCGAGTGTGGTCTGCGAACCACATGGAAGATGGGGAGGCCGGCACGGCTCAGGAGGCCAGGCCGGGGGCGCTGCCACGGGGGAAACGGTCCTCGTGCTGCATTTTCTTACAGAAGTTGTAAAATAATGCAGGGCCGGAGCCCCGTTTTGCTAAAAAGAAAACACTGTGAGTGGCGATGTGTGCTGCGTGTCTGTGCAGAGAAAGGTCTAGAAGGGTGTTTACCCAAGTGTAATGTGGTGAGTAACCTCAGGGAGGTGGGGGGAGGCATGGAAGACGCGGCTTTGGTTTCTCACTTCATACTCTTCTCTACGTTTTTTTTTTGTTTTTTTTAAGAAAAGCACCACTTTTGGGGCGCCTGGGTGGCTCAGCCAGTCAAGCGTCTGCCTTTGGCTCAGGTCATGGTCTCGGATGTCAGGCCCTGCTCAGTGGGGAGTCTGCTTCTCCCTCTCCCTCTGCCCTGCTGGTGCTCTCTCTCTCTCTCAAGTAAATAAATAAAATCTTAAAAAAAAAAAAATAAAGCACAGTTTTGTAACTAAGAACTCAAATTAGACAGGCACTGTTGGTCCTTTCTGGGGTACCCAGGCTATAGCCTGGACAAAGAGGGGGCTGGACCCCGGAAGGAGTGGGGTTTTTGTTTGGGGGAAACCCTAGGAGCAGGCAGGAAGGGAGGACACCCCCCAGACCCTCCGTTGGAGAGCGGGTGCCTGGAGGGAAGGGGCCAGCCCTGTGGGAGTCCTCGTGGGGCAGAAGTCAGGAAACCGGGCTCCCGGTTGCAAACTCTTAGAGAATTTGAACTCTTTGCACATGGTACAGAACTGTGAAATGTGTAGACCGGCGGCAGGGGAAGAGGAGGCCTGAGAGCCCATGCGGCCCATCTGAGGCCCTGGGACCAGCGTGGGCAGGAAAGCCTTGGTGCGGACAGCCCTCTTGCCCTCAAGCCTCAAACTCTTGTTTGTAAACGAGGCTCTCCGCGTGTCGGCCGGACATCAGTTGTGGGATGTGAAATAATATTTAAGTGAACTCAGTTAAGCCTAAGAATAACTTGGATTTAAAGCAACATAGTTATTTTAATGTATATCAGGAAAAAAATATAGCTAGCCTACCCAACATGTTATTTTGGTGTGTTTCTTAGGAAAAACTCAATGTAGTTTTTAAAAAATGATGGATTTTAAGGAAAAAATTTAAGTGAATAATAATATAGGAGATACGTGGACAGGATCGAGATGAACAGAGACGTGGAGTTTGGAAACTCTGCTCGGAGGCTGAGGCTGAGCCAGTCCAGTCTGGCTCTGGGGTCCTGAACTCAAAATGCGGCGGGAGCCCTGGGAGAGGTGGGGAGCCCCAGGGGCATGAGGGCCCATCCGTGCTGGGGAGAGAGCCCGGGCCCAGGCTCACCGCCCCCGCCTGGCACGGACCAGGGCTCTTCCTAGAGCCACGGGGAGCGGCGTGCTGCTGTCTTCCAAGGTCACACAAGGCACAGGTCTCACTTTTCCTCCCAAGCTGCTGCCCTCGGCATCCCTGGGTGCCTTCACCCTCCACTGAGAGGCCTTTGCCCTGGGCCAGGCCTGGGTGATGCTCCCCAGGCCCCATGCCTGCCCCTCAGCACAGCTTCCAACCCCCCACCACCTCTGGGGAAGGCTTTTCTTTCTTTTTTTTTTTTTAAAGATTTTATTTATTTATTTATTTGACAGCGAGCGAGAGAGAGAGAGAGATCACAAGTAGGCAGAGGGGCAGGCAGAGAGAGAGAGAGAGGGAAGCAGGCTCCCCGCCGAGCAGAGAGCCGGATGTGGGACTTGATCCCAGGACCCTGAGATCATGACCTGAGCCGAAGGCAGCGGCTTAACCCACTGAGCCACCCAGGTGCCCTTTTTTTTTTTTTTTTTTTTAAAGATTTATTTATTTGAGGGGCGCCTGGGTGACTCAGTGGGTTAAAGCCTCTGCCCTCAGCTCAGGTCATGATCCCGGGGTCTTGGGGTTAGCAGGGAGCCTGCTTCTCCTCTCTCTCTCTGCCTGCTTGTGATTTCTGTCTGTCTGTCTGTCTGCGATCATGACCTGAGCTGAATCCAAGAGTCAGATGCTTGCCTGACGGAGGCCCACAGGAGCCCCCAGGGAAGGCCTTTCTGTGACCCGTCAGACTCACATTCTCCGGCAGTCGTGGTGCTCAGAGCTCGTGTGTGTATGCGCCTGCGTGCGTGCGTGTGTGCGTGTGTGCACCGGGCAAGCCTCTGTGCGTGTGCACGTGTGTGTGTGCCTGTGCGCGTGTTGAGTGAGGGTCTGTTGGCATCTGCTGGGGACCAGCTCA
This sequence comes from Meles meles, assembly GCF_922984935.1. Taxonomy (NCBI): domain Eukaryota; kingdom Metazoa; phylum Chordata; class Mammalia; order Carnivora; family Mustelidae; genus Meles; species Meles meles. Next base: position 4,855,772 of record NC_060076.1, read on the forward strand.
CTGCAGCTGTGGGTCCCAGCCCGGTGGCCCTGTGGTTGCGTCACCTTGAGCGAAGGGTCTCCTGTCTCCAAGCCTCTTCCATCAAAGGTGCCCCCGGTCTTGGCACCAGGGTAGTTGAGGAGAAGCACTGCATTGACGTGTATACACGGGGGACGGGCGTGGGGAACATGACCACTGTCGCCGGCCTCACTGTGGTGGTGGCCTGTGCTGGGAGGGGCTGTTTCAGGGGCACCTGCTCTAGGTGAGACAGCGCACAGGCAGGAGCGGCTGGGGGAGTCTGGAGCCTGGGGAGCGCGTGGATGTGCGTGCACTCCACTGGGAGGGGTCCTGAGCTTTGACTACATTGGTTTTAAGGGCCATGAGGAGTCATGGCAGGTTTATCAGGGTTGCAGGCAGGGATGGTGTGAGCAGATTTATGTTTTTAGAAGATCACTTAGGCTTCTGGGGAATATTGTCGGAGGCAGGAGTAGAGGCTGGGAGACCTAGGCAGAGGTCCTGGCCAGTGTGAAGGCAAAGGGAAGGGGGACGTCCAGAGGGGAGAGGGAGAGTCAAGGATAGCGCCAGGTGGCCAGAGGGTGCAGGGCCCTCCAGTGGCAGGTGCTCTGCAAACACTGATGATGGGTGCTCTGCAAACATCCGGTGAGTGGATTGACAGATGGGGACTGCTGCAGGAAAAGGTGCTTGAGGGAAGCTGAGGAGTCTGATTCAAACGTGATGCGAGGGGATCCCAGAGGGTTCCAAAGTCCAGCTTCAAGCCTGGACTAGGCTGCTGTCCTTTGGGTTCACACACTTACGCGGACGAAGGCAGGAGTGTGACAGGTGGCAGCAGGGCGGTTTCCTGGGTGTGCGGACGGCATGGTCGCCCTGGGCCCATGATCTGGAGTGCCCCGCGCATGGTTCAGTGCTCTGCTGATGCCATGTTGAAATTCTTCATTTTTGGACAGGTAATCTTGAGTTTTTGCTTGTACTGGGTCCCACAAGTTCTCTGGCTGGTCATGCCCTGAAGACCAGCAGAAGCCAGTGAACTGATCAAGAGGGTAGACACAAGGGAGACCAGTGTCTTCTGCTCGTGTGCGAACGTGGACACAGGCGCGACTACACTTACCCACGAAATGCTTCTACTCCCAATCGACCCATTGGCTGGGCACTTGTGTGCATGAGCGGTCCTGGGAGGCTGGCTTGCCCCTTGCAGTGGCCTCCCTACAGCATCTCTGCTGTGCAGAAAGGAGGAGGTTCAGCGTGTGCAGGGCTGGGGTCCCAGCCTGCCCCTCCATGCCGTGGAGCAAAGAGCTGAGGGTCTGCCTTGAAGTCCGAGGTCATTCCAGAGCAAACGGAATCTCAGAGGAGATGGTGACTGCAAGGAGCAAGGAGCTCATTCCCTTCGGAGAGTGTATGTATCGTCCCCAGACTATAACTGGGGTCAAAGAGCTTCAGGTCAGGCAGGGCCGGCGCACACGGCTAAACGCCTCCCGCACACGGCTCCCAGGAGCTTCCATGGACTGCCCTGTAGAGTGACTCGCTTAGTAATCAAAAAAATCCTGCAAGGTGGGTGGGTTATCCACCGTTGACTGATGGGAAAACGGAGGACCGGAGATTTGTAACAATCAGAGCTCGTGGCTGGACTGAGGCTGGATCCAGGCTGGTCTGCGTCTCCCAGAAGTTGTGTGCCTTGCTGAGTTCCCTTCCACCTCCTGACGAGGGGGAGGGGTGGGGACCGGGCCCCCGGGGAGCAGAGGCAGTCCGTGCTGCCTGTGATGATTTGAAGGCAGATGCCCCAGGACTCGGTTCTGAGTAAGAGCCCACATGAGACGCGGCTGTCTGACAGCTCATGAGGACAGTCACCTGCCTGTGACTGAGCCAAGGCGGGCATCTGGGGGTGGGAGGGGGGGCCGTTCAGGTGCCGAGTCCCCCTCCCTCAAAACAAGCCAGCTCTTAGGCAGTGAAAGGGGCCGTGGAAGAGCAAAGTTCCTTTTGCAAATTTGCCTCCTCCTTTTTAATTATGATTACGATTACGATTACGATGATTATTATTAAGTAGGCCCCACAGAGAGCCCACTTGAGGCTTGAACTTAGGACCCTGAGATCAAGACCTAAGCTGAGGTCAAGAGTCAGATGCTATCCTGTCTGAGCCAAGCAGCTGCCCTATTTTCTACCTTTGAAAAAAAACCTCTTGCAAGCCGCTATAGCCACCACGAGAGGACAGAATGGGTGCCTTCCGGGCACCTGAGCACAGGTGGAGCAAAGGCACGGGCTTCTGAGAAATCCAGGACAGGGAGCGCAAACTCCTCCTCTGGCCCACAGCACCCAGCTAAGAGGGGAGCTGGTAGCCCCATGCCTGCTCCCACCCACCCGTGGCTGCTGTGGCCTGGTGGCTCTTGGGGACTGATGGGGACTTCAGAAATGGGAGGTCGTCTGAGCTGTTGCCCTAGTTCCCTGGGACTTTGATGAGCTCAGGGCCCCAGGCAGGAGGTGGCCTAGTAGGCAGGTATTACCCTAATTTGTGACTTTTTCAATGGAATAAACACAAAACAGACGGGAAATAAACAGGAAAATGAGCAACATTGCATTCCTGTTCATGCCTCCCAGAGTGGCCCCAAATTTGCTAACTGCTCGCATTAAATGATACGTTTGGGGAGAGGAGGGCATCTTTTCATAAAGATAAGCTATACCTAACGAAACTGGCCATTTCCCCCATTTTTGAGTTCGGTGGCATTAAGCACATCCACATGGTGGTGCATCTGTTTCCAGAACTTTTCCATCTTCTCTGCCTGGAACACTGCACCCGTGAAACGCTGACTCCCCACCCCTCCCCCCGGCAATCGCTGTTCTGCTTTCTGTTTCTATGAATTTGACCACACTAGGGACCTCCTCCACGTGGAATCATATGGTATTTATCGGTTTGTGTCTGACTCAGTTTACCCAGCATGGTGTCTTCAGGGTTTATCCCTACTGTAGTATATTGCAACATTTGCTTCCTTTTTAGGGCCGAGTAATATTCCACTGTGTGGATGGGACCCCATTTTGTTTATCGATTCTCCTGCCCAGCGACATGCAGGTTTCTTTCATCTTCTGGCCACAGCGAATGACGCTGCTGTGAACAGGAGTGCATTTTGTAAAGTACCGTATCCTGGGGGGCGCTGCTGGCTTACCCCGTTGTGCAGAATTCTGGGGGCAGAGGGTCCTGAGCTTCGGTATTACGGGTGCTCAGGTGGAAACGGAACTGGCTGAAGTCAGGCTGCCTGGATCCCAGACCCCACTGCCGGGGAAAAAGCCCCCTGGCCCCGGCTTCGCTGTCTTTATCTGTCTGGCGGGATGGACATGATTGTTGATGAGTGTCCAAGGTGGGGGCTCCCTGGGTGCCGCTGTGCCCCCAGCCACACGGGAGACAGGCTGGTGTCCTCGTCTGTCCGAGGGGTGTTATAGCAACAGTACGATGACTGACTGGGGGGGACGCAAGAGAACAGGATGTGGCTTTGAAGGGGGCTGCGTCTGGGGGAGCCCAGACGTTGACGGTGGATGTCTGTGTTTCGCCTGTCCCTGCGCCCCCACCCCGGGGGGCAGGGGGACGCAGCCTCGTGCGTGGCTGATTGAGTGAACCGGCCTTCCTGTCCTCAGGTCCAGCTGGGAGCTGCCGGACCTCCAGGAGGGCAAGATCGAGGCCATCAGTGACTCAGACGGGGTGAACTACCCCTGGTACGGCAACACCACGGAGACGTGCACCATTGTGGGCCCCACCAAGAGAGACTCCAAGTTCATCATCAGCATGAACGACAACTTCTATCCCAGCGTCACGTGGGCCGTGCCTGTCAGTGAGAGCAACGTGGCCAAGCTGACCAACATCTACCGGGACCAGAGCTTCACCACGTGGCTGGTGGCCACCAACACCGCGACGGACGACATGATTATCCTTCAGACGCTGCACTGGCGCATGCAGCTAAGCATCGAGGTCAACCCCAACCGGCCCCTGGGCCAGCGCGCCAGGCTGCGGGAGCCCATCGCCCAGGACCAGCCCAAAATCCTGAGCAAGAACGAGCCAATACCGCCCAGCGCCCTGGTCAAGCCCAATGCCAACGACGCTCAGGTCCTCATGTGGCGGCCCAAGTACGGGCAGCCGCTGGTGGTGATCCCGCCCAAGCACCGCTAACAGCCCGGGTGCCCTGCGAGGCGAGACGCGAATAATAACCCCGCTCCGAGCACACCCACACGGACTGTGCAGTCATTCAGCACAATGCAACCACTCTACCTTCTGGAGCGGGCGGGTCTCACTGTGCAAATGCCCCAGCACGGCTCCCCCAGCCCTCCTGGCCCCTGCTTCCTTTCGGGGAGGGGGAAGCCCGGCTGGGACACCCAATCCCGCGCGCCCCCTTCACCTTGGGTCTCCTTTCCTGGCAATTTCAGTCATTCACTTGCGAGACTCCCAAAACAACTGCTTTTTCAGTTCTTCTTCTTTTTTTTCTTCTTCTTCTTTTTCAAACACCTCTTTCACGAGGTTCAGGGGCAGGAGGAGGCGGAGCTGGTCATGACCCTGACTGGCAGCTGCTGCTGGTTTGTGAGTGGCGGCCCCCACGGCAGCTCCCCTCGTCGTCCTCCCTCACGCGGCCTTACGTAGACTCGCTTTGCCAAACTTTTGCCTTAAGCTGAATTTAAAGGAAAAAGCCCAGAACAGACAAAGAAAGCAGGATCTCTCTTCTACTGACGGCTCATCCTCTGCGAGAGGTGAGGGAGGGGGCCGGGCAGGGAGGAGAGAGAGCCACCTGGGCCCTCCTCCGGGCGGCCTTGAGAGAGGGGCGGGGGACAGACGTAGACCTCGAACCAGCTGCGCATTCTTTCGTTTCAGCAGAAACACAACCAGAAACCAGACCGACCACTAAGGAGCCCCTTCTCTCAGGCCCGGGGGGCAAGCCCCTTCCCCATCCCTGGGAGAAGTACCTGTGCGCTCCCGCGGGCGGTGTCTGCTGGGGCGGCTCCCCTCCTCTCTTCCCGCAGCCTTAACCTTCCTGGGGCCGATCTGGGAGGAGAGAGGGAGGGTTGAGCCCCGGGGTTCTGCCATCTCAGCGCCCAGCCACCGATAGCTCCTCAGGCACATCTAAGTGTTGTGTGGCTTTTCCTTTTCTGTCCACGCTGGCCCCAGACGCCTGGAGGACCAGCCACCTTGAGCCAGATTTAGTTCGAAGGTAAGAGAGGCAGCTTCCCTCCTGGCTCCTTCTCAGGGGTCCCCCTCCCAGGCGCTTTGGGAGAAGCTGCGGGTGGGCTGTGGCTGTGCCAGTGTGGGAGGTGGGGGGGAAGCTGCCGGGGGCGGCACCCGAGGAAGGTGGTCCTGCTTCTGGGGAGGCTGGGGAGGCCATCAGGTGGATGCCCCCTGCTCTTATCCTCAAGGAAGAAAACCAGGGCCTCAGGCTGGCGGGGGTGACATGGGGCCATGGTTGACAGGCATTGGGGCCGCTCTGGAGGCTGGTCGGGACAGTGTGGCCAGTCTGGAGGGCCACCATCCCTCGGGTCCAGGGCCCTCCAGGGTCCGAGGATGGTCCTGAGCGACCCCAAGCTTTCTTGGTAATGTCTGCCTTGAAGGCTGCTTGTAGGAGCTGCAGGGGACACCCCACAGAAGCCCCCTTCCTCAAGCCGCTGCGCCCGGCTCTGCACTCAAACTGGTGCGGCCCAAGCACAGAAAAACCGTCAGAAAAGAAAAACGATTCATTTCTGCTGCAGATGAGCCGCTTGTTAGGCGTCCCGGGGACAGCGTGGGGGGCTGTGGGGCACCTTGCTCTTGTACTTACCCCGGGGGTGCTCAGTGTCCCGGGTGTCTCCCACGCCCCGCTCCTGACGGCAGGCCCGCAGCTATCTTGGGACAACTGGACCCCAAACATGCCTGCGGGGCCAGCGTGCTGCTTGGGGAACCCCTTTGTCAGGCCCAGGACCTTGCCCCTGGAAACTGCCTGTTCCCCTTGGTGTGTACGGAGACCCTGTCACCCAGAGAGGCCGCAGCCTCGAGTGGGGGACGACGGGTCCCAGCTCTACCTCTGGGGAAGGGCCAGGAGGGGGCCAGGCTGACGGCGTCCCGCTGCCGTGGACAGGACCTGGCCTCCTAAGGGAGAGGCCCTTCCCTGCACTCAGGTCTTTCTTGCACTAAAAAAAGGAGGAAGGGCCCTGGGCGAGGGGTCAGGAGGCTGGGGTTCAGGTGCTGGCCTGGGTCGTCACGAAGGGATTCTCACTGTGCGAGGAGTGGGAGCAGGAGAGGACAGTGGGGAGTGGTCCTGAGCTGTCCGGGGCAGAGTCCCCGCCGAGACGCACCTGCTGCGTGTGAGTAAGCTCTCCTGCCCGGGACCAGTGCTGTGCCCACGGGGAGGGGGCAAGGCTGTTCTGGCTGCCTCCCTGGGCCTACCGCATGCCTGGGCCCCGGCTCGCCTCACTCCTTGGCTCACCCCACCCCTCCTGCACCCCTCTCTGTCCTTCCTGGCCTTTCTGAAGACAGGGCTGGAAAGACTCTGGAGAGGCCACAGGTCCGGCGAAGGACCTTGGGTCTGGTCCCTGGGCCTCCTCCCTGTCAGGAGCACAGACCCCAGGCTTTTCCCCTGGGTCCCCAATCCCTCTGGTGTCCCCCTCCCCTGGCGTGGACACACTCCTCCAGCAATAAGGACCATCTGTGGTCGTGGAGAGTACTGTGAAAACAAACCAATGCACTTACCAGGAGGCATGAGACTCTTGAAGAACATGTCAAACCTTTTTAAAAAAGAAACAACAAATATTCGCAAAGAGAAATAAAATGTAATTTTAAAGTAGGCCTGGCTAGGATCTGGATGTTTCTAAGGCGTTTCTGAAGTGGTGGCGCGTGTTGGGGGGTTGGTGGCCCTGTGTTCTGGCCACGGGAGCGAGCGTACTTGGAGGGAGGGTTGCTTTGTTCACGCATCCGCTGCCTTCCACGGCCCGGAGACCTCAAGTCCCTGCCAAGAGTGCCCCTGGCTGGTGCCCCGGGTGGAGGAGGGATGGCGGGCTTGAGGTGGAGGCCGGACTTGGGGGCAGCTTGGACTTTTGGCAAACAGGAGAAACCCACGTGACAAGGGGGAGTTAGTGTTCAGTTGGCCACGGGGCTGCAAGCCTGTCTTCACACGGAGAAACAGCCGTAGGACAGTGTCAGTCTAGAACATGGCTCGGTGCCCTGCCCTCGGCCAGAGGCTGACGAAAGGGGGTGGCGTGGAATTAGCACCCTCGTAGGAAACACTTTCTTCTAATGAGAACTTTCTTATGAAAGGACGGGAGGTGGGAGGTGGACATGGAGTCAAGGCAACTTGCATGAGTCGGGTAAGACGCTGAGCCCCTCTGAGCCCCCTTTACCTTGTATGGAAAGTGGGGATTCTCCAAGTCGCTGCCTCTTAGCTGACACGGTGAAAACACGCTGTTCTGCTTGGTTTCCAAGTGCGAACAACCCGCGTGTTCTTAGGGTCCCCACTTCACAGAGGAGGAAACGGACAGCAGAAGTCGAGAAGCTGCTCAAGGCCACGCATCTGGGGAGAGGCAGAGTCGATCAGACTCTGTGGTCAGTTTGAATCCTGGCCCTGGAGCCCAAACCCTTACCACTGCACACCCTCCGTCCTGGCGTGTTGCTATGGAGCATACGTTTGGTGCTCAATAATTATGGACTACTAAGAAGCCCGTGTGCCTTTGGCTCCGTCCATTCTGGGCTCCCTGGGCAGGAAATGCCTTTCTTCCCGCGCCCCCCCACCCCCCCCACTGGAAGGTTCTGTGCAGCAGTCAGTTCCCTGAGGCCCACAGTGAGTCCAGCTCATTCCCTTTGGGGAGGGGCTGCCGGTCAGCTGCAGGCCATGGGCTCATCCTCCCTGGTTGCTGGTGGCGGCCTGGCATCTCCACGGAAGACAGGGGCCCCGTTTGCAGTGGGCATTGGGGATTTGGTTTCTTCTCTGGGTTTTCCACATTGCAACAACCCAACGGCACTCTGCATCCTGTCTCCTGGGTCTGAGACACCAAAGCAGGAAATTGCATAACAGCCTCTGCTGGCCGCCCTCCACCCAGATGGCTTATGGGTGGTACCGCTAGCTGTCGCCGTTTCGGCTGTGGTGTCAGCTTCCGAGCTGCCTGTGAGAGCGCCTGGGGTGTGTGTGAGTGTGTGTGTGTGTGTCCACGTGCATGCGTGGACAACAGGGCTGTGGCCTGGCCAGTGGCGGGAGAAAGTTGAGCTGGAGCACACCAGGAAAAAGCCAGAGTTGCTCAGGCATTGGAGCCTTTGGGCCGATATGCAGCCGAGGACGTGCAGCCGATGGTGCGCGCCGGGAGCGGGGGGAATGTTCCGGAGGGGAAGGTGCCAGGAGGGTGGCCCTCAGTGAAGAGGATTCCAAGAGGCATTTAGTCACAGTGGAAGCCCTCCCGCTTCTCAAGCTGATAGCAGGTTAAATTTAGAAGTCCCAGACTGGGATGAGACACAGACATCAGACTCGAGCCAGCTGTCGCAAGGTCCCCTGCCGGAGCAGGGCCTGAGAGAGCCGGCTGTCCGGGCTGGGCCAGGCTCGCCTGCCCCACAATGCTGGAGAGAACCAGGCGCACCGTGACCCTGCACACAGCCTGCTTGTCACCTCTGGGCACTTCTGGGGAGAGTCCAAGCTCTGGACTTGGGCTCACTGTCGGTGAGGTCTTAAGGCCGCAGAGGAAACCCCACCTGTTGGGAGACGGCTTGGTGGGAACTGCACAGAGGCCATGGCGGGAGGTGCTCGCAGATCTGGGGACATTTCTACCGGCCCCCAGGGGCTCTGTCACCATCTGTTTGATTTCTCTCTCGGTCATCATCTGTCCTGCCCGGCGGGGCCCAAAGACAGGGCTTCCCACCCGGCTGGGGTCCGGGCCTTGGATTAGGGCAAATATTGGAGGTAGGAATAGGTTTCTGTGCACACACATCATCCAAATGGACACCCCACAAATCCTTACCCCATAACCAAGTCTGGCAAAGACACACATGCAGAGCGCGCACGCCATGGCTGGAGGGACCTTCTTGCCACCACTGAGTGCATATGACGATAAAAGGGGAACTTTCATAGATGAGGAAACTGGCCCTTAGAAGGGGCCGCGGGACAGGCTAGAGGTCATTCAGCTGGGAAGTTGCAGAACTGGGCGGGTTTCAAACAGCCATCTTTGACCTTGCTGGGTCACTGCTTTTTGGCTACACCAGCCAACCCCCTCCACACTCCCGATCTACCAGCCTGCCCATCCCCGCTCCTCTGGGACTGGCACGCAGAAGGCCCCTAGCCTAGGGCTGAACGCAGTCATCGGCAGCCCCGCTGACACGGGAAGATGAAAACTATTAAGTGCAGGAAAACCCAGCTGAGCGAATGAGCTCGTCTCCGTGCGTGTGTCCACAGCGGCCAACCCGTGCCACCGACACGGGTCAGAGCCTTTGGCTCTGCTCTCTGAAGACTGGAAGGCAGAGACGGAATTCGTTCCTCCACCGGCCTGAGCCCAATTTAGCTTTAAGGGCCGCTGCCCTGCTTCATAGTTTAGGTCCCTTTTTAATCAGACAGATGATGGGTGGCGGCGCTGGGTATTTACGGCAAGTGAGACGCAGTTAGAAACCCTGCGCTATTCTTGGCTGCCACTTGTCTTGCTGAGTGAGGTCGGCTGGTTGCCTGACCTCGCATGCCTGCGTTTCCTGATCGACAAGCCAGGACACGCACACCTCGCTCACCCTCCCGTCCGGGCCCAGCAATGCACGGCAGCTGTGAACCCTGCCCGCGGGCCCGCCCGAGGATGACCGTACTGGATCGGGGCTTCCGCGAGAGACCGGAGACGCTCCTCCTTCAATACGGCGACCAGACGACTGGCCTGATTATTCAGGACCATTAGACCCTCACCGAATGCACACTAGGTGCCGGCCAGCCGGCCAGCCAAGAGGATTTCCATGCAGTTTCCACGGCTGTACCGAGCTAGCGCTCACACTCCGAACAGCTCACCCATTTAAAATGCACTGTCCAGGGGCGCCTGGGTGGCTCAGTGGGTTAAAGCCTCTGCCTTCGGCTCAGGTCATGATCTCAGGGTCCTGGGATTGAGTCCCGCATCGGGCTCTCTGCTCAGCGGGGAGCCTGCTTCTCCTTCTCTCTCTGCCTGCCTCTCTGCCAACTTGTGATCTCTGTCTGTCAAATAAATAAATAAAATCTTTCAGTCAATTCTGGAATGTTTGCGTCACCTCAAAGGGGAACCCTGCACCCACCAGGTATCATCATCCCCAAAGCCCCAGCCCTAAGCCACCGCCAGTCCCCCTCCTGTGTCCGTCCAAGTCCCTACCCGGGATAGTGTGTGGGAATGGAGTCACACCACGTGTGCTTGCCTGTGCCTGGCTCCTGCCCCTCGGCTCGGTGTTTCAGGGCTCCCCCCTGTTGTGGTGTGCAGTGGCACCTTGTCCTCGACAGGTGTACTTGTGATCATCTCCTGTGTGGGGCCCTCTGACCGGCGCTGGAGAAGCCGCGGCTCGGAGCTTACCGCCCCAGGCAGGAAGTGGTCTGTGACCAGGAGTCTGTGGGGGGCTGACTGGTCTGGAGGGTCGGAAGTGGGTCCCGGAGGATGGCCGGCTTCTGGGCACACAGTAAGTATGAGAGAAATTTGACCTATTAAATGCTGGAAAGGCCCTGAAACTCAGTTTCCTCATCTGCAAGATGGGGCTATGGTGCTCTCCGCGCAGGGAGGGAGGATTCCATGGGACTGGCAAGCACGGGTCTTAGCCCAAGGCCACAGGCGTTAGCTGTTACTGACCTTGTGACCAGATGTTAAAAAGACTTTTTCCACCCCAGGCGGCATGTGCCGTGGGACCGAGGAACACTTCAGCCAGCCTTGGTCCAATCCCCGCTCAGGTGTGGAAGCGGGGTGGGGGGGATGAGGCAGGGAAAGGCCGCCCTACAGGGGACTGTTGGTGCCCCCGAGCACTCCTGCGGTGGCTGCTTCACGCCAGCCCCTGCCCGAGCTGACAGTCTGGGCCAGCCCAGCTGTGTGTGGGCTCAGCCTCTGCCCACCAGGTGCTTAAGGCTCAGTGAACAGTTTCTCACAATCTCTACTGTTGGAAACAATCCGGAAGAGCTTAGAGGCGCGGTCCCCGAGTCACTGCTATCTCCACCGCCGGCCACCTTGGCTTGACGGTCACTCTGAGCATCATCAGCATTCTTAACTGGTCTATTATTTATCGTGACTCGTGACAACACACTGGCAGAATGGACCCTGGTAACCAGGTTTAAGCGCGCAACGCTGTGCCGTTCATACCTGGGGTGCAACTGACTTCACCCTCCCCGTCTCTGGAACTTTGTCATCTCATGCGACGGGAACGCTCACCGCACAGCTGCTTTCCTCTCCCCAGCGCCCCAGCGGGCTCCTTTCTACTTTCTCCCTCTGGATCTGACCACCCCAGGCGCCTCTTATCAGCGGACTTGCAACTTGTCTTGTGACCGCTTTTCCTCCCCACGCGTCAGGTCCTCAAGGGTCACCCAGTGTTCCATGTGTCACAGTGTGCTTCCTTTCCAAGGCCGGCTACGACTCTCAAGGCATGTCCGTCTGAGGCCGTGGGTCTCGACACCCCAGAGGCCTCCCGGGAGTACAGCCTAGTCCCTGCTGCTCACGGTGAGTCCCCGTACGTCAGCCGATTACAGAGCCGCGTGAGGAAGTCCACGTGTGGGTCATTTTGGAAGACTTCCCTCCCTACTGGTTAAAATAATAAAATGCCAAGTGCTTAAAGAGCTAAACTTTTCTCATCTGGAAAATTCGCTTATCTGGAAAACGCTCTTTTCCATGAAATGAGGTGTTTTCTGGGCACGAGTAAGGAGGCAAGAGGAGGAGGAGGCATTCTGGGAGGTGTCGGGCGGCTGGACTTAAGGGTGGGCCTTGAGAAGGTCCTTTACCGTATCCTTGGGGGCGGCTGTAAACTCGGGCTTCCCCAGTCCTTTATTCTGGACATGGCTCCCCGCCCCGAGATGTGGTGGGGAGCAGGAGGGGGACCCGGAGGCTGCGGCCAGGGCGCTTCCCCTTGGCCACCAGCTGATGTCCCCGTGAGTTACTGAGGCCCCTGCCCTGCTGTCCCAGCCTCACTCGGTGAGGCTGCGGGTCTGGCCATCAGCCATGGAAAATGAGCTCTCTTCGGGACTTCTGGAACCTCTGCTCAGTGAGGAGTTCTGCACCGCGGGGCCTCGGAGAATACACCTGGCAGCCGGCGAGGTCTGGGCCCCAGGCACCAGGCTTTCGCTGCAGAGCGCGGACTGAGCGGCTAACACGGCACTCCGGGTGTTGCTACGGGTGAGGCGAAGGGATTTTCCTGTTCGCAGCCTGCCGCTTCCTGTAAAGGTGAGCGAGGGGAGGCTGGCGCGGCCTCTGCGGCTGCCCTCTTGACAGACGGCACCACACCACAGTGACTCTGCCGCCGGGACCGGTTCCATCTCCTTCCGACGCACGAGGAGATTCCGACCCCCAGGTCCCCACGGGAAGCTGCTGATCCGACAGGAATGACGGTGTGAGAAATAGTGGCGGGGTTGCCACAACCGGGCTGGGTGGCCAGGGAGCCTAGAAAGCTCTGAATCCTGCTCACTTCCTGTGCAGCTGGACGGCGGGGGGGGGGGGGGGGGGGGGTCGTGAAATCCGCCCGAGAACCCAGACAGATGGGTCCTGCGGAGAATTCCCTCTGAGCTGCCTCTTCGTGTTTGTAAAAACTCAGTCATACAGGTGTGGATCTATTTCTGGGCTGCTCTGCATGACTTGATCTCTTCATCTTGACAATATCACGTGGTCCTAAATACTGTAGCCTTATACCACGTCCTCCAACTTTGTTTTTCTTCTTTGAGGTTGTTTTGGTTCTTACGGGTCTTTTGCATTTCCATAGGAAATTCAGAATCAGCTACAAAAACAAAAACAAAAGATCGTGTTCATGTTACCTATGAGTGAAGTTTAATTTCTTCATTTCTAATCTAGATACCGTTTTAAAAAAGATTTTATTTGCTTACGAGAGAGAGACAGAGAGACAGAGAGACAGAGATAGTGAAAGAAAGCGCAAACAGGGGGAATGGGAGAGGGAGAAGCAGGCTCCCCACCGAGCAAGGAGCCTGATGCAGGGGCTTGACCCCAGGACCCTGGGATCATGACTTGAGCCGAAGGGGCCCATCTGGATGCCTTTTATTTATTTTTCTTGCCTTGGCATATTGGCTAGATCTTCCTGCGCAGTGCCGGAAAGATAGGAGCAGTGAGAGCGGCCATTCTTGGCTGGCTCGGCTTCTGGCATTCTTGAGCCATTACGTGTGACGGCAACAGTAGGATCTTCCCAGGTGCTCCTCATCAGGCCAAGAAAGTCCCCTTCCACTTCTGTTTTGCCAAGACTTTGTCAGGAACAAACACTGGATTTTATCAAATGCCTTTTCTGTATCTATCGAGATGATCTTTTTTTTTTTTTTTTTTACTCTCTTAATGTGGTGAATTGTATTGATTTTCAAATGTTAAACCAATCTTGAGTTGGTCCTACTCAATCCTCCTTGGTCGTTACGCACACACTTTTTATACAGTGTACTGGATCAGATGACTAAACTTTTAAGAATTCTTACATTTAGGGGCACCTGGATGGCTCAGTCGGTTAAGCGTCTTTTTTTTTTTTTTTTTTAAAGATTTTTATTCATTTATTTGAGAGAGAGAGCACACAAGCAGGGGGCAGAGGCAGAGGGAGAGGGAGAGGTAGACTCCCTGCTGAGCAGAGAGCCCGATGCGGGGCTCGTTCCCAGGACCCTGAGATCATGACCTGAGCTGAAGGCAGATGCTTAATGACTGAGCCCCCCAGGTGCCCCATTCCCTTTAATTTTCTGGAACAGTTTGTGTGTCTTTGTATTACTCCTTCCTTGAATACTTGGTAGAACTCACTGGGGAAGCCATTTGGATCTAGAATTTATTTTACGGGAAAATTTTGATAAATTCAATTTCTTTAATCGCTGTAGGGCTCTTTATCTGTTTCTTCTTGAGTGAACTTTGATGATTTGTGCTTTTCAAGAAGTTTGTCTACTTCATCTAAGTTGAAGTAACAAGTAAGTATATTCAGAATATCCTGATTATCCTTTTAATACCTAAGAATTTGTAAGGACGTCAGCTTTCTCATTACTGACATTAGTAATTTGTGTCTTCTCCTTTCCCTGATTAGTCCATCTAGAGGTATATTAATTTAATTGATTTTTTTCAAAGAACAGTTTCACATATTTTTCTTGTCTTATTTTGTATCCTACTGTCTTCATTTTGTCTCTGTTCTTTATTATTTCCTTTTTCATTTACTTTTCTTTTTCTGATTTCTTCTTTTTAAAATATAGGGGTTGGGGTGCCTGGGTGGCTCAGTTAGTTGGGTGTCCAACTCTTGGTTTCGGCTCAGGTCATGGTGTTTGTGATCTTTTAAAGAGACTTGAGGGGCGCCTGGGTGGCTCAGTGGGTTAAAGCCTCTGCCTTCGGCTCAGGTCATGGTCCCAGGGTCCTGGGATGGAGCCCCTCATGGGGCTCTCTGCTCGGCGGGGAGCCTGCTTCCTCCTCTCTCTCTGCCTGCTTCTCTGCCTGCTTGTGATCTCTGTCTGTCAAATAAATAAATAAAATCTTAAAAAAAAAAAAAAAGAGAGACTTGAAAAATCCCTTCCAAAAATCTTCAGACTTACCCATGTAGGTGCGATTTCTGATGTCCTCCAAATTTTTCCCTCTACCTCTCCTCTCTTTTTCGGGAACTTTCATTACACGTATTATTAGGCTGCTTGAAGTCATCCCGCTGTTGACTGGTGCTCGTTCCAACCTTTTCGGTCTTCCCACTTTGTGTGGTTCATTTTGGGCATTTCTATTGCTAGAATCTTCAATTTCACTAGTTCTTTCCTCTGAAGTGGACAACATCCTCTTAGTCCTCCCCCCCCCCAGGAGATTCCCATCTCAGACATGACAGTTTTCACCTCTAGTTTGATTTCGGTTCTTTCTATGTTAGTATGCAATGTGTTCGGTCTTTCTTCCAGCTTCTCGAGCACAGAAAACAGTTTTGATCATGGCTTCGAAGTTCTTGACTACTAATTTTACCATCTGTGTCACTTCTGGATCAATTTCAGCTATTTGATTTTTCTCATTATTATAGACCACATTTCTCTACTTTTTGTATACTTGATTTTTTTTTAAAAAAAGATTTTATTGGAGAGAGAGAATGGACGAGAGAGAGAGCAAGCACATGAGCAGGGGAGGGGCAGAGGCAGAGGCAGAGGGAGAATCAGACTCCGCACTGAGCAGGGAGCCTGATGTGGGGCTCGATCCCAGGACTCTGGGATCATGATCGGAACCAAAGGCAGACGCTTAACCAGGCCCCCCTCATACTTGGTAATTTTTGATCGGATGCTGGAAACCGTGAAATTGGTCTTGTTTGGTACTGGGTATTTTTGTTTTGCGGGAAGTTTCTTGAACTTATTCTGGGATCTAATGTGGAAATAGTCTGATTCATTTGGGTCTCGCTTCTGAGCTTTGTTAGATGGGATCAGAGCAGCATTTTGTTTAGGACTCATTTTTCCCTGCTACTGAGGCAAAACCCTTGTGAGGACTCAATCCCAATGCTGGGTGAATTATGAGGATTTCCGCACTGGCTGGCAGGAACCAGGACCATTTTCTGCCCTAGAGCTCTGGGGATTCTGCCTCTAACCCTTTCACACTGCTGTTTCTCCAGACGCGGGCTCTCCTCAGATGTGCTCACTGATTGCTACTTGGCCAGTACGCGAGACCCCTCTGCAGAGCCAGAGGCCAGAGTCCTGTGCCTGGCGGGCCTCTCCTCCCGCTCTGATCCCTGCCTTGTGAGCTCAGGGAGACCACTGGGCTCCAGCTGGACTCTCCTTCACGTGTTGGTCTAGAAATGTCCAGGCAGGAAACGGGGGCAACTGTAGGGCTTACCCCATTTGCTTCTGGAATCTCAGGGGTCACTCTCCCTTTGCTGCCTGATGTCAACCATCTTGAGAACTTGTGTGACTGAATTTTTACTTGTTTCAGAAAAGAGGGCAAACCCAGTATCTGTGAACTCATCTTGCTGGAAACAGAAAAGCTCATCTTCGTGTACTTGGGAATGAAACAATCTGTGGGCCAGTGCTACCTATTTCTGCATTTTCTAGAGGGAGAGAACTCAGAAATAACCAAGTTAGAGGAATCAACTGATTTTAAAAAAGCAGGATAACTGTGGCAATTTCACAGGAACAGAACGATGACTAAAGAGAAAAGCAACAGGGACGCCTGTGTGGCTCAGTGGGTTAAAGCCTCTGCCTTTGGCTCAGGTCATGATCCCAGGGGCCTGGGATCGAGCCCCACATCGGGCTCTCTGCTCCGCAGGGAGCCTGCTTCCTCCTCTCTCTCTGCCTGCCTCTCTGCCTAGTTGTGATTTCTCTCTGTCAAATAAATAAAAAAATATTTAAAAAAAAAGAGAGAGAGAGAGAAAAGCAACAGCCATTCTCCAATTCATTAACTCATCCAGGGGCGGCAATTGGAAACCATGACCCACTCAAGGCAACGGTGATGCCTGCAGAAAAACCAAACGCGGCCCTCCCTCACACGGCAGGGGCCCCAAGCTCTCCTGACAGGCACTCCCCCAGAAGCACCACAGATTGCCCAAAGTTGCACAGGGGCCAAGCATCTCAAAGGGGCCTTAGAATTCCCCATAGACTTTCCCCATGCTTTCAACTGGTGGAGAACCACACCGGGTAGCCCCTTCTAACTCAGTAGGTCACTTTCCTTGCACGTGAAAGAATCTAGGGACTTCTGTGTTGAAGGAGAGACTTTCGTGTTTAGATCCACTGACGTTTAGAGAGAATGCCGCCCGTTGGCTTGGGCTCTTGGCCCCTAAGAAGCAGCCCTGACGCGAGTAGCTGAGATTCAGACTGAGGGTTCAGCTTTAAGGTCTCTGTCTTCTTCTCTAGCCCTTTGCCCTCTCGTATCTCTCAAAGCTTATGTTAACACGGGGACAAACAACGATGACGACAGACACAAGCCCCACAATCGGAGTCATTATTCGACAGTGAGCAAACCCGCGGATGGTGATGGATCTCCTTATCGTAGGTCCCCAAGGTCCTGTTTCCTGTTACGAGGCGGCTAAGCCAAGTGTATCTCGAATATTCTAGTCGATCTTGACAGAAGCTCAGCTGTAAGATAAAATGAGCATCTTTGATTAAGAATCTAATAGAAAATTAAATTGGCTTTTAGATTAGGACAGCTTGTCTACTCGGGGATGCTGCTCTCATGGCCTGATCAACATTACATGGCCAATGAGTAGAGCTGAGCCCTCTCTCACTCCCGACCGCCCCATCTCATCACTTTGGTATAAAATACTCTTTATAAGCAAGATAAGTTAAGTCGCTGGAAAGAAAAATGAGTTGCAGAGAAGCCTAAGGTGCATTCTGATTTTATGCCTAAGAGGCAAGCGGATGGACGCCATGATGAAAATGCTCATCTCTACAGTAAAAATCCGACTAGAAGCTTCTTCAGAGGCAGGGTTTGAATTTCTGTGTATCATTAGCAGGTTCCCATTTCAGGCCCAGTGCATTTGAGACCTTGCTTTAACATGGATTCTGAAAAGTGAAATCTCAACCCCCATAGGTGCTGTTCTATTAGGAAAATTGTGCAGGGAGGGCATCATGGACAGCCAAAGGCAATTAGCCACGGATCTTGGTAAACAGTCGGAGGTGGGAGGAGGCAGGCCGTGCCTGGTTTGCCCCTTACAGCCACAGGCCCCATTTTTTGAGGCCAAGCAAAAGCTTCCAACAGCGCATGCGTTCCTGCTACTCCTCAGTCCTTTCCGAGACCACAGGGAGGCACGTTTGCCGGATCCCCATCATGTGACTTCCAATAATTGATTTCTATGGCTGAGGATGTGAAGATAAAACATTTGCCGCCACGAGTCTGGGTATTTTTCTTATCTAGAGAACATACACAAGCTGACCCATCAGGCATATCTTTTTTCAGTTGTAACGTTCTGAGGAGGAGTATACCTCTGGCCGGCCCTTCCACTCGTTCGGGAGCGTTAACGAGCTAGCAGAGCAAGTGACTCGCATCTTGCAGCAGACGCCGTTTCACCTCCTCGACTGTGGCCACATACGGACGAGTGTAAGACTCACTGTGTGCGGTGAAAGAGAAACGGGTCGCTCTGACAAACAATGGTGATGAAACACTACCAGCTTTGTACACCATGTCTCATTTAACCCTCAGCAAATCTGGATGAGTGTATTATCACTCACCCTCTGTACGGAGGATGCAGCTGGGGCTCAGAGAGGTGAAGCGGCTTGTCTGAAGTCACACAGCTAGGATGGATTTACAGTACACACAGTACCCATGATCTTAACCAATAAACTCTAGTCGCTAGAATGACTCACTTCTGTCTCGACTCCCTTCTGTGCCCAAGGATAGCATCAAACGGGATAATCTCCAGCTAGACTAGAAATGCTAGGCTCCCATGGTCCCCTCGTGGGCCAGCTTTGCTGCGTAATAGGGCCACAGAAGGAGCCGCCTCCTCCCGGAACACACATCTGACAGCCAGCCACACCCTCGGTGAGAGACAGGCCTGCATGACAAGTACATGGCTGGGACAGCCAGACCCAGGGCGCAAAAGGAGAAAGCATGACGTGCCTGCTATGGTGACGGTGTCCTGGCAGGGGACGGGCACGCAGGAAGTAGGAGACGTCAGCGCAGGCTTCTGGATGGTGACCACTGGGCCCACCGTCTGCGATGCTGACGACTGCGCGGTAGTCCGAGCACCACTCGGCTTGGATGACTCTGAGATGACGTTTATTCCTGTTTCCAGAACGGCTCAAAATGAGAAAAGACGACCCTACAGACCAGAGTCAGGGGTCAGCCAGGCCAGTTGCCTGATGCCCTCACGTGGAGAGAAGGCTCCAGAGCCGAATTTAGCTCCGAACGATTGTTGCTACTTGATAAACAGTCTGGGCTCCCTTAGGCCTTGGGCAAGGAGGGGTTCAGGCCGCGCTGTCCCATCGCCTGTATGTAGAACCTTGAGAATCATTATAGCAGTTTCATTTCCCTACTGGGGCACATCTTGTTCCCTAAAACAGAAAACGAAAGTGATTTAAGAGCAAACATCTCAAGACTGGAGAATTCGAAATGCTTCTGAAAATTCTGGCTGGTGACAAGCCGTTCCACCAGCTCATACAGGCCCTCCGTCAGCGCAGCCGGGGACTCCAAATCCGGCCGGCCAGCCCTCCCTGCTCCTCCCGCACCGCTAGGGCCGGCCGGGAAGCTCTGGGTTGGTAAGATTAGCAAGGGCAGGGCCAGAGAGGGGTTTGGGTGAGGTGGGAGCCACGCGGCTCGCTGTTTCCCCGCAGGGACAGAAACCCGCAGCCTGAACGATGGGGGATCCAGGGCCTCCTTTCCCTGGAGCCAGCCCTGCACCCTCCTGGGCCAGGAAGGGGCTGAGAGGGGAAACAAGGCCACGGGGTCTTTCTGCCGTAGGCCCTGCCCTTCCTTCGGGAGGGAAGTGAGTGCTGCTGCTCAGCTCTGGGAGTGATGGAAACTCCTAGGTGCATTCCCCAGGGCAGGGGGCCTGGGGCTCCTCCGCGAGACATCTGGTGGCTTGGGCAGGTACCGCCCTTGGCCCTGTGCCACCTGCCCCGTGAGGCGGGTAGGATCTGCCCCGTCTGAGTCTGGGCCCAATGACACGTGGCCGCCACTGCTAAGAGTCAGCACCCACGTGGGTGTCCCTGTGTCGGGTCTGTGTTCGTCGTCCCCGGAGTGCCACGGACAGCTGCTCCTGCTCCCCGGGCTGAGGGCCGGCAGGTGCTCCGGTTGGCTCGGGCGGAGAGCACCGGAACCAGCCCGTGATCTCCTTCTGCCCTTGCTGTGCGGGCCTGGGGTGGTGGGCTCTTGACCGGCCCCCCACCCTCGTCATCGCCTGCTGGGGTCTGGCCGCAGAGCGAGTCCCAGCCTCTGTCTGGGAAGCCAGTGCCTGACTCGTGCTGTCTGGGCGCTGACGAGCCGAAAGACAAGGCGGACATGGTCCCCGCCCTCCGGGAACTGACTTTTAGGAGGAAGGGAGGCAGAGGACAGGCTAGCTAAAACACATCTGACTGACGGCACAAATAATAGTAACACATGCCTTGACCCAGTACAGCCGGACAGGAGGAAATGAGGGGAGCTGCTGTACCCGAGCAGGGCGGCCACTGGGGACAGTGGAATGATTTAACCTGAGCCCTGTGGGCGAGTGGGCACGGCGGGACGACACGCTGCTGCGGAGACCAAGTGTGGAAGCTCCCGAGGCGGGAAAGTTGGCAGGCCGTCTCAAGAACAGACAGTGTGCAGAGCGGCCCTGGGAGTTAGGCGGGCAGAGAGGCGAGACGAGGGGGCGGGCGAGGTAGGAGGGACCAGACGTGGGATCTGCAGCCTGGGGTGAGGACTCTAGACGGAAGGCTGGGCCAAACTGGGACGGTGGACACTGTCCCCGGGAAAGGCAGGCAGTAACACCTCTTCTGTTTTCTCCTAGCCCAAGGCCAGCTGGGCCAGGAAGGGGAGATGGGGCAGGGGCCGTGCTGGGGGCAGGGGGACACCGTGATGGGATGGGGCCTGGCTCGCTGCCACGTGCTGCTGTGGGCTCCTGCCTGCGTCCCCCTCCCACACCGGACTCTCTCACTACAGCTGGTGATCTAGGGTCGAAAACAATGCGGAGAATCTCCGGCCACGGCTGTGGAATGGACAGGATTCTATTTATAAGCCGAGAGGGGCTGAACAATGGAGCAACTGCCGCCTCGGTGGGTCTGTAGCCTGACCTCCTGTGAGACTCTGGAAAGCCTCAAAGCCAGACCCCGGAAGAGATGGCGCAGGAAGGAGATTAGACCGCTCAAGGACATGAAGCCAGCTGCTTCCTCCACGGTCCGATCACGTTCATCCGAGAGCAGCCAGTGAGCCCCCATCTGCCGCTGGTGCACACCAACATGAGCTGAACAGATCCAGCCTCTGCTCCACATCCCTCCACGGGGTGCCGTTTAGACGGTGACCACATACCAGGCTGGAGGCAGGAGAACGGGGGCAGGTAACCACACGATGGGCAGAACGTCTGCCGTGGTCCACGTCCAAGGCTGGCTCACGTGCACGGGGCAGGCTGGACAGGTGCAGGGCAGTGTCCCTGGCACAAGCAGGCCGGTATTTCTTCTGAAATGATGACTAGGTTGGGGGAGAAACATTGTGAGAGACAACGGTGGATGGCCCGGGGCTGGCAGAGGGCAGGGGCGTGTGCTGCCAGGCTGGGCAGGGGGCCCTGCCCGGGTTCCCTCTGACTCTATCAGCACCTGGTTTAAGACTCAGCAAATGGCTTACTCGCTGGGCTTCCTGCTCTCCTCTGGAAGACGCGGGTCACAGTAGCTAGCTTGTAGATTAAACATGAAATTGTCCGTGAAGTGCTTAGGACAGACAGTACCTGGCACGCAGTAGTTCTCCAGGGGATCACCGCCACTATTCTAACTGCATACGAGAGAGGAATGTGTGTTAGAAACCCAACCCACAGGAAGTAAGTTACGCTTCTGTCCAGTGACACCAGCAGTGAAGCAGCTGCCAGCATGAGCTCCGAGGCGTCCAGCTCCAGCAGAGAGGTTCCCTGGTCAGAAAGACTGGGAAATGGCAGACTATTTCATCTTCCTGGTTTACAAAGCAAATTTGCACATTAAAAGGCTCAAAAGAGGCCTTCAATATGAAAATCTGTTGCATTTTGCTCTGTCCATTCTTCTCCGCAACTTAGCTGACCACAGAGCCCTTTGTTTTGGCTGAACACGAACTTTTCCCAGGAATCACTTCAAACACAGAGGTTTGGGGGCCGAAACAGTCCCCGTCTTAACGGCTTGTTTCCACACACGAGCGAGGCAAGAGGAGACAAACCAGGGAGAACGAGGGGAGGTGGGAGAGACGGATTCCCCCGCCCCTGCTTTCCACGCAGCAGGCAACACGGAAAAGGAACAGGAGTGTACGAATCCGCAGGCGCTCAGAGGTGTTCTGGGAGACAGTGAGTGGGGCCCGTGGGATGGCGAGGCTGGAGGGAAGGCCGAGACCGAGATCCAAGCTCGGGAGGGTGTGCAGGCACCGGTCCTCCTCCCCTATCACCTTGCACAGCCGGCTCCACCAAGGGACCCGGGAGGACCCGTGCCAGGAGGCAGGGTGAGGGCAAGGCAGGTATCCCACCCTCCCTGACGGGCAGAGGCGGTGTCTGGGAGCTGACGGCCCACCTGTGCTACAACAGAGATCTGTATTTATGGATGCGCGCAGAGCAGACAGCCCGCCGAGCAGCCGAAATGGAAAATGCGTGTCTCTCATTGACAATTCAGAGAGATTCCTTACCCTGGATTAATGGCCAAAAAACAAAAACTAAACAAAACGCGTCCTTGGGAGTGAGGTTCTTTTTCAGATGCTCCCCTGGAGGGGAAAATATTTCTGGTTATTGCACTTAAAAGATTTCCCAGAATGTGGCCCACAGACCACCTGTGAAGGGTGCAAGTCAGCTCTCTGATCAGAATCCCAAACGAAAGCTGAGCACTCCTGCGTTAGCTTCGTGAGGTGGGGGCGAGCCGTCACCCCGTGGGGCCCTGTGTTGGATGACAAAGGGCTCGACTGCCATGTGGAAGGTACGCCCCACTCCAAACCCGGAGAGCTGAACTGGGAATCTAGAACTCTCTACCCCGGAGGTGGGGCAAGGTCCTGTGAGGCAAGAACTGCCTTCGTTTCGTGAGAGCCTGCTCTGTGCGGGGTACTCCGCTGTGCGTCACGCCCCCTGCGAGAACCCGTGCGAAACCGGCCTTCCCATCCCCATCGCCACCAAGAGAAAGGCCCTTGGGGCTCCAGGAGGCGACGGACCTTGCCTGCTTCTGGTGACAGAGCCCGTGAGGGTTAGGATCAGGTCAGCCTAGGGAGTCCATACTCTTCCTACAGCGCTAAAGACCTGATCTAGAAACTTCTCTGGAGGTTGCCAGAATGGAGAGCAAAGCTGAGGGCAGGCACCGGGTGCTCACGCCAACAGGCAGGATGACACTGAGGGGACCTCTGCCTCAGGTC
Organism: Meles meles; assembly: GCF_922984935.1. NCBI lineage: Eukaryota > Metazoa > Chordata > Mammalia > Carnivora > Mustelidae > Meles > Meles meles. The sequence continues at coordinate 4,878,803 of NC_060076.1, forward strand.
TCGGGGGCTTCACAGCCACATCAACATGCAAGGGACTTGCACGCACACCTATTTTGTTATCCGGGTTCTTCCGTAGCCGAGAAACCCGTTTTCTGGCCTCTTAGCGTGTTGCCATCTGGAGCACCAGTTACGAACACAGGACGTCTGTGTCTGGAAGAGCCAAACAAGACACAACCTCGCTCATTGAACTGTCTTCCCCTTTTCCTTCCTGCCCCTCCCGCGCCACACCAGCAGAAAGAGAAACCAGGCCAGCGAGCTGCCCACCCACCGGCGCAGCTGAGCGCGCGGGCCTCCTCCTGGGCCCCTCCCCTCGTGGGGACCCGGGCCCACGCGCCAGCCCCGCTTCAGGAAGGGCTCATGCCCGGGAGCTCGGCCTTCAGCGGACGCGCACAGGCCGCGCTCGGAGACGACCCCGGCCACCTACCAGTGTAACCGAGCCCGGGAAAGGAAGGCAGAGGGGCTGGGGCACCGGCAATGCATTTCCGGGGGCTGCCGCCTGCCAGCGAGCAGCTGGGGCGTTGTCAGGTCGGGCACAGCTGACAACGGAGAGATGTCACATGCCACGTCTACGCTGGATTAACGCAGAGAACTCGGGGTCAAGGGTTTAGGCCGAACCAGCTTCTATTTATAAAAAAGAGCCTGGAGGGGGGAAACAGGAGGGCAGCGGACTGGCTTGGTCTGGGAGCCCGTCGGCACGACGCGACGCCGAGGCAGAAGTCTGCGCTCATCACCTCGCCCCCGCGAGAGCCGGCCCTCCACTGGGAGCTCTTCCCAGGCAGCTGAGCGCTGCTGGCTCTAGATGGCCCGTGTGTGGGAGCTAAAGAGAGCGCAGGCGGGGGGGAACAAGCCCCATGTCCGGCTGTGTGGATGTCGTGGGGGCTGTCCCCTGCCCCATAGCTGAGGGAGCCTTGTGAGAGCAGAGGGAGACAGGCTCTTTCATTCCACAAGGACCCACATGGGTACGTGTAAACAGCTCAAGTCGAAGCTCTCCGAGAGGCAGATGCCCTGGCAGAAGGCAGAGACGGACCCCCACTCCTTTCTCCTGCTGCACCGGGGACCTAAATCTGGTTTGGGGCTCCTGAGGCCCAACAGTGGCGCACGCTGGCACTCCTCTTCTGAGGGGCCTAAGAACCAGGGAGCTCAACGCCCTGGGACGTCCAGGCCCCATTTCAGGCCTACCAGTCCCGGTCTGCAGGACAGGGGCGCGGGGGCCTGCACGTCACACCGAAGGTCCAGGCCAGTCTCGCAGAGGGGGACCAGCAGAGTGGGCTGTGGTGCAGGGGGGAAGCCAACGGAAGCAGCGAGACCACAATGGCTGTCACGGGACAGATTCAATCACATGGAAAACTTTTATTAAAGCATTTTAAAATAGAACTTTCCAACACGTAAAACTCCGAACAGCCCTTCCTGACCCTCCCCTGCCATGACCTGAGCCAAATGCACCATCGCACCCTGGCCCGACTGCGATGAGAGGCCGTCCTTGCTTGTTGACAACTGCTTAGGGCACCGCAGGCCTAAGCAGTGAAAACGCCTGGACTGGAAGGGTCCCGCGCTCCCCACTGTGGACCAGCCTGAAGCTGGGCTCCGCCCGCCAGGCTGGCAAGCATGGGCTGTGGCATCTGTGGCAGCGACGTCGCCTCGGCTCCCGGCCGCCCCAGGGTTATCTGCACTGCGGCTGACAGACAGCGGGCCAGGCCTGGTGACAGGCGCTGTCACTGGAGATAAAGGCGCGCTTCTGCACCACGCCTCTCAGAGTCGGAGACATCAGCTGCGGGACACGCAGCCCCCAGAGCCAGACCGAGAAGACGCGCTGACGGGGCTCACCCAGGGGGCCCCACGGCCCCCTGCACCTTCCCTTTAGGTGACACGAGCTCTTCTGAGACTCAGCTGACGCCTGCGTGCGGGGCTTCCCGGCCCTCCACGCAGTCGCCCAGGCTGGGGCCTGGAGGGTCCCGAGAGCCAAGAGCAGCAAGGACATGGAAAGGAGACGCCAAGTTACAGCCTCCAAAGTCTAGGGAGAAGCTCCTGCCCGCCCTCTCCGTGTGTCCGTCTCCAACGCTGCCGACGTCTGGTGGCACCCTCGAAGACATACACTGCCGGCTGGCGGAAGGCCAGGAAGGTTTCTCAGAGTCCCAGGCACGAGGAAACCTCTCTCCCAGGCGGTGACCTAAGCCCCACGCGTTCAGCATGGAAACAGACCAGAGTTTAACAGTGGGGGACGGCACGGGGATTGGGGGGCACGACAACCAACACGAAATAGAAAAGAAAACAAACGAGCATCAAGCGTCACTAGAGTTTTGGTTTCCGCTGTTTCTTCTGGGTATGCTTCAGGGCCAGTGTTCACGGGCAAGGGCTGCTCCGGTGCGGCTGAGAACGCAGCTGGTCGCGGGAACGGAAAGGAACACCGACAGCCGCTCAGCTTCTCCAGCCACCAAAGCCCTGGACAGACCTGCGAGGAAGCGCCGGGAGAGGCAGGTCAGCGGCCGCTCTGAGGAAGGGCTCCGGGGCTCCTGCAGCTGCTTGGGCCAAGTTGGGGACTCTGAGCGTCACGCAGTTCCACACAGCACGGAACGAGGGTCAAAATGCAAGACTTGGTGACGGGCCCGTGGGCAGCACAAAGCTTCTGAGAAACTACCAGAGAACTAAGGAACAGCATCTCTCAGGCCCCGCCCTCCAGCCTTTGCTCAGCCGACCTCTCTCACGCGTGACCCTGGAGGTGGCCAGGCAGGGCAGCGCCTGCTATACTCCTGCTCAAATCAGCAGGTCCACGAAACCCACAACCTGCTGGTGAACCACCCTGCTTCCAGAACAAGCTTAGAAAATGGGAAAAACAAATCAAATGTACAAACAGAGCACAAGTCAGTAGTTAACGTTTTCACACACCACAGAGTCCTCCCTCCTTATCTAATGGCTGGAAACTGGAGGTGGATACTTACGAGTTAGAGGATCCAAAGCTGAATCCTGAAAAGATGAAAAGGGGGGAGTGAAGTGAGCGCACACACACTTGAGAGGCGGGGGGGAGGGGGGTTCTGCCCCCACCGCGTCCCTCCCTTCACCCCCCCGCCCCCCACCTGAAGGCCAGGGTGGGACAGGGAAGGCGAGGGTTGGCATTTCAGGGTTCTTTCCTCCCCGACGCCCATGGTGGGCAGCGGTCCCTGGCACAGTGCCTCCCGCTCAGCTGGCCCAGGGCCACACGGACCCCCCCCGCCCCACCGTCACAAAATCGTATTTTTCTTTTCCCATCTACTTGCTGCTTCTTGGAGCAAGATACTTGGGTTCTAGGCCCGGCTCTGTGGGTCACTCTCTGGCTCTTAGGGCAAATGAGCCCCATGGGGTTTTCGTCTTCCATCTGTAAAACGACGATGCCTGACTTGCGCGCCTCCTCAACGTGTTGCAGGGATAAAAGCAAACGTTCCACTCTCGGAAGACGTGAGCGGGCAGCAGATCAAAGCCATCTCGTCAAGTCTCTACATCTTATTGTTGGCATTTGCCGCCTTGGATTTTAAAACCAAGGTCTAGTAAGATGATGATTATTTTCGGTTCTTGAGAGAAAAATCAAGGCAGTCCTGCCTTTCTTTGGTAAGGAACGGCACAATGTTACGCGTCTAATTAAAGCCTGAAAAGAACATTTTGTCTTTCGCCCACCTTCAGCCTTCAAAATACTAAACTGAATCCCCAGGTAAAAATCACTCATTTCTTCAGGGTCAGGGGTGGGGGAAGGCATTTACTAAGGAGAAGGCAGGAGGCCTTCGGCGCGGGAACCATGTCTGGCCACTTACCTGCTCCACCCGATCCAAAGCCAGAGAATCCCCCGCTCTGGGCCCCAAAACCAGAGGTCTGTTGGGACAGTGATCCGAAAGTCGGAGCGTTCTGACTTGCGAGGGTGCCGAAGGATGTGGTGTTGCTGCTGCTCCCAAACCTGGGTCCCAGGGAGAAAGCAGTCGGTGGTTAGCGTGGCCACACAGGCTCCTGCTGCCTGGAGGCCTCGGCCCGCCCTGGTGGGGCTCAGGCTGCACGCCACGCACGAGTCAAGGGGACGTGCCTGGTTAAAAGTAGTGGCCTCTCAGAGAGAGCAGGCTGGAGCCCAGAGCGAATCTCAGCTTTGGGAGGGAGGACAGGAATGTCCAGGGTCCAGGGTGTTGCTCCTCTCCACTGTCTGGAAATTCCAGCTCATCTGGAAATCGAGCAGCACTACATTTTTTGCTCCATCTCCAATAATTCTTGGATTTCATCCCATCATTTTGGCATTTCTCATCTATCGACAACCTCCTTCCCCCAGTGAGTTGTCTTGAGCTCCTCTCCAGATCTTGATTCTACTGACATTTCATGACAAGTGAGGGGTCTTCGGGAAGCAGACCCTTGGAGCGGTCCTGACTGGTCCTGCTCTATTCCTGCCCCTGCTCCAGGCCTCTCGTGAGCAGTGGGCACTCCTCTGACATCTGCCAGATATCAGGGAACCGGGGAAAGGTGACGGGCTCTTCTAGAGTTCCCACACCCGAATCAGTCCGTCAGCCCTCTTTGGCCAAATGGAACTAATCAGCCAGTCAGGATTTTTGTGGGTGAGCTAATCTCCCCACCCAAGGCAGAATATGACACTTTCCTACTAGAAAAGAAAATAGCAGGTTTCAAATAAATAAATAAAACCTCAAGATTCCCAGTCAACCCCAAACCCTCCAAGCCTGCAGGACCCTGTGCTGGGCGGTCACCGGAGACATCAGTGTCTGTCAGAATCTGCCAAGAACACTGGCTAAAGTTGGTCCCAACTCTCCTTCAGAAGCTTTCCTTAGGGGCGCCTGGGAGGCTCAGTGGGGTAAAGCCTCTGCCTTTGGCTCAAGTCATGATCTCGGGGTCCTGGGATGGAGCCCCGCATCAGATTCTCTGCTCAGCGGGGGAGCCTGCTCTCCCCTCCCCCTCTGCCTGCTTCTCTGCCTACTTGTGATCTCTATCAAATAAACAAATCTTTAAAAGGAATAAAAGCTCCTTAACTTTAATTCTTGGGGTTTCCTGGGGGAAACTTAAAAAAGAACCATTAGTCTCTACATGAACTCCAGGAAACAATTTATCAACTCGCTCACTTTCTGGAAACTTGCCAGCCTTTCCACACCAGCATCTTTCATGGGGTGTAGGGGAAGGGTATGAGTAAAAACACAGTTTAGTTTACTTTCAAGATAAAGATGCTATCACCTTGCCAGATTCACCCCAAGTACCCTGATCATCCCCCAAGCAAAGCCCCCACTCCCCTCCCCATGTCTCTAGCTTTACGCATCCTGCATCCTACGCCGAGGGCCACCAGACGGTGACTTCAGACACTACTATGTCCTCTGAACGAGGCACTTTGTAGTCATCACCACAGACATTTTATCGGGACTTTGTGGTGTGGTGAAGGCTATTTATTTTCTCCTTGGGGTTTTGGCAACCAGACTGAATTTCTGGGGCCCTTAAAAGACAATCCCTAATATGGCATTTTCAAGGGAGGCCGTGCACAAGGCGCTAAGAGCAGCTTTAAAAGCCAAGGAGTCCCTGAGACTCGGAACTGTGCCGGGGGCCCAGTCAGGGCCCAGGGTGGAGGCTGGCCCCTGCACCGTGAACTGAATACCCACTCGGCTCCACTCTTGAGTGGAGCCAGGGACAAAAGGAGTGGTTTGCTCTAGGACAATGGGTCGATGACACAACAATCCCGAGAGGCAAAGAATGTGGCGAAAACTACCCATCTTGAATCCCCTGACAGAAGTCCCCAGACAAGAGGCAGGTCTGGCTCTAAAGTAGCCGGGATGGGACTGTTTTTCTCCCTTAAACCATCCTTGAGCTCCACCAAGAGAACAGGGTTCCACGAACCAGCACTCCGCGTTCTCAGGTGACGTCACAGCTCCTGTCCACCTGCATGCCGACAGAGGCTGCTTGGAAGTGAGCCTTCCCCGGGGAGGAAGACACATCCTGGACTGACTTGTTTGCGGATTTCGAGGGAGGGGGGCTCAGCCCAGTTACAGTTGGGACAATGCAAGAACTGTCTTTCCACACCAGGGGTACCAGGCCCCGTGCTTTGGGCCGTCCCCAGGTCCTTCCCCGGGGGGTGGGGGGGTGGGGGGGGGGCTTACCCGAATCCTCCCGCGCTGGCAGCTGCGGTACCCTCTCCGAACACTTTGCCTCCCGTCGAGCCCAGAGGGCTTGTAAAGGCTGGGGCTGAACCGAATGCTGGCACCCCTCCAAACCCAGGGGATCCCCCAAAAGTAGGAGGGCTGCCAAACACTGGAGCAGCACCGAAGCCACCTGAGCAAAACAGAGGCAAGCAAACAGAAACAGGGAAAAAGAAAGGAGACAGGAAGAGAAGACAGTGAGCAGTGAGAAGCCAAATCAGAAGAGGAAAGAAAAAGGGGAAAATAGGTTAGAAATTCAAATTCAAACAACTGTGACGGGGGCGACAGCCTTTCTAAATACCGAGCCACCCCCTCCGCTTCTAGAACAGGGGTCGTGTCCACCAGGGGACTCCTCGGAGCCTTCAGAACCCAGCAGACCCTGTGTTTGTCTGTGAGACCCTCGAGCCTTCCCATGGCCAAGCCGGACAAGTCGGCTCCCAGGCTCGTGGAATCAGATCATTACCGAGCAGCAGCCTGGTGCGTTCTGACCCCTTCCCCGCCCCACTGCGCCATTCTGAGGCTCCTCACTGAAAAAGCCTTCTTGAAAACTCTGATCCCTGCCCAGCTGTCAAAGACGACAGATGTTGTTACTGTCACGACACACGCAAGGCTTCCAGCTTCGTGAAAACCCACATGGTAAAGCCAGAGGCTCCTGTCTCCTCTCAGGGGAGAACCTCTGAACCGGGTTGCAGAGGAGACGGAGAGGCGCACGGCAGTGGTGCGCAGCCCGGGGCTTTTTATTTATTTAAAGCTTACGGCTCTCACACCTCTCCCCACAGTCTCTCCGCACAGAAGAATTTCTTTAAAGAAATGCTATTTCTCTGCAGTCAGGAGCTACTCCTCAATAAAAAAGCACAGAATTTGCTCTCTGGAGGAAGGCGGCAGGTAAACGTGACAAAACCATTAATCAGCCCCGAGGAGAGGCCACCAGAGGCCCGACGCCCCCTGCTGCTCCCGTGAACAGGGGGAGGGGGCCACAGGCAGGGACCTGCGTAGCCCATCGTGCCGCAGGTCAGGTGCGCCGAGGGGCCTCCTCGGACTGGCGGAGATGCCCACCGGGCGGGAAGACCGGCCATCCTTCCCTGGCTATCCCTTGTGCTCCTGACGGGGTTCCCAGACCCCAAGATACTGCATACATCATTTGAGGCTATGAGCTGGGACCCTCTGTGAGTATCCGCCGAATGGAATGGAATAAACTTGTATAAGAAGCTTGCTCTAGAAAGGAGTATTTCTTAAAATGAGTACTGGCCTGAGAAGCTACGTGCTGAAGGGAATGACAGCGGCCTTGGTGCAAGGAAAGAGGCACCACGGACACTATTCTCGCCCCTTGCGGAAAGCGAGTCCCGCTGTCAGAGGCACGAGTCAGGCCTTCTTACGTCAGCATAATCACACCACAAGCTTCTGCTACCTGAATCAGGAAAGATCAGACTCTGGGGAGGAAAAGCTGTTCGCAGAATTCTTTCGTTGTTTTTTATTTTGTGACTCAATCACGTGCTTACTTATGATTATCGCTAGTGAAGGTACTTTCCGCCAAGGCTCATGTCTGGGTTAACATTCTAGATTTTCAAACCTTGAGTGAAATTCCAAGCCACGATAATGGAGACTGTTGGGTTACAAATATAAGAGACTGGAAAAAAAAAAAAAGTGCTAAAAAAACCCTTGCAGTTGAATTATTTACGACCGCTCACAGATCTAGTTACGCTTTCTTCCTAGACACACGCGGCCGGATCTGGTGCCTTGTGCACAATATTACTCTTCTTAGTGGAGGGTGGGTGAAAAATGAGAAGTCACAATGACAGAGAAAGTAAACTGGACAGGGGAGAGGAGGTTAAACACCCTACATGCACGTGGGCCACTCCTCCCCCACACACCCACACCACACATCCACACACACACACACACACACACACACACACACACAGCCCCCGAACAAACCTCGGTCAGAGCTAAGTGAAAGAGGAGGAAAATGGGCACTCTGGTTTTATTTTGTTGAGGAAGGCAACTCACTCCTGATGCTAGGAAGGGTGTGATTTTATTAGATGCTACATTTTCACGGTTTTCCTCTCCATAAGAGCAATTTGCTACCAATCAATGACAATACAAGACCCGACTTCCTGAGGGCCCTGTGTGTGGGGGGGTGTGCCACGTGCTGCACAACACTTGGCCTTAATGGTCCCAGATAGAACCTGGCCCGACCTCACAGGAGGGAAGAGGCTCAGACAATGTTATCTGCCTAAGTTCAGCCAGCTGATCGTGGCAGCACCGGCTGAATGACTCAGAGAGCGCCTACCACTGAAGCACACGGGTCAGCCTGCCTCCCTCCACCACAACTGGAGTGAGCCCGACGGGCCGGGCGTGGCCGTCTGGCCCACCTCTGTCCCCCCAAGTAATCTCCAGCACTACTATTTCCCAAGGTAACTATACTGAGGGAGGATGGACACTTCTGGAACTTTCCAAAGGCCCAGCAAAACGGTCCATCTACAATCTGTATGAAAGCAAGATGCCAATCGTGATGTCTTAGGCATCTGCACTGTGTGGGCAGGAAGGATGACTCCTTTATTTAAAGCAGCCTGTCCTTATGCTCAGGACTCTGCGGCACCCCCTCCTACAGCAGGAGGCCCCTGGAAACTGCCACGAGTCCTGCAGTGAGAGCCCAAGCGCCTGAAGCACAGGGGTCACGGGCTGCTTCCGGCCTCACTGTCACCCTTGCAGCCACCGGCTCATTCGTCCCCTGCAGCTTTGCCGTCCGCAGTCTGAGCGGTTCCACGGGGCCAACAGTCAAACAGGAAAAATACTCTGAAAGGTAGGAGGATATATTTTCTCTAAGACTAAAAAAATAAAAGCATAAGGTTCTCAAAGTCAAGGGGGACCTGATTCCAGGATAAGGAACAACATGTAAGAAAAACACATGAATAAAAAAAAACCATTATCTGGTTCCGCAAAATAAATAAATTAATTAAAATAAATAAATAAATAAATAAATTATGCCTTGATGATGATTAAAATTTCTTGGTCAAATGTCTGCTTTGCTGACTTAGGACCCAGAGCTTTGTAGCCTTCTCTTTTTTTTGAATCATTTACTGCGAGGAAGGTTGGGGGCAAAACAAAGCCACAACGCTCTTGTCTAGTGCACTGGAAATTCTAGGAAGAATCAAAGACTAACCCACCCAAGCCACAGGTCTGAGTAATGGAGCACACTCATGGCGACCAGAGCAATTTAGGTTCTAGAAGGTGGGACTCCAGGCACGGAATGTGGGGTGGTCCTAAGTCAGAGCCACCCACGCGTCTGGTCCTTGGGTTGGAGGGGGGGTCCTTCCTCCGAAACTCACAAAATTTCAGAGGCTCTCAGACACACAAGGGACATGCATCTTGACCGCTCGCCCCTGGGGATTCTGCTTTAAAGAACTTCCTTCTCTGCAAACATCTTCCCCCACTCTGCCACTGATTTTTGGGGGGGGGGGGGGGATCTTTTCACACAATTTTCCACACGACAGGACAGGAATGCAGACCCTCTGGAGATCTGAGACAGAAAGAGGACAGAAAGGCAGTTGATAGAAATGAAGTATGTTTTTGTATCTAAACGTGTATTGTTCCTCGAATTTTGAAATCCTAAACCTCGCATATGATCACAGAAAGCCACACAGTTCACAAGCGCATTTATGAGCGACGCTGGGCTAAGCAGTGCGGGTGGCGCTCTCTGCCCCTCACCCCACCGGCACGCTCTTCCCGGGAGAAGTCACTGCCCCGTGTACTCACAGTACATGGATGCTGTATGGGACACGTATATGTAATATATTCATGTATGTCATGCTCAAAAGAAAAAAAAAGTGACCTGAGAAAGAGGACAAAGAGACATAAAAACCAAGCAGATGACTTGTCTTGCCCATGACTGTGAATGGGCCCCAAGCTTGTCCGGGACCGGGTATTTTCTTGTTTATACTTTAGTTATCACTGTCTCGTATGTTCCCTTACTTTGGACGCTCTGCACTTGCTAAATATTTACATTCTTGTTTTTAACACGTCTGGGAGACCTAGAACAGTGCTGGGAACACAGTAGATGCTCAGTGAATACAAAAATGAATCGGGGAGGAAAACTCACTTCATCTGCACTCCAATCCTACTCCCTTGAGAGCCACCCTAGACACACTCTCTTCCAGGTAACTACACATACGTACTACACATCTAAAAAGAAACCACAGCTAATAAGTATCAGAGTACCTGTTTTATTTGGAGCGGAAAACCCGAAGCCTTGGGACGCCACACTTCCTCCTCCAGAGCTGAACGTGCCGGCAGGCTTCTGCTCTCCAAACGATGAGCCGGCAAAGCCACCGAATGTCTTGGCCCCACTGTTTCCAAATAGATTAGAGGTATCTAAAGAAAGGGGGAACATGTTGAGGGAGATCAGAGTCAGAAAAATGTTCTTATCTACTTGGAACAGAAAGGAAGCTGCAGCTAGGTGTCTGAGGAGAAACTAGTGACAAGTCTGGGATTCAAGGGAGCCGGGCTGCGGCGAGCACCTTCTGTGATTCGCTGCATGTTGACGACAAGTTCCTAATCTCTGGGAACCCAGGCTCCGGGTTCCACGGACACACTGTGCACGGGAGCTGCGACAGGGCCCAGGGAAGAAGCTCCTTTGCAGGCGCGCATCTGGGCTCCCACACAGCTCCAGTCTAACTACCAGCTTCCCGCAAGGCGGTTTTCTTCTGAAGAAGAGGGCTGGCGTTCACTCATCTCCTCCCAGGACAACCAGCTTCACGTTTTGTCGAGCTAGGGAAAATAAGGTCGGAGCAAAATCGAAGCAAGCTTAATGGCTTCCAGCTTCTGCGTTTCCAGTCGGGTCGGACACGTGTGCTGTCGCCCGACCTGCTCAGGGAATGGCGGCGAAACAAGGGAAACCATGATGCTCCTAATTCTGATCTGAGGGGAGCTAGAGAGGCCCTGAAGAACGAAGAGGCAAGACTTCCAGTCTCATTTCCTTTTCCGATGCGGCTCAGGGAAGCCCTTGACCTTTCAGATGCTTATCTAGGTGGGTCACTCGCTCGACACACTGAAGCCATGCCAAGAACGAAAGGAATAAAGGAAACTAATTCTTAAAAACCGAGACGGGTAAGAAGTGTTTTGTCGTCGGTTAAGAAACGCAAATCTGACTGTTCCTGCCTAAGCAGCCACCACCGGAAGCACTTGGGAACACAAAGCGCACACCATCAGGAACTACTTCTCCTTCACCCTTTTTTGGGGGGAGAGGGGAAAGACAACTCACACTTCCCCACCATGTTTGGATGGGTGTTTTATTAAAGGAAGTTTGCGCCCAAAGAAGGTAGAAAGCCTAAAACGGGCTCCAGGCCCAAAGGCACAGGCAGAAGCGGGGCGCTGAACTGATGCTCCGGGTGGCCAAGGGAGAGCACGAGCCGCCATCACCATGGGAGAAGCGCGAATGCCCGCACGGGCCAGCCTCCCCCAAGCCGATGTGGGGCTCGCCGTGAAGGTGATGGGAGAGAAGTGGAGGGGAGGAAAGTCACTCCCAAAGTCCAGCTGTTTGAAGAGGTGGCCCGCCACTGACCTGTCAATCCCAACGTCCCCCATCTCGCTCTGCTGCCGACCCCACCCCTGCGTGAGACACAACCATCAACACTTGTAGTGCTCATGCTCTTGATCGACAATCCAGGAAGTGACTAGCCTTATCTCAGGGACAGGACCACCCTGAGTTTCTACGGACCAGTGCACAGAGCCCCGGGCCACCACAGGGTCATCTGCTCTGCAGTGAGAGAGCCTGGCTAGGAGCGGGCCAGGCATGACAGCGGGAGAGGCTCACAAGCTCCTTTTCGTCACCCCCTTCCGCGGTACCACAGGGTCACCCATCTCCCTTTTGTGGAGGGGTTCGTGGGGGAGCCCACGCAAGGTGCTCTCAAGCAGCCCGAGCTCTCTGGCCGTGGGCTAGCTAGCTTGGCGGCACGTTTTATCCTCTCGGCGGCAGGACCCTCCTTCAGTGCTGGAGATGCAAATCGGGCTCCTCCGCCGTTCCTTTGCTCGGCCCCTCAGAAACAGAGGACTGCAAGTTTCCGACTTCCTTAATGCCACTGCGGCAAAAACTGCCAACAGCAAATCCGTTCAAGCACGAGACCTGGGGCTAGCTGTCCCCTTGGAGAAATCTGAGATACAGAGGTGAAATGATTTTCCCGGGACGATGCTGGGAGACTGAAATGCCTGAAGTCAGAGAACAGAAGTTTCTGGGCATCTTCACCCCTCTGTCTTCTTTGTCTGCAGATGCTCACGGCGTCAGAGTGGAGTACACGGGTGTTGTGCAGGCAGCCCTGGCTCAGGACACCTAGCAGCCGGCAGCAAGGACTTCACCTTCCCAGGTCCCAGTTTTCTCTGAGATAAAATGGGGACAGCGGGGGGCGTCCGCACCGCTGCTGAGGCTCAGGTGAGCTGCCGTGTGCGGAGCCTAGCCGGGCCGATGGCAGAGCTTCCCCTCTCTGTTTCTTTAACTCTTCCTCCTGCCACATCCCTCTTGTGTTCGATATAAGACGACACAGAACAGATCAGTGGCAAAAAACATAATCCTTTTCATTCTGCAAAGATCGTGAGAGTTAAAACCAGTCAAGTTGTAACAGTTTTCGTTCACAGTCTCAAGAGGAGCTCTGCATGTTGAAACGTTTTAGGATTTATTTAAGCTGCTCTGAAGCAAAGTGGCATTAAGCAAGGTCCGCTCCTCTCCGTTCCCGCAGTCAACAACATGCTTCTCGGTTCTTTCCCAGCGGCTCCAAAATAACACAGTTCCTGGCTCTTAAAATACGGCAAGTCAGAGGGTTATCTTGGCTGTTGGAACAGGAGGCACGCAGGAGCCTCTTCACACGTGGGCAGAGCAGCTGTCCTCAAAGAGCCGGCTGGTGACTTCGACTCTTGGGGGTGGCGAGTCCAGGGACAAGTGGCTTCGGCTCTGGGCTTCCCCCTGCCGGCTTGACACCATCCTCTTGGGTCTTTCATTTGGCAAAAAACATTTGCCTAACTCAACATCAGGGTCCAACCCTGCCTCAATTAAGTTATCCCTGATATAAATGTGATATAAACACTAACACGGAGACCCGGCCCATGTCATTCTGCAGGCTAAAGTCACGGATTCGAATTCGACACGCCCTGAGAAGGGGGTTCCTCAACAAGCTCAGGCCCGGGACACTTTCCAAGACGTTCTCTGGAAGAACAGGGGTAGCGGGAGCCTTGCTGGCCCAAGAGGTTCTCCTCAAATGGCTTCCGCATCCTCACACAATTTTCGCCTTTCGGGCCTCCGAACAGGAAGAGCGCGCTGGGGACGGCTCTCACCAGTGTCCTTAGGATGGGGCATGGGGACGCAGTAAACGCTCGGGGTAACAGTGCGCTGTGCTGCTGAATTTTAAGCGACCCCTGAAATTTGAGCGTGGATCTCAGATAGTCTCCGGGGGCAGAGAGAGCAGAAACCTTCAGGAGCTGCGGGCTTCTGGATAAAGGACAGGCCAGCTCCCAGCAGCTGTGCTCCCGGCTTGGCTTCCGCCGTCATGGCAGGGGACTAATGGCCTCTCAGGGCGGAAGAGGGCAGCAGCAGGACTGGGCAGCCACCAGGGAAACTGCCGAGTGCCCAGCCTGTGCTCAGAGACCGGCTGCAGAGGAGCGTGTTCAGTGCTCCCGAGAACCAGCCCGAGGGCCGCCAGACAAGACCCGACCGGGAGGAGCTGTACTCCGCTGCAAGGCTCGGAAGAGCTCAGGAGGCACCGGGGTGGGTCAGGGTTCTGGAAACAACCCTGGTGGTTCCACACTGCCTCCTGATCCTATTTCCTGATTGGTAAAACGGGGACAGGACATTGAGAAGTCCTGCTGTAAGAAGCAGTCAGCCCAACTACACGGGCACGTGGCACACAGGAGGCGTCCATAAGGATCCGTTCCCTTCCACCTGATGTCATGTGAAGGAAGGGAACACAAGGGCTGCGGGATTCCAGAGAGGGAGAGAGCACCGGGACCCCCGAGGCCCTCAGGCCCAGCTGCACACAGGCGGAGACTTACAGTCACCCTTAAAGGAAGGGTGGGTTCGGCAGCGGGCGTGGAGGGAGCAGGGGAGCTCCGGCACCGGAGCGGGCAGAGAGGAGCGGCATGCGTACGGAGGACGGCTGGGAGACCGGCCGGCGCCGAGGGAACACGATGGGGGAACAGGAGAGTGTGCGGGGCAGCTCGCAGAGGGCCCGGACGTCCAAGCCAAGGAGCTGGCTTCGTGTCAGTGGGAAGCTGCCAGGCGTTCTGCGTAAGGAGAGTGGCAAATGCAAAGGAGAGTTCAAAACACTCAGCTTGGCGTGAATGTCCACATGCCAGGGGAGGGTACGCGGGGAGGGGAGTCTGGAGACTACTGTGCTGACCCAGATGACAGTGAGGACGTGCCTGCAAGGACAGAGAGAAGCGGCAGAGAAGGACCCGTCTGAAAGGCAGAAAGAGAACCAGGAGAATCGGTCTATACAGCCCAGGAAAGACGTGCTCAAAGTGTCAAATACTGCAGAGTCACCCAAAGAGAAGGAGGCTGCCTCCGGTGGTTCGCAGAAAGCATCCTCAGTTCTGGTGAGGACAATGGCTGTCCCCAGATGACTTCTAGCTCCTTCTCCTCTGCCGTTCTTCCTCTTCTGCACCTGGTCCTCTGGGCTACAGAGGCTCCTGTCCCTTTCACTATCGAATCACCTTTCAGTTTTCAAAACAAAATAATGTTTAAGTCTTTTCAATATCTGAAACTTCTCTTACCATAAAAGTAAACTACTGGCTTATAAAAACCAACGTTTAGGGAAATGAAGACCAGCAGGTGTCTGCTATCAAGAATCTGGTATAATCCTATGAAAATATCTGGTTTACTTTTAAACCAGAATTAAAGAATTAGAGAAAAGGTGTGCCAGTGAACGATGCACTGGGGGCAGAGGAGGGCAGTGCTGACTCGCCGTGTGGTCCAGTTCCCATGGGGTACACACCGACGCGATGGCAGAGCTCAGGCTGCCCAGCACAGGGTCGCTGGAGGGAGAGCTGGACGAGGGTGCACAGCTGGCTCCCACGCCATTCTCTGACAGGTAAGGGCCAGGGCCGAAGAGATGACTCAGGCCGGAGGAATGGGGATTTTACAAGGACACGACACACCTAAGATTCAACCAAGCTGCCCAGTAACACAGTCTCGCAGACTGTAACCGAAGGGAGAAAGCCACGGTTCGAAGCAGCAGGTCACCGAGTACCGCTTCTATGCCAGATGCCGTTTTGTAGCGACACATGATCGAGCAGAGTCCTACATCTGCCACGTGCTAGCCTTGTGCCTTAAAATCCCCTCACCACTCGGGGCTCACTTCCTCACTGGAAAATGGGCAGAGTGCCACACGAGGATCCTGCTGTCCAAGTGTGCGCTATGGAGCCCCGCGGCCCCACGCTGCGGGCGAGGGCGGGGGAAGATGGGGAGAGCAAGCAGTGTCTCTGGTGCTTGGCCCCTGCTTCCAAGCAGACCTCTTTAACCAGTTTCACACATGGGGCTTCTGCGTAGAAGCTCATCCGCAGAAAGAGTTTTTGAAAACTACTTGACACAATTTCTAGGATCCCTTCATTCTAGGATTCTTTTTTTTTTTTTTTTTTAAGATTTTTTAAAGTTATTTGATAGAGAAAGAGAGCACGTGCACAAACAGGGGAAGCAGGAGAGGGATCCCAGGACCCTGGGATCGTGACCTGAGCCAAGGCAGACTCGTAACTGCGCCACCCAGATGCCCCTCATTCTAGGATTCTAAGTTCCTCCTGGGAGACTGAGAGCTCAAGAAGAGATTTCCACCGTGTAATTTCACAAGAGGTCCGTGTCTCTTGACTCTAACCTTCCCTTGTATGGCAGGAGGTGAACAGTGACACCAAAACAACTGATCCGTCAATCTGGAGACTCAGGATGAAGAACTCTGCTTTGAACTGCGTGAGCCTTAACGTGAAGGGAGTTCCTGTCCTGTCTGAGAATATCGGCTCCCGATTCACGAGGACCCCGTGTAGCGCATCAGGCGCCGAGGTGCTCCGTGCGCGGTGTGTTAACGAGGGAAGCAGAGATGAAGATGACAGGCCCCCACCTTCCCATCTCAGCTGCCATCAGCGGCAGGATTTTTTTAAGATTAAAAAAAGAACCAACCAACCCAAATTTCTTTCATTTCCAACCATGAATAGACAGATCAACAAAGAATTTGAAAAATTAGCTGGAGAAAAAAGTGCCAGCAGAATGATACAGCTTCCACTGAAGCGAAGGCGAAAATGTAAGAGATGACAAATAACGAAGGCTTTAAGTTCTGGGTAACATTTCTCTGTGGCAGCTGAATTTTCAAACCAATTCCGAGAAGAGGGCACCACACACCCAAAACCCACATGCTCCTTCTCCAAGCACACCCAGCTTGCTCTGCTGCTCTCATTTGTGCCCGTCCCCTTGCATTCACTTCAAGTCATTTCAGCTCTAAGACACAGAGCGATCTGGGCCTTGGGAGCGGAGAGGGGAGGAGCTCAGTGCACAGAGCCTCACCGTGCAGCTCTGCTGGCTGTTTGTGATTATACAGGACATCTCATTAAAAAAACAAAAACAAAACTCAAAATAAAAACAGATCACACTGCTTTGATCTCTATTATGGGCCTTCTGGACCCCTCTCTTTCCTTTCTACGCTTGTCACCAAAGCTCTACTAGCACTACGGGGATGACAATGGCGTTATGGGGCCAAAGAGACCGGGCAAACGGTCTTGACTTACTTGGGGTGGTTGCAGATCCGAAGCCCCCGCTGGCCGAGCCGAATGGGTTTTTGTTGGCTGCATCCTGGCTGGGTTTCCCTCCAAGGCCACTGAAGAAACCTCCCCCTCTTCCAGTGTTTCCAGACCCAAACACGCTCCCACTGGAAGAGGGCTGCTGGAAAACAAAAGGGGCAGGAAGTGAGATAGGATGAGAGGTCACCGTCAAACGGCAGGCCACATCCGCGGAAAGGAGGCGCTCACAGCTGGGACAAAGGGAAAAAGCAAGAGTACTCTGATTAGTTCGGGGACGGATGCTCTAACCACCACAAAAGACGCTGGACTCCGGACAGGGACTTCCTACAAATCAGAAGTTCTCAAGCTGTTCCACACTCACAGTTCTCTGCAAACATGATTTATGGGAGGAGGGAACTCTGAATGTTTATCTGCCCCACCGCCTGCAGTCTCCGCTTGACATGAAGCCAAGGCAGGAAAGCCAACCCCTCAAGAGTTCCCCCAAGTGAGAAAGTTGAAAAACATTTCTCGGCGATTATGAACATGACTTCTTTTGATTCCTCCAGTATTTGGCTGAACTCATCAGCAACTGATGAAAAGTGATTTACACTGTCTTTTTTCCCAATTTGTGCACTTTATTTCATAATGACTTTCCCATACTGCAGAAATAAGCTTAAATTAGCTCCATTGTTGAAATGATGACCATAGCTGAATTTCGTCCAAGTCTGCAAATCTTATGCTCAAAGGATGCTGCTAACTTAGGGCGCGTGCTGACTCAAAGCTGTCTCAGGCACCACATACTTTATTTCAGTTTGGAAACTGGTTCTTAAAGGAAGACCAGTGCTAGATTTGAGGGATCATTAATATTAGTTACATGGGACATCTTCTTGGCTGATAATGTAGAAATGAGACAGGTTTTTAAAGATATTTATTTATTCATTTATTTGACACACAGAGGGAGATCACAAGTAGGCAGAGAGGCAGGCAGAGAAAGAGGGGGAAGCAGGCTCCCTGCTGAGCAGAGCGCCTGATGCGAGGCTCCATCCCAGGACCCTGAGATCATGACCTGAGCTGAAGGCAGAGGCTTAATCCATTGAGCCACCCAGGCGCCCCAAGATTGGCTTTTAGAAATAGATCACTGTTGGGGGTACCTCAGTCGGTTAAGTGTCTGCTGACTCTTGACCTCAGCTCATCAGAGGTCTGGATCTCAGGGTCGTGAGTTCAAGCCCCACACTGGGCTCCACATTGGGTATGGAGCCTACTTCAAAAAAAAAAAAAGGAGAGAGAGAAATGGGTCACTGTGCACAGGAACCTTATAGATGCGCCCCTCAAAGGCAGACACAGGGATGCTGAAGTCCATCCCCTGTGAAATGGGAATAAAGAATTCCCTACCCGAAACCGGCGAGTCAATTAAATGTGCTAAGAAGCACAGTGCACTTTCCAATAGCGCCTGCAGTGTAAGCACAGGCTCGGAAGACCGCTGCTATCTGGGATGTAACAGCGACAGTAACTGACCAATCGGTAACTGACCAATGACTGAGCACTTTCTAGGCGCCAGGCATTTCTCTAACACTTCACACTGAAGTCACACTTCCAGGGGGCCACCTCAGAAACAAACCCCTCGGGCACCCCCTCAGGGGCACAGCCACCACCCTGGTCTGAGCCACCAAGCCTCAGCTTGTTGCCTGGACTACACAACCTAACTCCCTGCTTCTACTGCATCTCCATTCACACAGCAGCTAGAGTAACATCTACGAATGGCAGTCAGATCCTTAAACTCGTATTGAAAAGTTCTACAGGACCCTAGGCAATGTGGCCCCTGGCCACCTCTGACATCATCCTTTATCGTCTCTCCTCCCCTCACCCCCGACATGGTCCAGTTACACTGGTCTTTTGTACTGGAACGCGACAGGCTAAATTTTACTTGGGGGTGCCTGTACCTAAGGCACTTATACTCGTCTCTACTCCCTCTTTTTGCCCCCTAAATGTCCTTAAAGCAACAGTAAGTTTACAACAATGATTTAATGATGAGTAAGAGCTTTTTAAAACCTGGAATCCAATCCAATCATAAAAGCATGGGCTTTGATAACCAGTAGCCAGACTTTGAAAGGAAGGCAGGCACGGCAATGAATTCATGCAGCATGAAGAAAATATCAGACTCTGTAGCTGACTTCCATGCATCAGACTGAAACACAGTCAACTGCCAAAATGTGGCTATTTTCACCCTACCAAAAAAATGGCAATTTCAGATGTTTAAACTGCAAAAATAGGATTTCAAGAATGATGGCTATCTGTAGAAATGAATGGAAGGGGATCACAGAAGTGAATGTGAATTGAGTTACTACCATCCTCATAAATGGGTTAGAGAGAGTCTCGGTCATTTTAATTGCAATAGATTACAACAGTTTTAAAATTTTAAATTATGGAAAATCTCAAAAGTATAAAAAAAGAAAGAATATAATGCTCCTACCCCATGCCCATCATCCAGTTTCAATGAACTCACAGCCAGTTCAGTTTTATCTAAAACCCTTTTACTTATCCCATCTTTTATCAGCATGAAGCAAATCCTAGACATCTTATCATTTGAACCACTAATTTTTCTTGTATAATCTCTAAAACATAAACCATAACCATACCATTGTCATGCCCCAAAAGTTGACAATTCACGAATATCATTAAATAGGGAGTTACTGTTCAAGATCCAACCTCATAATGTTGTCCAAAAAAAAAAAGAATCAAATCAAGCAGTGCCTGGGTGGCTCAGTGGGTTAAGCCTCTGCCTTCAGCTCAGGTCATGTTCCCAGGGTCCTGGGATGGAGCCCCACATTGGGCTCTCTGCTCAGCATGGAGCCTGCTTCTCCCTCTCTATCTGCCTGCCTCTCTGCCAACTTCTGCCTACTTGTGATTTCTCTATCAAATAAATAAATAATTTTTTTTTAAAGATTTTATTTTTATTTATTTGACAGAGATCACAAGTAGGCAGAGAGGCAGGCAGAGAGAGAGAGGAGAAAACAGGCTCCCTGCTGAGCAGAGAGCCCGATGCGGGGCTCCATCCCAGGACCCTGGGATCACAACCTGAGCCGAAGGCAGAGGCTTTAACCCACTGAGCCACCCAGGCGCCCCCAAATAAATAAATAATCTTAAAAAAAATCAAATTAAATCAAATCAATCTCAAGCCTCCAGACCCAACCCCTACTTCACAGGAAGTTAACAAGGGATGGGGGACCAATTAACCTAGGAGCTGTAACATGGGAATGCAGTCAGCAACCAGACCACAGGAAATTCTACAGAACTGAATTATGAGAAACAACAAGAGGAAGAGAGACACAGAAGGGTCATCTATAGAGAGAGACAGTCGGGAGACCTATTACGCAGTTTCAACGTGTGGACTGGACTTGATCCTAACTCAAAGAAACAAATATAAAAAGGAAACAGAAACACCGATGAGACTTCTTCACAAAGGCTTTTCCTGACTACGTAACCTAAATTGTTCTTCCTGATTACTGCTTTATTCTCTTCATAGTACTAACTCTCTGAAATTAAACTATTTCAATACGTGCTCTCTCCATCAAATGTAGTCTTACAATCCGTGAGCATTGGGTATCCTTCCATTCATTTAGATCATCTTTAATTTCTTTAAACAATGTTTTATAATATTCAGAGTATATTTTACACTGATTTTGTTAAATTTATTCCTAAGTATCATGCCCTTTTTGATATAATTGAAAATGGAATTTTTACTTTCATTTTCAGGTAGTTTATTGCAAACATATGAAAGTTGGTTTTCAAAAATATTATTCTTGCATACTGCCACTGTGAACCCATTTATTAGTTCTGCTAGTATTTTAGTGGATTCCTTAGAATTTCCTATATATTTGATCATGTTGTCTGCAGATACAGAGCTTTACTTTTTCCCTTCTCACCTAGATGCCTTTTATTTCATTTTCTTGCCTAACTGACCTGGTGAGAATCAACATACGCTTTTGATTCATCCGTACGGTTGCACGCACCAGTGACTCTTGCCTTTATACTGCTGAGTAGTATTCCGTTAGAGGAGTACGCCGCTGCTTACTGCTCTCCTGCCAGACATCTGGACTATTCCCAGCTTTGGGCTGTCATAAACAAAGCTGCTATAAACAGTAAGTCTTTCTGTGGACCTAGGTTTTCAGCTCTTTTGGCTAAATACTGAGGACTGGAACTGCTAAACCACAAAATTAGTGTCTATTTAAGAAATTGCCAAATGGTTTTCCAAATTACCGTTTTATAATCCCACCAGCAACACATTAAGAGATTTATTTGCTCTAATCTCCACATTTGGTTTTGTTAGCTCTTAAATTTTAGTAATTTTAGCGGCTTTGGGGTAGTGTCATATTGCGGTTCCAAATTACATTTCTCTGATGACTAATAATGGTGGGCAAGGTTTCAAGTGCTTATTGGCCATTCATATACTTTGTAAAGTATCTGTCCAAGTACTTTGCTTAGTTTTTAAAGTTCTTTATGTATTCTTTACATATTCTAGACAGAAGCCCTTCATTTGACACATGCATTATAAATATTTTCCCCGGTTTATATCCTGCCTTTTCATTTCATAACAACATTTTGATGAGCATCACTTTGTAATTCTGACGGGAGTCTACTTTTTAAATTTTCTTCTTTTATGGTTAAGTGCTTTTTGGGTTCTAAGAAATCTTTACCTAATAATGGTTTCTTAACAGTGGCATTGACATTTGGGTTGGATAATTCCTTGTTCTGGAGGGCTATGGAATGTTCAGCTGCATTCCTGGCCTTTACTCCCAAGATGCTGATAGCACCCCCTACTCAGAGAACCAAACAGGTGTCTGGGCATTGCAGTTGTGAAACTCCCCCCACGGGGGTGGGGGTGGAACCGATACCATCTGAGAACCACTGGTCTACACAAAGGGAGCAAAGAATATTCTCTGCCTTTTTGCTCTGGTTATCACACATTTAACATCTCCCCATAACCACGTAATACATTATTTCCCTGTATGGCCTGAGTGTTTTTAGCTGCTTTAGAATTTTTCTCTTTGTATCTGGTTTTCAGAATTCTGCTTATCTATGATGTGTCTAGGTGTGGCCTTCTCGTATTTACTCTGTTTAGGGTTCACAGAGTTTCTTGGATTTTTGGATCCTTGTTTTTCAAGACATTTGGAAAAGCTTGGCCATTTCTCTTCCAATATTCTTCGTCCACTCCATGCTGTCTCCTCTCCTTCAAGGACTCTGGTTACAAACACGACAGGCTGCCTGGCACTGTGTTCCACAGGTCACCAGTGTTCTGCCCGTGGTTTTCTCAGTCTGAGTTTCATTCAAAAAATGTTGTTTACTTCTTTATATATTAATTTAAAGCAGGATCCATGCCCAATGCGGGGCTTGAAGTCACGACCCTGAGATCAAGAATCACACACTCTACCAACTGAGCCAGCCAGGGGCCCTGCTCTGAGCTTCATTTTAGATCACTTCTACCTGTGCTCGAGTTCACTGTACTTCTGTAGTCCTCGCTCTGCTGTCACGGCTGTCTAATCATTTTTAATCTCAGATACTAGATTTGAACTTCAGATCCAGATCCAGACTTAGTATTTATTTTTATAATTGCCAATTCTCTGCTGAGATTCCTAGTCAACCATTCTTTCCTTCTCCTCTAAATCCTTCAGCACGACAGTCACAAAAGTTATTTTAAACTCTCTGCCTGCTCGTTCCACTCTCTGGATCATCCATACAGGTTGTTTCTTGCTGTTCTCTAAAATACGACTGTGGATGCCCCCTTTTAATTTTGCTTTTTCATGTTATACATAATATTTATGCGATATAATATTTGTGCAAAATACGTACATACATATATTTTGGTATACAAGACTTTGCGTGCAGACCAGCGGCGTGGGGACGGAAGAACACGGCTCTCCCGCAGCACAAGAGGCCTCTCTTTCATCTGTATCCCAAAGTGAGTATGCAATCATTCACATTTCACTAAGTGTTGAGCTGATCTGGAAACAAGTCAAAGCTTGAAGAATGAACTCACCTCTGTGTTTGCTTAGGGTTTAAATTCTTTGCCACAAGGCTGAGCCTGGAGCCAGGAGGCAGCTGGGCCGCAGTGTTACCTTTGGATTCAACAGTTCTGGGCAGTGAGAGACTGCAGGACAGGGCAAGTTCTTTCTGCTTTTCGGTCCTGCCTTTGTTTCTCTTCTCTTGGCAAAAGTGGGGGAGGGGTGGATAGGGAAGATTTTTATATTAAACAAATTACTGTTGTACCTGCAAGCCTTTCAGACTCCAATCTGTTTTGTTGTTTTTAAACAGAACAGCTTTATTGGGATATAATCCATATACCATAAAACTCACTGATTTTAAAGGGTAAAATTCAATGGTTTTTGGTATATTACACTATTAGGTTAAGACTGCAGCAAAGTATCATTGTTATTTTAACCACGTAAGCATACAATTCCATCGCGAGAATTATATTCACAATGCTGTGTAGCCATCATCACTACCGATTTCCAAGATTTATCTTCTCTTTTAAGATTTTATTTATTTATTTGGCAGAGAGTGAGCACAAGTAGCGGGAGCCGAAGGAAGAGGGAGAAGGAGAAGCAGACTTCCCGCCAAGCAGGGAGCCCAATGAGGGGCTTGATCTCAGGACCCTGGGATCATGACCCGACCCGAAGGCCGATGCTTAATCACTGAGCCACCCAGGCGCCCCGTATTTCCAAGATTTTTCATCGCAAACAAAATTCTCAACCACTAAGCGCTAACTCCCATTCTCTCCTCCTAACAGCCACTGAAACCTCTAATTTACTTTCCTGCTCTATGCATTTAGCTGCTCGAAATACGTCACGTATGCGGACTCACACGTTATTCGTCCTTTTACGTCTGGCTTATTTTATTATAATGCACTCAAGATTCATCCACGTGTATATGAATGAGAACTTCATCCCTCTGGAAGGCTGAATAATATTCCATTTTATGCACAGACCATATTTTGTTTATTCAGTCATCTGTTGATGGACATCTGGGTTGTTTCCTCCTTTTGGCTACTGTGAGTAACGCTGCTGTGAAGACTGGTGAAAAGTGTCTCTTTGACTTCCTGCTTTCAATTCCTTTGGGTATATACCCAGTAGTGAAGTTGCCAGGTCATATGGTAATTCTAAGTTCGGCTTTTTGAGGAACCACTGACCTGTTTTCCACAGTGGATGCACTTCACATTCCAACCAGCAATGCTGGGTTCCATTCTCTCCGCATCCTTGTCAGTCAATGCCCACTCTTCTCAGGTTTGTTTGTTTTTTAATGACAGCCACCAAAAGGGTGTGAAGTGATATTCTCATTCTGGTTTTGATTTTCATTTTCCTCATGTTTCATGGTGTTTGCATGTGCTTACTGGTCTTTTATTTTGTTTGTTTCCATTGTTGCCAGTAACTTCTGACTCCTTCTCTAGCCAGTACATCAGCAAGGCCTCTCTTCCACTTCCCAAACTCAGACCAGACAGGCGCCCCAGAATCTGCTATACCATCACACGCACCTACAACGGGCTCCCCTCTCTGGAAATGAATTCCGCAAGGCTTTCTGGCACTCCTGAGTCCCACTGTGACAGATTACATTTTCCAAGGTGGTCACAGCGACATTTCTAGACTCATGTGCTCTTCTAGGGTAAGAGGTGAAGCCTATCGCCCTCCTTTTACACCTGGATGGGATTCTGAAACTGCTTTGAAGAAGAGAATGCAACATAAGCGATGGTCTGTGGCTAGGTCATAGAAGGCTATCTATTTTCTGCCTGGCTCCCTTTCTTTTTTGAAATTTCTCCTTGGAATCCAGCCACCACATTGTAAGGAAACAGGCCACACGGAGAAGCGAAGAACTCCGGTTCCGTTCTGAGCCAACGGCAAAACCAACCATGGGATATATACAAATGCCACCAGGTTTGGGGGAAGAGCAGGAGGAAATTCCAATATCCGTAGGATAAGTGTGATTATGACACTACCCGGATTTTGCTTGGTCCTATAACAGGAGTTAAGGTCTTCTGCATCGCAGCCAGAATCTGCCTGTATCCTTAGATATTTCTGAGGAGACTCCTCTATCAACTGAAAGGGCATTCGTTTTTACAGTGCTTCTCACATGCTAGCCACAGTCCTAAGAATTGGGGATATAGCCATGAATACAACACGGAAGGCCCCCGTCATTAGGAAAAAAACCTATGGACTTGAATTTGTGGCCCCTCCAACTGTCAACGTAATGTCTGCGGCCGAAGAATATGGGGGTGGGCGGGGTGGGGAGGAGTAACCAATACAGAGTCAGTCACAGTAAGTTTACTGTCCCTTAGCTCAACATCATGCCTGTGAGTTCCCCCATGCCACTCCAGTTCGGTCACTTTTGTAGTCGAATAAAATTCCCCTACAGAGTAATACAAATTCACCTATCCATTGGAATACTGGTCAGCATCTAGGATGCTTCTGGTTTGCGGTTACTAGAACACTGTGGCTATGAACACCCCTGCATCCTGGGGTCCGTGTGCACGAATTTCTCTAAGAACACACCAGGAGTTGGCACTGCCAGTCTCCACCGGATCGCGCCGAACTCTTCTCCAAGGTGGTTGTTCCAAACGATACCCTGACCAGGAGTGTGTGTGAATGTCCTTTGCTCCGCATATTCGCTGGCATTTGGAATCCTTGGGCTTCGAATTTTGGCTGTCACACGGGTGTGCATCTCTGTTGGTTTAATTTGTATTACTGATTGACTATGTTTGCTGGTCTTCTAAGTAACTGTTATTTACTTACTATGTTTTCTCATTTCTCCTTCTTTAAAAAACTGTGATAAAATACACATGAAACTTACTGACTTCAGCATTTTTAAGCATCAGGTACGTTCACAATGCTGCGCAACCAAAAGTATCTTTTTTTCATGAAATCTTTTGCCTGTTTTCTTTCTATTGTGCTTAAGTTCATAAATTTTATGTGTAGAGAGCTCAATGAATTTTGAAAGTGTCTGCAACAGTCAAGATAGCAAACACTGTTTTAGAACTTCAGAAGACTCCTCTGTAGCCCCTGTTTAATGCCCTAACAGTAGCCACCACTGTCATTTCTATCCTGCTAAGTTTTGCCTGTGTCTGCCTCTACCGAAGTGTAATCCAACAGTACGGACTCTCGAGTCCGGCTTATTTCACTTAACTCTACGTCTGCGGGACTTACCCGGTTTGTTTTGTACACGCACACGACATCTGATTTCACTGCTTTGCAGTATTCCACTGTACAAATATACCTCAACCTAATTATCCATTCTTCAGCTGATATGCACTTCGGTTAGTTTCTTGCTTTTAGCTCTTATGACTTTGCTTCTATGAACGTCCTTATTCATACCTTCTAGTGAACATAGGCCCTCGCTTTTGCTGGCTACATATCCAGAAGTAGACATGTTGCCTCAAGAGGACTTGTGTTTCCAGTTCTGATAGTGCCAGGTGGTTTTCCAAAGTGGTTCTATGGATTTTCACTGCCTTCTGCAACACGTGAGAGTGTCTAGTTGCTACACTCCTCACCAATATTGGGTATTGCCAGCCTTTTCAATTTAGCCATTTTGGTGGGGGTGTACTTGTCTTTTCTCTTTTTGATTTGTATTGTTTATATATTCTGAATACAATTACTCTGTCAGTTTTACAGGCTGTAATTTTCCTATTTCATGGCTTGCTTTACCCTAAAATTAAGAGAGCCATAATTTTAGTGAAGTCAAATTTTCCTTTTGCCTCAAGAACATCCTGTAGAATTTCCTTCGGGTCTGCTAGGCATAAATTCTCCCAGTATCTGTCTGAAAAAGATCTTGACTTCCACTCACTCTTTGGAGAAGTTTCTTTGGTGGGGTTTAGAAATGCTAGGTAGTGGGGTGCCTGGGTGGCTCAGTTGGTTAAGTGACTGCCTTCGGCTCAGGTCATGATCCTGGAGTCCTGGTATCGAGTCCCGCATCGGGCTCCCAGCTCCATGGGGAGTCCGCTTCTCCCTCTGACCTTCTCCCTTCCCATGTTCTCTCTCACTCTTTCTCAAATAAACAAACAAAATCTTAAAGAAAGAAAGAAAGAAATGCTAGATAGCTAGACTGTCTCTGGCTCTCACCGTCACCGCTGAGAAGTCAGCTGTGAGCCCCACTACTGCTCTTTTGAAGGTAACCCGTCTTTTTCCCGGAGGCTTTTAACATTTCATCTTCCTAGCTCTGCAGCTTCACTATGGTGGGTCTTGGAATCTGTTTCCTTTCACACATTCTGCTTGGCGTTTGTTGGACTTTAGAATCTGTGGGTTACTGTTTTCTACTGGTTTGTGTCTTTTCTCTGATATTCTCACACATCCTTTCTCTTTCTCTCCTCTGATTAAACGTGTTAAATTTCTCTTCTCAGATTTTGCTCTCTCTTGTGTATTTTCCATTTTTTTTTGCTCTCCATGATGCATTCCCGGTAACTTAATCTGACCTGTCTTCCAGTTCGAGGGCCACCAACTAGAGTCCATGGGCTCAGTCCAGACTGCTGTTTTTGTCAATAAAGCTTTATGGAAACACAAGCACGCTCACTCAGTTACTGTTTGCGGCTGCTTTCGTGCAGCACCGCGTAGCAGCACCGAGCAGCTGCGACGGAAATGGTATGTGGTTCTCAAAGCCTAAAACAGTTACTATCTAGGCCTTTACAGAAGGTTGCTGATCCCTACTATAGAACTGTTCTCTTCAGCTGGGTCTAATCTGCTGGTTTTAAATTTTAATTATATTTTTCTAGCAGTTCTATTTGGTTTTCAATGTAGCTAGGACACTTCTTAACTGCTACTCTTTACCAGTATGTTCAAGTTTGACTTTTATTTCTACTAAACATGTAAAAAACAGCTCTGTTCCATACAGTCTAGAAAGCTTTACAAATATATGTCTGATGTTTATCCTGGCCCTTGCTCATAGTTCTTTGCTTCCTTTTATGATTAATTTAGGCATGGGAATCAATGTCCTTAAAAACTGTCCGCAGCCTAGAGCGAAGCTACTTTTCTTCAAGGTGGGTCTGTGCTGTTTCCGTCAGACATCCACAGACACCACCTACCCAGGAACCCGCCAGGCTACATTCACAGGCGGAGACCAGCGAATCTGGAGGCCCAGCTCATTGTGGGGCAGGGTCTCTTTCAGACTCCCTTCTTTGTGCATATCTCAGCTAGTGATTTCTGCCCCTTTAATTACACTGAAAATAGGATCATCGTGGGGCAGGGTCTCTTTCAGACTCCCTTCTTTGTGCATATCTCAGCTAGTGATTTCTGCCCCTTTGCCCTCTGCGGTTATTAAAATAGGAAATTAAAATGTTCTGAGATTAATAAATGCCCTCATGGCAACACTGGCTCTTATGCCCCATCACTTCCATAGGGACCCATTTCCTTTTCATTCAACTTGGTAAACTACCTTATTAGCTTGCCAGTGCTTTGAAAACTATGGTTTTTATGTTCACCCACCATTTTTAGATGTTTCCAGTGAGGAACTTGGTTTCCATGACTTAACCTGCTATCATCAGCTGGGAAGTGTCACTTCTCCCTGCCCCAGATCACGGACCAGGGCAGAGGCCGTCTTCGAAGGAAAGGCAGCACAAAGAAAACGTCTTCCTGAAGATGGGGCGGAAACATCTAATGGGCTGCGACTTCGTTAGTTAACGGACATGAGCCAAGCCCACCTTCAGAAAGCCACCTTTGGCTCTGATGCAGAGGGCCTTTCTTCAGAAGGACTCCTCAAGGGGTTACTATGATCTGAAAGCAGCTGGTATATGACGTAACAGTACATTTACTCTCTCTGGGCCCTCGCCGTCCTCATCTGTGGGATGGGGACAATAACAGCCCCTACCTCATAGAAGCAGTAATGATTACGTGAGTCCATTTACGTAAAGCACTCGATACTGTGCCCATGTGTAGATAACCACTAGCTGGACAAGCTCAAGTAAGTCACCAAAAGGAGGGTATACAGCTTAGTCCAGGGTCCCTGGATGGTGCTGGTTACGTATTTTTCTTGTTGCCTAAATAACTATTTAAAAAGGTAGCTATTGTTAAATTATTATTATTATCAAGCTATTCTTAGCTTCAGAACCTTAAAACCCACACCCACACACACCCCTACACACAAAGGCTGAGGAGCGGACTTAGCCCATGGACTGTGGCTTGCCAACCCCTGCTCTAGCAGAATGGGCAGAGGAGGGATGGAGACCGGGCACTGTGCTTTTTAAGTGCTTTCCTAGAGGACTGTCAAAGAAAGATCAAAACTAGTCATTCTCTCTAATCAGAGGCTGAGATTTCTGCCGCCCCAAGGGAGCTAAAGAAGGCTAAGCCTGAGAACTACGTGAGGCTGTTCGCTGTCACTGGGCACACAGCAGGAACTGCTTACACTGTGTGGGAACAAGGTGGATGGTCTGCTACATGCTGACGCGAACGGAGGCAAACACATGTTACTCACCTGGCCAAAGACTGTTCCACCGGTGCTGGCTGCTTGACCAAACAAAGAACCAGTATTACTAGACCCAAAACCTGTAAAATGAAAAGAGAACAAGTTTAATTTGGATAACTCATTCACGACATCAAGTATTTTGTTTGTTTTTAAATGGCATTCAGGTGTACTAGGACAGCCGATACTAAATCACCTCATTTTTTTATAGGCAATGGAGAACATTCTGAGTAAATAAAGACCTTTGGTCACGATTAACATTTCATACTAGCAGAAGTTCCAAAGTCCCGAGGACTGAATCCTTGTCTCCTACTAAACCCTGGTGGGTAGTGACTGATAATTCTCCTTAGGCTTAGCTGTCAAGGAGTCTTTCCAATGACAAACTTAGTATCATGAATAGTTTTACTCCCTGGTTTCCTCTGATCTCAAATACGAGATTCCTTCGGGGTAGTTCATCTTCCTTCTGGGTGGCTTGAGATGGTTTAGGCGCTGCTCTGAACAGGGCCTGGGAAAACTGGGGGGAGGGGGGGCCTGTGTATTTTACCCAAAGAGCCCTAGCTAGACAAGGAGTTAGAAGGCTGGAGTTCCACTCTGATCTCTGTCACTGATCTAGGTAGCTGAGCTCAGGCGAGATTCAATCGCTTGCTCCTCCAGGCCTGGAGCAGACAGCTCGGCTACCTGTCGGCATTGTTACTGAAGGAAAGATTTCTTCAGAGGTTCTCAATTGCGTTCGAATGGTCCGATTACACTTGTGCTTGATGGACTCTTAAGTTCAGACTGCAGAAAAAAGGATGCACCCGAGGGCATATCGAACACCCTTCTCTGCAAGACTCCTCGGGCTTTTCCCCCTGCCTACCCCCTTCCCCATGTCATCACACTTCCTGTAAGTTCCACAGGCCAAACAGCCTCCCCACACGGCGGCAGGTAGAGATCTCAGGACTGCCTTTCAGGCCTGTGTCCTTGTAGCTGAACTTACTGGGAGCTTAACAAACACTTGTTGGAAGGCAGGCAGGAAAAAACTTCCTTCCTGATAAACCAAGCCATTTTCAAATAAATAATCACCAAATGAACGAATGCGCAGTTATTTGAAATCTTGCCCACCAAGAAATCAGTAATCCTTGTTTCTTCCCCCCAAGGCCTAACTGCTGAAGAAGTAAATGCCTTTCCTAAGATAATGATCAGAAAGTGAAACTTAGAAGCTATTTCAAATTATGCTATTGAAAACCTGGGGAAGTAAAAGCAGCTGCCAAAATCAGACATAACTGACATTAAAAAACAGTAACATTTAAAGATTTTTGTTTTAATTACACTGAAAATAGGAAAAAAAAACCCCAAGTTTTCACATGTCAGTATCTGCCCTTCCGACAAGCAACACGGCGTCAGAGGAAGCAGGATGTAAAATCCTGGCAGGCCGTGGACTAGGACGAGGCGCTCCGGAGTCTGGTTCTGGCTCCACGACCAGCATCTCATGTCATGAGATCGGTCTCCTCGAGGCTTGACAGTTTGGACATAATAGCCTCTAATGCACCTTCCAAATTTAAAGGTTCATATTTATGCGTCATTCATTACTTGCCATGACCTTACACTAAAGATGCCTGTGTTTTCCCCCACGAAACGGGCACTCTGGTGGCTAAGAGAGTGGAGCGTCTGCTGAGCAGCAAAACTGCAGTGATGGTGACGAGGCCCAGGAAATTCCTGAGGCCACCGGTGCTCTCAGCACCCTTCTCGAATTTAGAGTCTTTCGTTTGTGTTCCCTTCCTTTCCTTTAATTCGAAAGTAATACAGGACTCTTGCAAACGTTTCAAAATACTGCGGAGAAGAACGAAGGGAGTGTTCTGTACACTCTTACCTGAAGCTTGACAAAAGCTAAACCCCGAGGATGATGCCGTCGTGGTGGTGGCTGAGGTGCCGCCAAACACAGAGCCTCCCTGCCCGAAGCCGGGACTCTGCCCGAACGCAGGGGGGTTGCTCTGGCCGAACAGCACGCCCCCCGCGTTGGCAGAAGACTGGCCGAAGGAGAAGGAGCTGGAGCTACCGCTGCCAGAGGAGGCACCGAAGACGCTCCCGCTGGCGGACGTGGGGCTGGAGGACACAGGCTGGCCGAAAGCAGGCGCGGAGCCGAACCCAGGCTGACTGAAGGAAAAGCTGCTCGCGGGGCTGCTCGTTGACTGCCCGAAGGCCGGGGCCTGCCCAAACGTCGTCTGTCCGAAGACCCCGGTGGCTGAGCTGCCGAAGGCAGGACTGCCAAAGCCCGAGCTGCTGGCCGGCGGTGTGGCGGTCGCCGTGCTGGCCACGCCGCCCGCCTGCTGCCCAAACAGGCTCGGGGCGGTGCTGGCCGCCACCTGCCCAAACACGGGGGTGGCGGAGGGGGCAGTGGCCGTGTTGCTGGTGAGCTGGCTGAAAGCCGAGCTGGAGCTGGCAGCAGGCGGCTGAGTGAAGACAGAGGAGCCCGAAGTGGCGGTCCCAAATGTCGCCGTCTCCGTGGCCGGGCTCGGAGCAATGCTGGCAACAGAGCTGGAGGTCGTTGGGGGAACAGGGCTCTCAACGGCCACAGGGCCGGTGCCTGGGGCCGCAGCGGCCGTGACAGCAGGCTGCCCGGGCGCCGAGAGCACGGGAGCGGGAGATGCCGGCTCCGTCTTGACATCAGGGACCACGGACGCTGCCGGGGTGGCCTCTGCACTGGGGGCCACGAGACTGGGACCAGACGCTGCAGGGCCGGGGCTGCTGACCGTGGGTGGCCCAAGGGCAGCTTCTTTTTTAACGGAGTCGGACACCTGTAGAGGAGCCGGGGGGAGGGGGGCTGACGGGTGCTGCCCGAGAAGCGAACCTGTAGATGCTGCGGCCTCGCTGTTGTCTGGCTTCTCGGGCGAAGCTGATGACGTGGCCTCCTCTGTGCTTTTCGCAGAGGACGTGGGCAGGGTGGGAGCGGACGCCGGGCTCAGGAGGCTACCAAACGACAAGGTGGGGAATGAGGTGGGAAGGGGAGCGGCAGTTGTCGCTGATGGAGGGGTGGACGGAGGCACTGCACTACTGGTCTGCTGGCTTCCAAAGGAAAAACCGGTCTTGCTACCACTTGGGGCCATCCCACTGAAAGCGGCCACCGCGGGGGACGCCGTGCTGGTGAGGGGCAGGCCGCCGAAGATGCCAGTCGAGGAACTGCTAGTGCTTGTGCCGGCCGCCGCAGGTGCCCCTGCAGCAGCGGTCACAGAGGAGGTCACGGGGGGCTCTGCGTGCTTCCCTGACATGGGAGAGCCGGTAAAACTGAACCCCGACGGGACGGCTGAAGTCTTGGTCGGCTGGGCGCTAGCCAGGCTTGTGGATGGAGCCTTAACGGCTGGCTTTGTAGCCTCATCTGCTTGGCCGACACGCAGTCCTGAGAAACTTCCCAGGGTCTCTCCAGCCAAAGAACTTGGAAACAGAAGCTCTCCCAACTTGGACGGTGGAGTTTCCAGCTTGCCAGAGGCAGCAGAAAGAGCAATTCCAGAAGGGGCCGCGGGCCGGCTGCTGGAAGGCACAGGCTCAGCGGGAGAGGCTCCGGCGCCGGGTGGCGCTGTCATCCCCGACGCGGGCGAGCTTTCGGCAGTGGGCTCGTAAAAGGGTTTGCCTCCCCCGCCAAATGAGAACGCGTCAAGCTGGTGTGACTCCTTAGTTGGGGGTGCAGCCCCTAGAGAGAACAAGAAATTAGAAAGTGGGTTGGACTTAGCAACACATGACCTGTCACGTTCCCACGGACTGTGTCCAAGCCCAGGTCTCTCTCCCCTTGATACGGTCGGGACGGCTGTCCTGCGACAGCGCTCTTCCTCGGGGAAAAAGTGAATGCTTCTCCACAGCAGGGCTGGCTCTGAGGGAGCTTACCGAGGTGAGAAGAACAAATATCCTTTTTATTACCGTTCCGTCATAAATGACCGTTCCGTCATTATGACCATTCCGTGTAACAAATATGCCATCCTATCTAGAAGGCATGAAATTCACAGCATTATCCCAAAAGAGAAATAAAACGGCATCTTCTCTCACTTTCCCCTGTGTGTGACTTCCTCAGTAACACTCCTGACGCCATGCTTGTCCGTGGACCCCCCTGGTAGGCCAGGACTTGATCCAAGATGGAAGTTCCTCCTGTGTCTTTTATGGGCCAAGAAAGTGTCAGTCCACAGACAATTATTTTCACGTATAATGTTGGGCTACGTCCTAGTGCTCACCTCAGGAAGCAGCTCTACAGAGGGCACTATGGTCTAGTGGTCAAGGACACGGGCTCGGGAGCTGGGCACTCTGCCACTTGCTGGCGGTACAACTCTGAAAAAGTTACTGTACCTCTCTGGGCCTCAAGTTCCCCATTTGGAAAATAAACACAGTAACAGTAGCTACCTCAAAGAGCTCTTACGAAGATTAAATGAAATATTGGTGAAGCCCTGACAAGGCCTGGTCAAAGAGTAAGTATCCAAAATTGGATAGTTAAAGGTAAAATTAACCCACTACGGTGTTTATTGACGTTTCTAACTCCCTATTGTTCTTGGGAAGGCTGCAAAGCCCCAACTTCCCACGTACAATTTCCTGAAAGACCTTGTCGTATCACTGCTGTTGTACTGAGTTACTTACGGTTTCAGGTTGTTTCTATTCTCGTATTAAGTAAAACGTTTACAGCATTACCACTGCATTTTATGAGTTTTTTACTTATGGCTTCCGACAGTTATTATTTTGTTCCTCTTAATCTTTTTATACCACTGAGTTGTTTTTCCTCTAAAAAGTAGGACAGGGAAGAGATGGGCCTCGAGGGTACTCTGCCATATCTAAGTGGGCAAAGGTTACAAAAACAGTTTAAGAACCACTATTCTAGAAAGGAAGGAAACCACCAACCCTTTAAGTGCCACACGCAAATCAGGTTTAGGAAGTCTGCTATGCTTTCAGCCCCCTAATCTGCCTCCAGATCTTAAGGGATCCCTGTTTTACTCAAGCCTCTACCACTTGGGTTGGCACACAGAAAGGACTCAAAAAATATTTGTTGAATGAACAGATGAAACATGGCCAATGCGTTATTTATTATAGGGAAAATCTAGAAATGGCCTAAATTTACCAACAGGTAAATGGGTTAAGTAGTTCACGGCATACATACAAGATAGGAATTACGTAGCCATTACAAATAACACTTACATAAGATTTCCAGTAATACTGGAAAAGTTGAAAGGGATGGTGTTAAATGAAATAAGGTAGAAGACAAAAAATCCGGAAGCACATATAACAGAAATGCAGTAACTGAGGGGTACAAGGCATAATTCTACAATATATCACTTTCATAATAAGATCTTGTTTTTTAAAATGAAAGAATAAATTTAATTGCTTAAACTAAGAACTGGAAGGCACTTAAAAACCACATATGGTTTCTTTACAGGTCCCTAAATTCTTTTCAACGTTAAAAACACGCCAGCTGACGGATACGTAAACAACACACAGAGGACTAGTGTGTCTGCCAACCGCTGATGCAGGAGAGAAGATGAACGGTCTCTTACAGGTAAGAAGATGGAGCGAGACATTCTAATTCACACGTTAACATCCACATTGAAAGTACAGCCTTGCTTTTCCAGAAGCAAATCCTTCCCTTGTTCTTAATTTAAAAAGTCAACAGGCGCCCTCCCCGTTAGTTTAAGTCCAGCTTCTTGTGAGTGCACAACATCGACACCGAACTTACTGCAGGTGCATTAAGCAAGACTCAGCAGCAAGGAGAATGTCGACACATCTGTACGAACGCCCAGCATTCGTTTAGAGGAAACACAAAAGGACGGCTGCGCCCCGCAGAGAGAGACTGTACCTTGTGTGGTGGTGACGTTAGAAGACGGGGTTGGTGTGATTATCCCAAAATTAAAGCCAGTCCTAGGGAGCGCAAGAAGAGAAGTTAAAGAGGAACAAACACCTGGGGCACAATACTGCCCATTTAATGTCACATTTTACAACTTATTCACACGATCGATCTGCTCGTAGGACCTTACAACTGAGAAGATAAATGACAGCAGAGTGAAGCATGATCTTAGAGGGAGTCAAGGGCTCAGAAGGACGGCCGGACCGTCCACGGCAGAGTCTGGGTGGGGAACTGCATCCAGGAAAGCTAAGGAGCAGTCATGGAAATGCACCCCGGTGCGTGGTGGCGAGGGCAGATGGCGTGTCTCGTGATGGAGGCAAGGGAGCCGGGCCAGGGAGAACCCCGTAAAACCCACCGCAAGATCAGAGAGCTCGCCAGGAGCATGCCACATTGCCGGGGGCAGGGAAGAAGGCAGGAAATAGAACCCACCACCCCTGCTGTTTGGACAGAACTCTTAGTTCTCAGCTGGGAAAATTCGGTTCAAACCCTTTCCAGACTCTTTTCATCAAGCCCTCTCTCCTGTTGTAGATTTTCTTTAAAGTGTGAGTAAAGACACCATGGCCAAAGGAGAAAATTCAGCACATGCATGAACCAGAAGAGACTACTCACTGTGACAAAAGTTCAAATAGCAAATTTAAAACCATAGTTTCAAAACATGAAGGGCCGAGTATTACAAATATAGTATTATAAGGATTTCGGTTTCTCTTACCTGTCCCTGACTTCCACGAATGGACAAAGACCATCAAAGAGGATGTGTTCAACATTTTATCATATTTAAAAAAAAAAAAAATCCTTTCTTTGTCCCAATCTCGGTGAAGAAATTTTATCTAACAGAGGGAAGCCACTGACCTAGTGTCCCCAACTTCGGGGAAGATTATCCGTTTACGGAAGTGAGGATTAGCCTTTGTGAAAGTAGCAGTTAAGTCCTGGCACTGACCTACTCTTCAAAATTGGCTCCGAACTGTCTTTGAGAAATATAAAACACAGTGACTGACAAAAAGAAGAAATGATATGTAACATCCCCCCACAAATTCTATTCTAACCCCCTCCTTACTCTTAACGTGTTAGGTTGAATGACACAAAACACATTCACATCAGGGGAGAGACCGTGGTTAATTTGATTACAGTCACAAAAGCATGAAATGGAAGACCTCCAGAAGCTTTCCTAATGGACCTGAACACGCAACCCTCCGACAGCAAAAACAAAATCTTTGGACAGGTTTTTGTCTCTGCTCCACAGAGCCTAGCTCCCCACTGGAGGCACCTTCCACAGGGTTCCACACAAGTGCCCCCAGCACAGAGAAGAGCCCTCTGAGGTTAATCCAGGCTCCCGTGGAAAGAAGGTTAGAAGACTCTTTCGAATTTAAAAATGACTCAACTTTACAAGTACAGCCATCATTACTTTTAGAAAAGTGTAACAGAAACACTTCCCCATATCTACGTAAGACCCAGATTTTCCAATGGCTATTGTCTTTCATCACTTCTCTCAGTTTAATGCAGTGACCTCTCCAACAGTAAGGCCAATCCAAACATCACACCTAGCCCCCAAATGGTGTGAGAAGGCAAATATGTCAGGGTGAATAAGCTGGAAGACCAATCACAGAATCTGACACAGACCTACTACCCAAAGAAAAGGAGGCTTATCCTGAAAAACAGAATGAAGAAATATATAGTAACACACATATAAACTTGAACTGAAAATGGGAAACACAGCTGGCCCTTGAACAATGCGGGGGTTAGGGGCACCCACCCCCACGCAGTGGAAAATCTGTGTATAACTTTTGATTCCCCAAAACTTAACTATGAATAGTCTATCGTTGGCGGGAAGCCTTAATGACAACGTCAATAGCTAATGAACACGTATTATACGCATTATATCCTGTTCCTTATAATGCAGTAAGCTAGAGAAAAAAAATACTAAGAAAATCATAGGAGAAAAGACATCGTACTGTTAATCGGCAAAAAGCCTGCGTGTAAGTGGGCCTGTGCCCTTCCAACCCGTGTTGCTCAAGGGTCAGCTGGAGATTGACATTACGACAATAAGCAGCTGCTACTATCATCGGACGCATTATTGAAGTGATAAGAACTCCGGG
Source organism: Meles meles (assembly GCF_922984935.1). Taxonomy (NCBI): domain Eukaryota; kingdom Metazoa; phylum Chordata; class Mammalia; order Carnivora; family Mustelidae; genus Meles; species Meles meles. Next base: position 4,916,047 of record NC_060076.1, read on the forward strand.
CTCACATACAGTTAATAAGCAGATAAATATACCTCTGACTGTAAGACTGGGGGAAGCTATCTATAAGGTTGCTGGCGATCTGCCACGAAATTTAAGTTCATTACTGACCCTGCCGGAGAAAATGAGAAAGACTTGCTGAGCTGCCCAGCAGCAGGCGGGGGAGAAGTCACAGCTGTTTCTATCTTGGCTGCCCCTGGCCCTGAAATCGTGGGAAAGAAAATAAGAACATTACAAAAAAGCTGTTAGAAACACCGTTCCAGTTTGAGGGTCTGTGCAGCCCCAGCCTGCGGGCCCCACCGCGCTCTCCTGGTGGGTCGGGTCAAGGGCCAGGGGAGCGGGTGTGTTCCAAACTCGGGCGAACTCGAAACTTGCTCTTGGCTCTGTCAGTGTTAATTCCAAACCAACACACACCCCACCCTCCTTCCACAAAAGCTATCAAAATGATTCCAGTGCAGTTTAAATTGAAACCTTTGAAAGTAGTTTTATAATTTTATAAGCTATAATTTACAATAAAGTTTTGTAATTACAGAAAAGTAATATATATTGAAGGAAAAAAAATCCAAAGAGAAATAGGGTAGTATGAGAAATATCTCTGAGTAGTGATTTCATGGCCATTTACTTTCTCCCTATATCCCTACACTCTCACAGAGGATAGTTTTATATTTAACAAATAGGTTTCTTTCTCCTTGCAGAGGTAATACATGATTGCTGTAAGGCCGAGAAGCGTAGAATGCTGAAAGTGCAATTCAACCTCTTCCTCACGTTCAGTATCACTGTAGTTCTCGTGAACAGTTTGGGGGATTATCGCCAATCTCCCTCCTATTGCTCTACTTTAAAAGAGGGAGGGAGAGGAACACTTTATCTAAAAAGCCCAAACTGGGGTGCCTGGGTGGCTCAGTTAAGCATCTGATTGTTGATCTCAGCTCGTCTTGATCTTGGGTTCCTGAGTTCAAGCCCCAGGTTGAGGTCCACGCTGGGTGTGGTGCCTACTTTAAAAAAAAAAAAAAAAAGCCCAAGCCAAACCAAATGGAAGAAAAAGTACATTCTCTTCAAATGAGTCCAAGGTAGATATTAGTGAAATTATTTTTAAAAACTACAATAATGTAGTGTGGTGTGTAGTAAGGCTATTCAACGCAACCTTGCTTACAATCTTGAAAAATCGGAAACAGTCCGAACTATAGCACAGGATTGGTAGACCCGAACAGGGTCAAGTCCTAGGCTCCAGCTGATACGGTGAGGTAGAGCTGTGTGAGATATGGGAAGATGAACAAGAATATTTACTGCAATGGGAGGAGAGTTAACATACACAGTATATGGCCATTTTCCTTTGAAAAACATGAATGAAGTAACCTTCGAGATATACAAATTAAATAATTAAGGGCTGTTATTTCCGGGATACGAATTTAATGGGCAACTTTTACTTTCTACATCATCTCTCTTCCATGTAGATTTCTTTGAGCAGCTATAATAGGTTTATAATCAGAAAAATCATTGAAGGTATTTCCATTCTTAAAGAACTATAGAGGTTTGCTCTCCGAGAGAACACCAAATGGCGGATGACGCCGGTGCTGCGGGAGGCCCCGGAGGGCCCGGGGGCCCTGGAATGGGAGGCCGCGGTGGTTTCCGCGGAGGCTTCGGCAGCGGCATCTGGGGCCGGGGCCGTGGCCGTGGTCGGGGCAGGGGCCGAGGCCACGGAGCTCGCGGGGGCAAGGCCGAGGACAAAGAATGGATCCCCGTCACCAAGCTGGGCCGTCTGGTCAAGGACATGAAGATCAAGTCCCTGGAGGAGATCTATCTCTTCTCCCTGCCCATCAAGGAGTCTGAGATCATCGACTTCTTCCTGGAAGCCTCCCTCAAGGACGAGGTCTTGAAGACCATGCCTGTGCAAAAGCAGACGCGCGCTGGCCACTGGACCAGGTTCTAGGCATTTGTCGCCAATGGAGATTACAACGGACATGTTGGTCTGGGTGTCAAGTGCTCCAAGGAGGTAGCCACTGCCATCCGCGGGGCCATCATTCTGGCCAAGCTTTCCATCGTCCCTGTGCGGCGAGGCTACTGGGGGAACAAGACTGGCAAGCCCCACACTGTCCCGTGCAAGGTGACTGGCCGCTGTGGCTCTGGGCTGGTGCGTCTCATCCCCGCGCCCAGAGGCACTGGCATTGTCTCGGCCCCTGTGCCCAAGAAACTGCTGATGATGGCCGGTATCGACGACTGCTACCCCTCGGCCAGGGGCTGAACTGCCACCCTGGGGAACTTTGCCAAGGCTACTTTCGATGCCATCTCCAAGACCTACAGCTATCTCACCCCTGACCTCTGGAAGGAGACGGTGTTCACCAAGTCTCCCTATCAGGAGTTCACGGACCACCTTGTGAAGACCCACACCAGAGTCTCTGTGCAGAGGACCCAGGCTCCAGCTGTGGCTACCACATAGTTTTATACAAGAAAAATAAAGTGAACTAATGCTTGTTAAAAAACAAAAAACAAAAAACAAAAAAACTATAGAGGTTTCAGAAAAAAATTTTTGAAAAAACTTTTGGTAAACCTTTAAAAAGCATTTCTCAGGAAAATTTTTCTGCCTCCAGAAGTCCTTTTCCTTTGATTAGCCAGCAAGTGAAAACAGAAGTAAATGGTCAGCAACGGAGACGGTATTTCACAATCGCTGCTACGTGCTGCATCTCAGAAATGTCGAGGCAGTCACGCTAACTGGGTAAGATGTGCGTGAAGCAAGTTCCTTAGTTTCCTCGGTTCTTACGTTCAGGAGTGACAAAAAGCCCTTTAGAGTGGTCCTTGAAAGAAGCTGGGATAGAGGGTCTTTCAAAAACTTTCTAAAACATTAGCCAGAAATGGAAACCACCTTCTTAACTTCATCCTAAATGACTCAATAGTCTTTGGCGACTCCGCTCAGTTTCTCCTTCAGTCAACTTTAGATCCCCGTCGAGAAGGGGCGCGTACCTCCTTCCGTGGAGAGCGCGCACGGCAACAGGGGTGCTGCGCACTGATCCGAAGTCTAAAACACACCCCTGGCGCACAGGCTGATGGCTCTCCTGAGTGCAAGGACACTGAAGACAAACCCAGTATCTAGTCAGACCGCTCTGGATTACAGAGAAAGCTGGAATGACTGTATGGCTGAGCAGGGATGACGGAAAGCAGGCTGCTGACGTGCGGGGTTCTGTCTCCAACACAACCTGCCCGGAGACCCACTTGAGGGCATGAATGAAAACAAATGCTGGAGTCCCAGGTGGGGCGAAAACTCAGAGCTGTGGGAGGCACAAGACCCCCGAAGCAGAAAGCAGCACGTGCCAAATTCGGGGTTATAAAAGAGGCGCCAACAGAAGGGGATTCTGAGGATGACGCCACAACCAACATCAGGTTATGTGTAACCTTGTGCTTCCAGGTGGTCTGGGCAATGTGGACCCCTGGGTCAAAGCACCAACGGGGACGACAAAACCCACGAATTTTGGTTATGGATGACTAAGCTTGAGTGGGTACTGGGAAGAGCGCGAGGTCATAAAATCTGATACTGACATTTACCCTGACTTCTTCTATCACAACACATCTGTTTTACCTTCTGCATTTTACCAGCTCTGAATTATCACTGTGACCCTCGAGGATTTTTCTTCCCTTTTAGTAGGACAGTACAGGTCATGTTCCACTCCCTTCCCCTCTTGACTTTCCAGCAAGGCTGGTGACGACAACACTATAGCTCCTTTTCAGGAAAAGCGTTTCTAGGAAGATTTGCCTCCTACTGCGCTCAAATTTCAGAAGTCTGCAGAGCTGATGAAAGGCTCACTGATTTCCTGGAGACTGTTCATTGACTGAGGCCTTCCAAAGATCTCTTTAATAGTATCCTATGTCAACTGCCTCTGTGATCTAGAACGCTGAACTGCTGTGTGTATGGGGGCGGGGGGATCTTTTGCCTTTTTTTTCCACTAAAGTAAAAATGCAAACTGACCTGAAGCTTTATCACCCGATGACAACTGAGCAGACACCGGCATTGGCGCTGATGGCTTGAGGGAATGTATCAGAGATCCCTGTAACAGAACACAAGCAGAACAGTTATGTAAAACCACTAGACATCCTTTAGAAAAGAAATATGTAAAAGGAGAACATCATTAAAAAGTAAGCATAAATCCTTTTATTTAACATGATTTTAAAAATCCTTACAATTTAAGTGAGTATTTTTTTTTTTAAAGATTTTATTTATTTATTTGACACACAGAGAGAGATCACAACTAGGCAGAGAGGCAGGAAGAGAGAGAGAGAGGAGGAAGCAGGCTTCCTGCTGAGCAGACAGCCCGATGCGGGGCTCGATTCCAGGACCCTGAGATCATGACCTGAGCCGAACGCAGCGGCTTAACCCACTGAGCCACCCAGGTGCCCCTAAGTGAGTATTTTTAAATGCTGCTATGTCTAAGGGCGTACTGGAGAATGGAAACGGGAATATCCCGCAAGCTCCGAGAACGCAGTCTTGCCTATGTGGCTATTTTCCCAGTGGCTAGCACAGTGCCTGGCACACAAGAGGCACCAGATTATCAGGCAGCTGAGTAGATGAATGAATGAAATGGGTGCTGGCTCTCAAAAGATTTATAGTAAAATAAAAAGCCAAACTGTTCCACTTCTTCATCTCTGGGCAATGTTCTTATTCATTTGTTATGATTTATGCCTACTCAGGTGTCCTCCAAGGCCAACGTGGAACCCTCCAGAAGCATGACCAGATGCTAAATGCTTAAATGCCATTTTAAGTCATGGCAAACTAGGGCGCAGAGCCATGCTGAGAACTCACAATAGGCAAATTCTAACGTCTCATCTCAAACACAATCCGAAATGACTCATCTCAGAGACATGGAGAGTAGCAGAGAAAGCAGAGAAATCTTCTTAGGGAAGATTTCAGAGATAGCTTAAGCTACCTTTCAGCCATCTCTGATTATTCTTTTCTGGTTTAACTATTTACAAAATAACCTATTTTTGTAAGAAACAGCGTTTATCAGGTAAAAACCTAAGTGTAGACATAACAAACATTACCGAAGAGGCAAGCTCTGAAAAAGAGACATTGTAGGAGAAGCCAGAGAAGCTGCTCCCCAGGCACTGATCCTGAAAGGCGCAGTGTGAGAACCACAGACGGGAAGAAGGTATGAGAGCTGGGCTCCAGCTCAGGATTTACTGGTCGTGTGAGCTTGCATCACTCGCTTATGCCCAGCTTTTCCTCCTCGGTGAAACACACTTAAATACCTGCCCCGTTCTACTTCACACGGCTGTCGTGTGGTTTAATGAAGATCGTGTTAAATGAAGGTAAGTTAGAAACCGAAATAACCCTCACAATGCTAAGGTATTAGAATTATGACCCAAGGTGTCCAATGGCACGAGAAAACAGACTGACCTACTAAGTCAAGACCGGCATAAATTATAGGGAAAGGATCACAGGTCTTTGTCGGACTCACAGTTTGTTTAAACAAAGTCAGGACTTAAAACAGGACTGTCTTCAGTTTCAAAGACAGACACTGCACGGCTGTTCAAAAAAGCAAAAATCAGGAAGTCACCTGCTTAGCCTGGTTAGCAGCTGCTGGGGTCATCGTGGAGTGAGAGGTCTTGGCTGCAGAGTACGGCACCGAAGAACTGGAAAAAAAACAAAACACAAAATCGTATGCTCAAGAGAAAGGCATATGGGTGGAGACTTAATTCATTCTTGAGCCCACCGTCTAGCCAATAAATGATACCCATTTTGGGCAAAAATATGTCAGGGACCCTAACCAAAGTCACGTGACACTTTTCTGAAGAATATATTCTTTAAGTAAAATTGGAGTCTTCAGCATAAAAATCAAAGCAGCGAGCTTAAAACTTTTTTTTCTTCCTGAAATCCTAAGAAAAAAAGTTTAAACTATTCAGAAGTAGAGCTTTTCCTTATCTGGACAGTCAGCCTACCTTATCCTCTCCCTTGCCCCCATCCTGAGTTCTAAGACGCTGTGGGGCCTCATTCTCTTCTCCAAGCCTGAGAAAGTACACGACAAGATCCACGGGATGTCAGCAACTGTGCTAAATGGCTCTGGGGCGGGACTCAAAGAGGAAACAGAGACCACCCCCTCGAGCCCAGCACCCACGAGGCCAGCACACGAGAGAATCAGATGCGCCCCATACCACGCAGCTCGCACCTTCGCTGAGGTCTGAAAGTGTATCCACTATGTATGGAAACGAGATCTTTTGTCAACCCTGGACACAGTAATGCAGTGAACGGTTACCTCAATAATTATTTGGTGTCAGCGCATGATGGAACAGACCTGCCTGCTTAATGCGATCATGGATAAAAGCTCAATTCCCGGCTCCTCGGAGCAACATGTTCACCTGTCCTCAGTCCAAAGCAACTCTGGTAAGGGCAGCGGCACTACCTGTAGGACCTAGTTTGACTTTTCCGAATTCCCCCTAGAGTAGGGAGGATTGCTATTTTTCCACCAAAAAATTAACTTGGAAGAGGAAACACAAAAATAAATCCATGCCTCATAGAAGAAAATTATCAAATGATGTTAACGCCCTTGCAAGCTCCCCACGAATCTGCTGGATCAACACAGGACACTTCCCAGGCTTTGTGAGACTGAGCGACAAGAAACAAATGGAGTTATTTTCAATGAAACAAATCCCCTTTGTTTTTCCATGAAGACAGAAGAAGCTATAAAAGTATTCTCTCAAGAAACATGTCTCTGCTCCCCTGAGATGTTCCGCCACAGAGAGAAGGAACATGGGAGCGGGGCTGCTGGGGCTGAGAAAGCCTGGGGCAGACACGGCAGACCTGGGTAAAGATGTGGTTTAAGCTCCGAAAAATCACAAGGGAAATCAAAATCTTTTATGCTTTCCCAAAGACAAACAAAAAAGAAATTATAAGTAAAAACAAAAGCAGCAACTCACCCAACTTTGGAATATTTTTTACGCCCAAAACTTAAGTCACGACATGACGGTAAATGAAACCATGCACAAAACAGGCTGAGTATAATTACTGCTCTAGCTGCTTGTGATAATGCTCTAAAATCTCTCGGGTGTCCTAAATCCCCCAACACACAACACTGGGAACTCGTAGCACCGCCACACTGGGCCACGTGACAGCTCTGCAGGGAGACACTGCTCAGCACAGTCCGCGACAAACCTCTGGATTAGATGGGACCGGCCGTGACTGCAGCGTGCGACAGCCGAGAAGGGATGGCTGACTTCTCCCTTCTAGCAATACAGGCCTGAAAGGAGAGATCAGAACTTCATCTGATGTGCTCTGTTCCACACACGAAAACACAAGTCGGAGGGCCGCAAGCAGACACGGGCAGCGCAGCAGGGCTCCAAAGAGACACCCACTACAGGCGTCGCGGGTGACACTGCATTACTGGCGACACTTGAGTAACGGGGTGGCGCGGGTCACGGAGCGTGGTCCAGTTTGGTTCCTGGAGAAAAACACTTTCAACGGAGTCCGCTGGCTCTCATTCCCTAGATCTCTGATCAAAATTAAGCAACGACTACATGTGAAAATGCCAAGTCTCATGAACACAGGAGATGTCACCACAGACCTTCAATTCAAGGACTGCCTTGAACACGAAAGAATCACTCCGCTCTGCTCTGCTGCGTGCCACCCACGATCAGCACCACCTGGCCACACAGGCAGGCTGATGCGCCGCATTCTGCACACGATGACAAAACTGAACTGTTAAGACCATGAAGTGTTAAAATGTCACCTAGACCTTTCTCAGCAGTACTTTTGATGTGAATGAACTTGAAACAAGGTGAATATACTCTTGTTGTGAAAGGGGCCAATTACTCATTCTTTTGCCTATTTTAACGTATTTTTAAAGTAAGCTCTGTGCTCAACACTGGGCTCAAACTCAAGACCCCAAGATCAAGAGTCGTACACTCTACCGACTGAGCCAGCCAGATGCCTCTATTTCAACATTTTAAAGGGCTTAAAAAATAAGAAACCCGGTCATGCCTTATTTGCTAATTCTTCATCATTACCATGAGCATCCTGTTACGTATTCATCAATGACACAGCGGATCTAAACGGTGAAAGCAACTCAAATGCCAACTCATGTACTAGGAATTTTCTGGTAATAGTTTAAAGAAAGGTAAGCGAGTGAGGAGGAAGGACAACACTTCAAGAGCAACTGGAGAAAGAGACAAAACAAAGATCAGAAGAGAAAAGGAAAGCAGACGATAGAAGATGCAGAAAACAAAAACTATCAGTCCATTTTCTCGCCTACCAGACGGACAGTCACCCTGCAGTCGGATAACAAATGTGACACTCTGGGCAAGGACATAGGCAAGCTTGTCATCATACACTGCCTGCGGGAAGATAAACGATACGACCTCTACGGGGGTAAATGCGGCAAGAGCTGTCATAATTACATCCACGTATATCCACGAGTACACAGATGCCTCCGCACCCTCTGCAGTCCTGCACTGGAGAGGTTAGCCTGCAGGTACAGTGAGCTGCAAGCGTGCAAAGTAATCAACACGTCCAATTATTTATCCCAGCATCGTTGGTAACAACGCCAAGAGGAGCATCCCCCACGTCAATCAGTGCAGGGAGGAAAAAAGCTAACAGTTCATTTTTAGGAGTTTCTTACGTCTGTCAGTGGAGACTGTAACTGCCAACCGTTGCTCCCTATTGGTACATTTTATGTCCTTGAAGATTCAAAATATTTTCCAAAATACCATTAGAAGTCTTCTAACCCAAACTGCGGTTCCTGCACGAATGTTCAGATGCCAAATGACTTAAATACTGTAGGAAATGCTTTAGAGCTCTGAGAAAGGCCTATGTTAAATATAAAAACAGGATTCTGTGAAGAATTCATAAGCACGTGGAAAATGTTCACAATAACGTTTCATGATTAAGCTGAAAGAGGAGGTTGGTTCCAAAGCAGCATGTAGCAAACTTTACTTTAAAAAACTAAATTTTCAGGGCGCCTGGGTGGCTCAGTGGGTTAAGCCTCTGCCTTCGGCTCAGGTCATGATCTCAGAGTCCCGGGATCGAGCCCCACATCACGCTCTCTGCTCAGTAGGGAGCCTGCTTCCCCGGCCCCCTCTGCCTGCCTCTCTGCCTACTTGAGATCTCTCTCTGTCAAATAAAAAAATAAATAATCTTTAAAAAACTAAATTCTCAGAGAACAAAGATGAATAATATGTAAATAATGACTGAACCTTTGTGGTGAGAATAAAGGTGATTTTTAATTTTGTTCTTTTTAACTACCTGCTTTTTATGATTTCTACAACAAACATTTATAATCAGGAATCAAAGTTTCTACTAAAGTTAAAGTGGGGCAACAACTTTATTTTTTTTTATTTTTTTTTTTTTAAAGATTTTATTTATTTGACAGAGGGAGAGAGATCACAAGTAGGCAGAGAGGCAGGTAGAGAGAGAGGGGGAAACAGGCTCCCCGCGGAGCAGAGAGCCCGATGCGGGGCTTGACCCCAGGACCTTGGGATCATGACTTGAGCCGAAGGCAGAGGCTTAACCCACTGAGCCACCCAGGTGCCCCACAACTTTAAATCAGTGAAAGAAAGAACTGTCAATCTAGAATTCTTGGTGAAATATCCTCCAAAAACAAAAGTGAAATAAAGACTTTGGCAAACACATGAAAGCTGAAAGAATTCAGATCTACACCTGAAGAAATGTCAGAGGAATCTCTTCAAGCAGAAGGGAAACCACAGCAGACAGAGACATGGGACTAAACAAAGAAGGACACTGGAAATAATAAAACCATCTGGGTAAACAAAAGAGGTTTTTCTTCTTTAAATCCATTTCAAAGATGATCAACTATTTATTTATTTATATTTATTTTTTTTTAAAGATTTTATTTATTTATTTGACAGAGAGAGATCACAAGTAGACAGAGAGGCAGGCAGAGAGAGAGAGAGGGAAGCAGGCTCCCCGCTGAGCAAACAGCCCGATGCGGGACTCGATCCCAGGACCCTGAGATCATGACCTGAGCCGAAGGCAGCGGCTTAACCCACTGAGCCACCCAGGCGCCCGATGATCAACTATTTATAACAACATATCATGGAACTGGTGGAAGTAAAATGTATAATGATGACAACAGCACAAAGGTGGGGAGGGCAGAAATAGGAGAACACTGCTGTCAGATTCTTATACGGTGTTTTTTAAAAAAGACTTTATTTATTTGAGAGAGAGAGAGAAAGAGAGAGAGCTGGCCTTGATGAGGGGTGGGGAGGGGCAGAAGGAAAAGGGAAGCAGATTCCCTACTGAGTGGGGACACCGACATGGGATACAGCAACAGACTGGGTAAGTTAAAGATGTACACTGTAAACCCTAATGCAATCACATAAATAACATAAGCGTTACAGCTCATAAGCCAACAAAAAAGATAAAATAGAATCATAAAAAATACTCAACCCAAAAGAAGTTACAAAAAAAGAGGAAAAATGGAGCAAAGAACAGATGAGACAAATATAAACCAAACGAACCAAACAGCAATATCACAGATTACAACCCAACATCATGTATCACATTAAATGTAAATGGTTTAAGTACTCTAATTAAAAGTCACAGATTGTCAGACTGCATAAAAAGCAAAGACTCAACTACATGCCATTTATAAGAAATCCACTTTAAATATAAAGACACAAAATAGGTTCAAAACAAAAGGATGGGAGAAAGATGGGCCATACTAGCACCAACTGAATAAAGTTGGATTGGCTACATTAATATAGAAGAAAGTAGATTTCAGAGCAATTCATCTTACCAGGGATAAAGAGGGTCATTTTTATAATAACAGGGTCATTTCATGAAAAGAATGTAACAATCCTAAATGTTTATGCAACCACTAACTAACTTCAATAGGACACAAAAAACTGAGAGCACTGCTAGGTAAATAAGCAAATCCACAACTATAGTTGAAAACCTCAACACCACTTTTAGTAACTGACAGAATAAGTAGATAAAATCATTATGAAAACAGAACACTTGAACACTAACAACCAACCATCTTAACTTAATTGACATTTATAGAACACTCTCAACCCACAAGACAGAATACATGCTCTTTTGAAGTGCACAGAGAACATTTACCAAAACGACTGACACTCCAGCTCAGAGGTTGGCAAACTACAGAATAAGGACCAACTGCCTCTTTTTATAAATAGTTTTATTGTTAACAGCCATGTCTATTTATTTATATATGGTCTATGGCTGCATGCAGGCTATAGTGGCCAAGATAAGTAGCTGAGACAGAGACCGTATGTCCTGCAAGCCTAAAATATTTACTGTATGGCCCTTTAAGAAAGGGCCTTCCTGTTCTCAGTTCTGAATCATAAAAGAAGCCTCAATAAATTGAAAGACTTCAGGTCATGCAAAGCATGTTCTTTTTTTTTTTTTTTTTAAGATTTTATTTATCTATTTGACAGAGAGAGAGAGATCGATCACAAGCAGGCAGAAAGGCAGGCAGAGAGAGAGGGGGAAGCAGGCTCCCTGCTGAGCACAGAGCCCGATGCAGAGCTTGATCCCAGAACCCCGAGATCACGACCTGAGCCGAAGGCAGAGGCCTAACCCACTGAGCAACACAGGTGCCCCACAAAGCATGTTCTTTGATCACATGGAATTAAGTTAAAAATAATAAAAAGATACCTAGAAAACATCCAATTATTTAGAAACTAAATAACACACTTTTAAATAACTCATAGGTGTACATATATTTAAAAAAAAAAACTCAAAGGATAAATTCAGAAGTATTTTGAATTGAATAAAGATGAAAACATAACTAATATTCAAAATCTGTGGGATATAGCCAAAGTGGTTCTAAGATAGAAGTATATAGCACCAAATGCCTATATTAGAAAAGAATGGTATAAATCAATGACCTTAATTTCCACCTTAAAAACTAGAAAAAGAAGAGCAAATAAAACCCAAAGCAAACAGAAAAATGAAAAAAAAAAGGTAGAAAAATAGGAAAAAAAAATCAGTGAAACCAAAAGCTGGTTGTTTGAGATCTATAAAATTGATAAACCTCTAGCTAGACTGATCAGGAGAGGAAAAAAAAGATACAAATTACCACTAACAGGAAAGAGGGAAGTGAAATCACTATGAATTCTGAACACATTAAGAGGCTACTAATCTGGGACTACTATGAAAAACTTCGTAAATGCCAACAGACTCAACAACTCAGACAAAATGGACAAATTTCCCGAGAGACACAAACTACCAAAGTTCATTCAAGAAGATAAGCTGAAGAGTCCTATAGCTATTAAAACAAACAGGGGTGCCTGGGTGGCTCAGTGGATTAAGCCGCTGCCTTCGACTCAGGTCATGATCTCGGGGTCCTGGGATCGAGCCCCGAGACGGGCTCTCTGCTCCACAGGGAGCCTGCTTCCTCCTCTCTCTCTGCCTGCCTCTCTGCCTACTTGTGATCTCTCTCTCTGTCAAATAAATAAAATCTTAAAAAAATAAATAAATAAAACAAACAAACAAAAAACCACCTGGAAATTTTAAGCCTAGATGGCTCTACAAGTGACTTCTACCAAACATTTAAGGATGAAATTAACAAACCTACATAAACTCTTCCAGGAAATTGAAGAAGAATACTTTCCAACTCATCCTACAAGGCCAGCAATTGTTCTGATACCAGAACTGAACAAAAACATCACAAGAAAAGAAAATCTATACACAAATATCCTTCATTAAGGTAGATACAAAAATTCTTGATAGAATTTTAGCAAATGGAATCAGCCATATATGACAAGGGCAATGCATCATCATCAAAGATTGGTTTAACAATCAAAAACCAATCAATGTGATGAGGCTACCAAGACAACTTAATGGGGCAGTGGCAGGGGGGAAAGAGTCTTCGACAAATGGTGCTGGGACAATAGGATATCCACTTGCCAAAGAATGAAGTTGGACCACCGTGTCACACTATTTACAAAAATTAAATCAAAATGGATCAAAGACCCAAATTAAGAGTTAAAAACTAAAAGATTAAGAAGAACACATAGGTGTAAATCTTTATGACCTTTGATTACATAATGGTTTCTTAAATATGACATTCAAAGCACAGGTAAATAAATAAAAACTTCATTAAAATTAAAACTTTTGTGATTCAAAGGACACTATCAACAAAGTGAAAAACCACCTGAGGAATGGGAGACAAAGGATCCATTTTAAAAAAAGGGCAAAGATCTAAATGGACATTTCTCCAAAGAAGATACGAATGGCCCATAAGCACCAATGGATGCCCAACGTCTTCAGCCAATAGGAAATGCATTTTAAAACCACATGATATACCACGTAACACCCAACTAGGATGACTATAATCAAAAACATGGACCGTACAAGTGGTGGTGAGGATGTAGGAAAAACAGAACTCTCACTCAATCCTGCTGGGAATGTGAACGGTGTAGCTGTGCTTTGGAAAACAGTCTGAACTATGCTTGGCTTAAAAAGCTGAACACTGGGGCGCCTGGGTGGCTCAGTGGGTTGGGCCGCTGCCTTCGGCTCAGGTCATGATCTCAGGGTCCTGGGATCGAGTCCCGCATCGGGCTCTCTGCTCAGCGGGGAGCCTGCTTCTCTCTCTGCCTGCCTCTCTGTCTACTTGTGATCTCTCTCTGTCAAATAAATAAAAATCTAAAAAAAAAAAAATTTTTTTTAAAAAGCTAAACACTTAATTAACAAGATGATCTAGCAATTCTACTTTTTTTGAAAAAAGATTTAATTTGTTGTTTATTTGAGAGAGAGAATACACTCACAAGTGAGCAGGAAGAAAAGAGCAGAGGAAGAGGAACTCGATCCCATGACCCTGAGATCATGACCTGAGCCGAAATCAAGAGTCAAATGTCCAACCAACTGAGCCACCCAGGTGCCCGTAGCGATTCTGATTCTAAAATATTACCCGGAATACTTGAAAACAGGGTCTCACACAGACACTTGCATACTGCACAAGGACAGTACACAATGTTCACTACATTATTAACAATAGCTAAGAGGGGGAAACCTATGTGTCCATCAACAAATGAACTCTACACAATAGAGTATATCCATACAATGGATTATTAATCAGCCATAAAAGGACTAAAATTCTGACAAATGCTATCACTTGAGTGAATTTTAAAAATTCAAGTGAATAAGCCAGAAACAAAAGGACCAACAATATATGATTCCACTTAAATGAGATACTTAAAATAGGCAAATTCTCAGAGACAGAAAATAGGATAGAGGTTACCAGGGGCTGGGTGGGGGGAGGGGAGAGTTATTTGATGGGTACAGGTTCTGTCTGGGATAATGAAAAAGTTCTGGAAATAAATTGTGGTGAGGCTTACACAACATGGTAAATGACTTAATGTCACTAAAACTGTATACTTAAAAATGGTTAAAATGGTAAATTGGTAAATGGTATATTTTGTTATGTATATATTCTACCATGACTCTTCTGTTTCTACCATTCCTTACTCTAGCCCTTTTTTAATGTAAGAACCAGAAGCTTCTTGCTAAAACCATAGGGCATCAAAACTATTCATATTTATCAAAGCTTATAGAATTTTACACTAAAAAAAGGTAAATTTTAGTATTATAAATTATGCCTCAATTAAAAAAAATTGCTAACATAAAAAACATATCAGATCAGGTTATACAACTGCCTCAAAGCATGCAACAGTCTGCCGCCAGGTCCTGACCAAGGCTCACTAAACACTGTAGGGCACAGAACTCCACCCCTGCCCCTGCTCAAAGGTCTCCTCCCCTCTGCTCCAGCCACCAGAAGCCTCCTGGCCTTCCCGAACTTGCCAGACATGCTCCTGCTATAGGCCCTGTGTTTGGGGCTTTCTGCTTTAGGATACTCACGAGATCTGCTTGGTCTCTGGCCTTTTGGTCTTTACTCAAATGTCAAGTGTTAAAAGCCACTGGAAGGAAGAATTTTCCGTAAGACAGGAAGATCCAGCTTACTGGTGAAAGCAATATGGTCTGGTGCTTCTGAAATACTGTAGCCACTAACCACAGGGGAGAAGCACCTTCTTTGGCCACCCATTTCTAAAACCGTAGTCCACACCCAGATCAGTCCTAAAATCCCTTCCCTACTTCAATTTCCTCCATCATACCTGTCACCATCTTAAACATGCATATTTTACTTATTTATTTCACTTATTGTTTGTCTTTCCATAACTAGGGCAGGGTTGGTTGGTGCTTTTTTCGTCTGTTTTTTTAACTGCTTTATCCCCAGCACCTAGAACAGTGTATTAAAAGTATTTAATTAAGGGGCGCCTGCGTGGCTCAATCAGTTGGGCTTCTGACTCTTGATTTCAGCTTCGGTTGTGATCTTGGAATCATGGAATCGAGTCCCGTATCGGGCTCCGTGCTCGGTGCAGAGTCTGCTTCCTCTCCCTCCCTCTCTCTTTGCCCCTCTCCCCACTCACATGCTCTCCCTAAGATTTTTTTTTTTAAAGATTTTATTTACTTTATTTGACAGACAGAGATCACAAGTAGGCAGAGAGGCAGGAAGAGAGAGAGGAGGAAGCAGGCTTCCTGCTGAGCAGAGAGCCTGATGCGGGGCTCCGTCCCAGAACCCTGGGATCACGACCCCGAGCCAAAGGCAGAGGCTTTAACCCACTGAGCCACCCAGGCGTCCCAGTATTTTTTTCTAAAGTACTTAATTGAGCATTTGTTGAAAGAATAAATAAATGAACACCAAAAGCCCTGAAAGAAATGATATGTCAGTTAAGCAAGTGCCTTCAGCTCAGGTCATGATCCTAGAATCCCAGGATCGAGTCCCGCATCAGGCTCCCTGCTCAGCAGGGAGTCTGCCTCTCCCTCTGACCCTTCCCCATCTCACGCTTTCTCTAATAAATAAAATCCTTTAAAAAAAAAAAAAAGAAAAGAAAAGAAAAAGAAAAAGAAATGATGTGTCTGGTGTGTTTTGGTAAAAAATCAAAGAAACCAGCACTCCCACCTCGTTTAGCCTCTCTCTTCATACTCCACCTCCTGCCAGGCGTCTGGCCGCACCGGCCTTCTTTCAACTCTGCCTCAAACGTGCTCTGCTCCGTCGCGGGTTCGGGCTTCCGGAAATGCTGCATCCTCTGTCCAGAACCCTCTTCCCTCCACAGGCAGCTTCTGGTCACTTTCAGCTAAAGTATCTTTCCCTCACCAAGCTCCTCACCAAGCCAGACTCAACCAGGACGCCTCATTACATGCCTGCACTTCCTCACTGCACTTATTATACTGCAATCAAGTAAGTCCCTGTGTAAATGCCAGTGGCTCTTGGTGGCTGTCCCGCTAGAACGGAAGTGCTGTGAAAGTGGGAACTTGTAAGTCTTATTCACGACTACCTCCCTAATGACCTAGGGCAGCATCACACTCCTAGGAGACGCCCCGTGAGAATCTGTGGAATCTGAAGCGATGAGGAGTCGTGGGTTCGCACTAGATAAACCTTCTTCCTTAAAACAGAGTGGCTGGCTCGTCAATGAATGTAACAGATGAAGCCAGTGAATATGGGATCCCCAGTGGCAGAAATATGTACGCTCATCGTATAACAAATCTTCTATAAGATACTGCTCAGAAAAAGTTAAATGTAAAGTTAAGTATTTAAAATACATTCCAGGAAACTACCACTTACCAGAATATGAAAGCGGTTTCATAATGAACATGTTTCTCTCTCCAGCTTTCTTATCGGAAGAGGTGGTAAATACCAGTTCACGTTTCTCGGTTATGCTTTGCATTAACCCATTACTCAACGCATGGTTATTAAGAATGAACTACATTCTGGGAACCGAGCTAGAATGTAGTTCAATAACTGTACTGTTCAGTAACTGTACTAGAGTCCAAATCTGCAGGGAAGGAAGAGAAAGTTTCTTCGAGATTCCTTTTGATTTGTTGTGTCTGTTTTTCTTAAGTCAGAGAAAAGGGCAAACTTGGAACTCTTCCTCTGACAAAGCCCTGATCAGAGATCTGCTCAGACGAATGAGGAAAGAGTTTAAGAAAAGGCCAAGGGAGGGGGCGTCTGGGTGGCTCAGCTGGTTAAAGCCTCTGCCTTCAGCTCAGGTCATGATCCCACGGTCCTGGGATCGAGCCCCGCATCGGGCTCTCTGCTTAGCTGGGAGCCTGCTTCCTCCTCTTTCTCTCTCTGCCCGCCTCTCTGCCTACTTGTAATCTCTGTCTGTCAAATAAATAAATCTTTAAAAAAAAAAAAAGAAAAGGCCAAGGGAGGGACACTTGGGTGGCTCAGTGGGTTAAGCCTTTGCTCTGGCTCAGGTCATGATCTCAGGGTCCTGGGATGGAGCCCCGCATTGGGCTCTCTGCTCAGCAGGGAGCATGCTTCCCCACCTCCTGCCTGCCTCTCTGCCTACTTGTGATCTCTCTCTCCCTTTCTCTCTGTCTCTCTCTCCCTCTCTGTCAAATGAATAAAATCTTAAAAAAAAAAAAAAAAGGCTAAGGGAAATCACTAAGAGGTGTTTCTTCTCCGTGGTTAGTGACTACAGTATCTCAGAAATCCCAGAGCATAGTGCTTTCACTGTTAAGCTGGATTTTCCTGTCTTATGCAACATTCTGCCTTTTGGTGGCTTTTCTTTGCCTTCCCTGCACTAGGAATCTGGCTCTAATTCCCCAATTCTACAGCACAGCTCTTCCCCTTGGAAGTCTGCAACAACCACAAATGCCATCTTGGTATAAACAGCATACCAAAGCTTCAAGGTCACTACCAGATAGGAAAGTGGGTAGGCTTGTTTTTGGCTGTTAGGATAGCCCTGAGATAACTAAGAAATTCCTGGAACAGGCAGTGTTGATAAGCGGACGCGCGAGGAATAAAAAGGAGGCTGATGGACTAGTGAAGCAGGGCCACCCGATAAGCCCAAAACAGCACAGTGAGCAGACCTGCTCCGTGGGGCGGCAGAGAGCAAGCATGATGTGGAAAAAACACAGGGCCTGCGGCCGCTCTTCCTGCTCCTGGACTAATCACCAGACACCAACTCCCTGAATGACATTGGTCCTCAGCATCCCTGTGTTCAAAGTGAAGAAACGCCCCCAACTCTTCCCTGTGCCTGGGAGAGGATCAGAGGATAAAGAGATCCAATCTAAGAGAACCTAAGGCTCTGCCAGACCAGTGTGACGACAGCAGTGCTGCCCCCTGCAGGCGGTCCGTTGCTACTGCAGAAGAACTGCCTGGCCGCAACACGGTCCAGCTAGTAACGTACCCCATGGCTGCAGAGGCGGCGGTAGGATTGGTCTTCAGCTCCTGCACATTTACCACTTGAGGGACAGTCTTCAGAGTTGATTCAGTCAAAGTACTTACAGCTATTTAAATAGAGAAGAGAGAGGTGTATCAATTGCGGTAAAGGATCACAAATTCCAGCCATACACAAATGAATAACCAGGACAAAAAAATGCAAGCAGAATGTAATCTTCTTATACAAAGGAAATCTACTCTGGACAGTTCTGCAGCTCTGTGCTCAATGGGACAGCTGGCATACTCCATTTGTAAAGATTATGAGATGAGGTTCTGTGCGATTTAATCAAATGTACTAGTTTAGGGAGAAAGAATTCCCCGGCCAGCTTTTACAGAGCAGAGCTGAGCCCCTGCAACACTGTCGGCTCATCCTGGAAACAGGCAGAAAGAGCTAGAGGATGAGTGGTGTTCAGATTAAGGATTCCTGCCTGCCTGCCTGCCTGCCATCCATTCATCTAACCGTTCTTTCACATGAGCGGCTTATTATTTTCAGATTCTGTTAGGTGCTAGGAATACAAAAAACGTCAAAATTATAGTTTCTTCTGGGGCACCTCGGTGGCTCAGTGGGTTAAGCCTCTGCCTTTGGCTCAGGCCATGATCCCAGGGTCCTGGGATCAAGCCCCACCTGGGGCTCTCTGCTCAGCAGGGAGCCTGCTTCCCCTCCTCTCTCTCTGCCTGCCTCTCTGCCTGCTTGTGATCTTTGTCTGCCAAATAAATACATAAAATCTTTAAAAAAAAAAAAAAAAAAAATATATATATATATATATATATAGTTTCTTCTCTAAAGAACCTCACGGCTTAGTGAGACAGGCACACGAATAAGATGTGGAAAATGGAGCTTGGACAAGAATGGGGGGAAAGGGGAAAGGCCAAGAGGCCTGAATTCAGTAATGGCAACTGGCGGGGCATGACACCTTACCTATCTTCAGCATGTCAGCTTGCATGTGTTTTTGGTCTTTTCATTTAAAACTGCATTCCAAAAAACTTAATGACGTTTTATAATTAAGTACTAGGACAATCTGAGCAAAGTTCTTGGATGGGTTTTTCCGCAGAGTTGACCTCAGTGGTGAAGGTGGAATGGGGGGTGTGGGGCAGCTCGCTCATTCCCTCCTTCAGAGAAGTGAGCAGGCTCTCCTTGGCCGCGGCTGCACATGCTGCATCTTTCACGTTCAAAGGTGCCTACGCCTTAGAAATTTTTTGCCTCTGAAACGATAACGGAGATCACACCACCTCCTGCTGACTGGAATAATCCTGCGCCCTGGCAGATTTTACGTCTATCAATAATCGACTCATCAGCTTGATTTGGGGCTGATTCAGCACAATGCCAAGATTCTGCTTCCTCCAGGTAACATTTAAAGAAAACACGGCAGACTTCTGTTTTTTCAGAAGGCTCAAAGGTATCTTAAAAGGTTATCTTGTTTGTGCTCCTTCATACTGACTTTAGGTACCTTAATAACCATTTTAATATCTGAACTTTTCTTAATGCTGTCCAAAGTGATAACGTGTTCCAAGCAGTGATAAAACTAAAAAATAACTTTATTCAACTAAAACAAAAATATGTGATTTATAGCAAAGTTTCTCGACTTTGGCACTACTGACATTTTCAGCCCAGATAACCGTTGGTTGTGGGGGCGCCCTGTGCATCTGCAGTTTGCTGGCAGCGCTCCCGACGTCCACGCGCTAGATGCCAGCGGCACTGCCAACCGCGGAGGCAGGCGCGGAGCAAAACAGCCCCCCTGAGAACTACTGGCTTGTACAAACTCATGACTGGTGATAACCGAAGCTCTGGAGGCCAACCACCCAGAAACCCTAATGCAGGAAGTTCTGGAGAGCCAGGAAGCACTGACAAAATCAAGTGCTGCCGCTGACGAGCTCATGAGAGTTTCCCTCTGTGAAGGCTAAAGCGGCAACCTGAAGAAAACACGCACTCACGCAGGAAGCGCAGGGCTGCAGGCCGGGTTCTGCTACTTACCGGCCGGGTCACCTTGGCCTCTCTCCGAACCTGACACCACTCAGAAGCAGTGGGCACACTCATACCCACCTCCCAGCGAGGCTGGGATCCGTACGACACTGGCAGACAATTCTAATGTTAGCAGATGATCTAACAGCAAAGATTAATTTGGGGCTTAAAGCAGACATTATTCAAATGTAGGGATCGACAACTTCATCCAAAAACCCCTGACTCCCCACTCAGCTGGATGTGGCGGATCGAACAGCTTCCCTTGAGAGGAAGAAGCTGGGGCGCCCGGGTGGCTCAGTGGGTTGAGCTTCTGCCCTCGCCTCGGGTCATGATCTCGGGGTCCTGGGATCGAGCCCCATGTTGGGCTCTCTGCTTGGCGGGAGGCCTGTTTCCCCTCCCCGCCCAACCCGCCTGCCTCCCTGCCTACTTGCGATCTCTCTCTCTCTGTCAAATAAATAAATAGGAAAACTTCAGATCTAGTCTCGGCCTTCTTGGGACCTGCTCCCGGAAACGGGGGAGGGGGGACCCGCCCCATCAGTGCTCTCTTCTCAAGAGCAGCAGAGGGAGCGAGCTGCCGGCTGGGACCTGCTGCCTGCAATAGCCGCAGCTCACGACCGCAGCTACCTGGGGCCTGGCTGGCCATCTGACGTCTCAGCGCTGCGGCGGCGGCCGCCTGGGGGGCCGAGAGGCTGTGGGATGGACCGGGGGCGCCATGCTTCACGGTTTTGGTCGCAAGCATTGTGCTGTCGGCTCCCTGAGGAATAACTTTGCCAGCAGACGTCGGCGCTGAAGGAAAAAGAAACAGCAAGTGAGAGAGTGGGTCGGGGAAGAGGCATACACAAAAGCGAAGGTGGCAAGTCCCGCACCGTGAGGCTGCAGGGGACACGCTAGGGTTACCACGGCTTCAGCACGCACATGACGGAACTGAGAAACTCACAGGCCGGCAGCCCCACCGAAGAAGCCACATGCGCTGCGCCCGCCCCGCTCTAGTTGCTGAGTCTCTGATGTGAGCATTTCCTCAGTACTGACCGAGACGGAACGTTCATGCCAACACGGGTCAACTGCCTGCTCTTGTCTCGTAAAATCTGCCCCCTCGCGTGCCTTCCCGTGGATGTCTGTTCTCTGTCAGGAGTCCCTTCGGTGTGAGGTCCTGACATTGAACCGGAGGTGGGACGGGCCGACAGCGGTCACTTCTGAGAGCCAGTACTGCCAGCGAACGTGGCAGCCGGCAGTCCCGGGGCAGGGATGGCTGCAAGCAGCGAGCTGCACGAGCTAGGGTGTGAAAGGCGGGAGTGCGGAGTTGCTTTAGAGCGAGGCAAACAGCCGCCGCCTCTAACTCCTGAAAACCGCGCGCGTGCGTGCGTGCGTGTGTGTGTGTGTGTGTGTGTGTTGGTTTTTGGCTTGTTTTAACGTGTGCAGGTAATCCCTCTACCCAACGTGGGGCTCCAAGTCACGACCCGGACATCAAGAGCGGCACGCCCCTCCGACAGAGCCGGCCCGGCGCCCCACACCGGTTTTAGAAGCCCCTGCTGCACTCACAGGAAAGCCGGGCCGGTGCGGGCCCCTGCAGGGCCCCTTCTCCCTGCCTCTTTCGGATTTTCTGAATTCAGCTCCTAATTTCTGGACCATGAGCAGAGAGGGGCTGGACTTGGTGCTGCAACAGCAGAAAAGTCAGGCACGGCTCCTCCAGCAGACACACACCCCACAGCGAGTCACTGTGCACTTACTGCTCGTTCCCATCACGCCAGGCGAACCATGAATCAGCAGAGATTTAGCAAAAGGCGTCGTCTGCGGCAAGACTCCGGGCTGGATGGAAGGGGTGCGCACCACAGGCGCGTGCCGTGGGACCTGGGCCACCGTGTCATCGTCCTTACAGGACCCCCGCGCGTCCTCGCCCTCCAACGACTGGGACACAGACGATGTGGAACTGGCTTCGTCCCAGTCTTCATAGTACCGCTGCGACAGGAAGGCTGACCGGGACAGGCCGGCTGGCAACGAAAACAAAACCAAGTGAGAAGGTTCCAGCAAGTCTGCAAGCCGTGCCACTTTCCCTGTCGACAGGGAAACATCCGGTTTAGAAACCCTTTAGTTACGACTTCTTTTAAGTGGAAGAAGCTGCCGGGGAAGGTGAACATCCACGGTCTGGGGGCCCTGCTCCAAGAAAGCTTGGAGAAACCGAGAGGTGTAGGCCAGCAGCGTGCTGACTGTCGCCAAACAAACAAAATGGGCAGTGAGAGACGGAATACGCGCTGGGCAGAGGCGGAGAGCTCGAGCCGCCGCCGCGAGCTCTCACAGGCAGCACCAGCAAACCGGGAAAGGACCAGACAAGCTTGCGGAGAAGAGCCTCTTGCCAACAGCAAACTTCTGAGAACAGGGCACGCGAACTGGGAAGACTGAATGTCCTCCGTCCCAGTGCTTCCAACATCCACAACCCTCAAATGAGTCTTTTGAATCAATTAGGCTTAAAAAAAATCCCTGAAACAAAACCTGACTTGCCCTCTTTTATCCCCCTCTCCTACGAATGATGAAGTAAGGCCTCATGCTATTTTGAAATACACAGGGCTGCCTGTATACTGGAAAAAACATAAACCAAACCAGAGACCTAGCCCTTTCTCAAGTGACTTAAAAGCACCGCTACTACTTACCGACTTGGCTGCCTTACACGGGGCTACCCTACTGGAGGGCACAATTCTAGAACACCGCTCTCATCACTGAAAGCTCTACTGGACAGCACTGGGCCAGAGTGTTCTCATGCAAGTAAACGCGCAGCAGGGCCACTTGGAAATTCCACCCGTAGCCACCAGCGCCACCAGTAAAACGGCGCTGTGCATCTCCTGAGAACTTAGGTGGTGCCAGATGCTATACAAAGGAGCTACACAAATTATCCCATTTAATCCTCACAATTACCCTATAAATTAGAAACTGTTATTATCAGACTTCATAATTAATACTTAGAAAGATTAAGTATTTGCATAAGGTCCTGAAGCTGCTAAGTGGTGGACCAGGATTCAAATCTAGGCACATCTGACTTGAAAGACCAGGTTCTTAACAACATTATCAAACCCCGTGCTGGGCAGAACTGTGACTCCACGACCTCTGCCCCTTGGTGCCCACCACAGGTATGTTTCCTCAGACAGCAAAGGGACGTTGCAGACATAGTTAAGGTTACTAATCAGTCGGTCTTAAAATAGGAAGGTTAGCCTGGATTATGCGGGCGGGCCCAAGGTAAAATCCCGTGCGCCCTTCAAGGTAGAGAGGGGAAGCAGAAGCGGAAAGCAGAGAGCTGACACACGAGGGGACCTCACGTGCCCTTGCTGGTGTGCCAAAGAAACACGGACCTCAGTCCGACAGCCGCAAGGAGCTGAATTCTGCCAACAAGGGGAAGGAGCTTTGAGGTGGCCTCTTCCCCAGAGCCTCCAGAGAAGGGCTCAGCCCAGCCAACGTCTCTTTTTTTTTAAGATTTTTATTTGACAGAGAGAGATCACAAGTAGACAGACAGACAGGCAGAGGAGGAAGCAGGCTCCCCGCTGAGCAGAGAGCCCGATGTGGGGCTCGATCCCAGGACCCTGAGATCATGACCTGAGCCGAAGGCAGAGGCTTAACCCACTGAGCCACCTGGGCGTCCCCCAGCCAACATCTTGACCTCAGCCTGGGAGCCCTGAGCAGACACAGCGCAGCCTTGCTGTGCCTGGACTCCTGTCCCACACACTGTGAGAGCGTTAACAGGTGGCGCTTCAAGTCGCTACATCTGTGATCACTTGTAACAGCACACATAAAAAGTAAGTATAAACCCAATGTTTTCTTAAGGCCACATGGCTCTAAAACAGTCCTCTAAAATCTTAGTTCCCGAGAGGTAATAGCAACAAAAGATGATTCACATTCATCGCCTTCAAGAACCAGACAGAGACTGAAATAACTATGTAACTCCCAAGGTCTGATATAACCCAGGAGGTCTCGTGTTTCCTTCCTTCATCTTCGTGATGCCATTCACGGACCTTGGATGGAGGGAGATCCACTGAGTAAGAGACGCAATGGCTAGGCTCACTCACACAGGCGGTGTCTTCACAGCTATACACCCGCTCCCTGCTGGGATCAAGGATGTGGCTACCTTCCTGGCATTAGAAAAGGGGCTCCACTGAAACCTAGAGAATCTTATTCTGGGGGCCCCTGGGTGGTTCAGTCCTTAAGCATTGGCCTTCAGCTCAGGTCATGATCCCAGGGTCCTGGAATCAAGCCCTGCATCAGGCTCCCTGCTCCTAGGGAAGCTGCTTCTCCCTCTCCCCCTCCCCCTGCTTGTGTTTCCTCCCTTGCTGTGTCTCCCTGTGTAAAATAAATGAACACAATCTTAAAATATATATATATATATTATTTTGCTTAAGCTCTAACTCAGATTAGAAAAGGCAAAAAGCCATGTTGGCAGGAAAAAAAAAGGACAGAAATCTTCATCTCAGTAGACAAAGCAAACCTCATGCCTCGTGGGAACTGCAGAAACCGCTCCCTTTGAGCTCAGGACAAGGTCGCTCACTCACTACTTTAATGGCTTCTGCACTGGTGGTCCTAGCGAGTGAAATAAGGTAAGAAAAATAAAGGACCAAAAAGGAAGAAACTAAAGTATTAGTACATATACAGAATATAACTGTTCCCATAGAAAGTTCAAGAAATAGTTAACAGACATGATTTGAATAAACCAGTTTAGCTACGTTGCTGAATGCAAAGTCAACATACAAAAGATCCAATATATTTCCATGATCACATCTAACATAAAACATAAAATGAAATTTAATGAAGAAAATCCATCATTACAGGAACAATAAAATTTTTTTTCAAGATTTTTATTTATTTTAGAGACAGAGAGAGAGCAAGCACAAGCAGGGGGAGGGGCAGAGGGAGAAGCGGACACCCTGCTGAGCAGGGAGCCCCATGTGGGGCTTGATCCACCCCAGGACCCTGGGATCATGACCTAAGTTATAGGCAGACGCTTAACTGAACCACCCAGGTGCCCCAGAAACATATAAAAATATTAAACTCATGGGAATCAGTCTAACAAGAGATATGTATATTCTTCACGAAGAAAACACTGAGAGAAATTAAAGATGCAAATAAAAATATACCCTGTTGGGGCGCCTTGGTGGCTCAGTGGGTTAAAGCCTCTGCCTTCGGCTCAGGTCATGATCCCAGGGGCCTGGGATCGAGTTCTGCATCGGGCTCTCTGCTCGGCAGGGAGCCTGCTTCCTCCTCTCTCTCTGCCTGCTTCTCTGTCTACTTGTGATCTCTGTCTGTCAAATAAATAAAATCTTAAAATAAAAAGTTAAAAAAATATATATACCCTGTTTAGGAACTAAAAGATCAACACTGTACAAATGCCAGTTCTCTCAAGTTGATCTAGAGATTTAACACAACCCCAATCAAAATTTCAACTTTTCTTTGAGAGTTGAGGGAGACAGAATTTAGCAAGACAATTCCAACATTAATATGGAAACAGAAAGCACCAGGAAGAGCCAAAACATTCTAGATCATGGGTCAACAAACCAAAACCTTGGGCCAGCTACCTGTTTTTACAAAGTTCTACTGAAACACCGACATGTTCATTCATTTGTATACTGTCTGTAGCTGCTTTCCCATCACAAGGGCAGAGGTGAATTAGGCACAACAGAAACCATGAGCCCGGCAAGCCTAAAATATTTACTACCCAACCCTTAAAGAAAAAGGTTGCCACCTGCCGTCCTAGGTTACAGAACCTCCTGTGACGATGAAGTCACTACCATCCTGTTACGGCAGCCACCAGTCACACGTTCCCACTGAGCAAGTGAAATGTGGCTACGGGGACTGCCTAACTGAATTTTTAGCTTGACTTAGTTTTTATTAATTTAAATGGTCCAGTGTATTAAGACAGCACAGCTTTAGAATCTAGAAGAAGAACAGTGCTGAGGTTTATCTAGTACAAGTTAATTAAGGCAGTGTGGTAGCAGCGGCTTCTCATCAGCGTATGACACCAAGAGACCTACATATAAGGATGACTGATTTACAACAAAGGTGGCCACTCAGCAGGGAGCAAAGGAGTCTTTTCAATAAACATTACCAGGACAATCAGCTATGTAAATACAAAACACGTGAGCCATACTTTGTATCCTCAGCACAAATCAATTCCAGACAGTATAAACAAAACGTGGTACACCCATACGAGGGACCACTACTCAACAATCAGAAGGCGTGAACTACTTATGTTATGCATCATGCATGAACCTCAAACACATACTAAGTGAAAGAAACCAAACCAAAAAACTATATGATTCCATTTATACACAATTTCAAAAAAAGGCAGATCCTGATAGAAGGAAAACAGATCAGTGGTTGCTGGGGGCCGAGGAGGGAATGACTATAAACAAGCATGTAGAAACTTCCTGCCTGGTAGGAGTATTCTAAAACTGGAATGTGGTGATGGTTATACAATTCTGCAAGTTTAATAAAAACCATCAGACTCAACACTTAAAAAAGATGAATTTTATATATTTTTAAAGATTTTATTTATTTATTTGACAGAAAGAGTGAGAGACCACAAGCAGATAGAGCAGCAGAGGGAGAGGGAGAAGCAGGCTCCCCACTGAACAGGGAGCCCAATGCAGGGCTCGATCCCAGGACCCTGGGATCATGACCTGAGCTGAAGGCAGTCACTTAACCAACTGAGCCACCCAGGCGCCCCTGAATTTTAAACTATGTAAGTTATACCTTGATGCAGCTGTTTCAAACAAAATCAATTCAAGGTAGACGGTAGATCTCAATTTGAAAGGCAAACTATTAATATTTTCAGACAATAATAAAAGTGCAGACAGACTCTTGAGAAGGATTTTTTTTTTTTTACGTTTTTATTTATTTATTTGACAGAGAGAAACACAGCGAGAGAGGGAACACAGCGGGGGGAGAGGGAGAAGCGACTCCCCACCAAGCAGGGAGCCTGATGCGGGGCTCAATCCCAGGACCCTGGGATCATGATCTGAGCCGAAGGCAGATGCTTAAGGACTAAGCCACGCAGGCGCCCCTAGAGAAGGACTTCTTAAAGAGAACACAGAAGTACCAACTGCAAAAGAGAAGGCTGGTGAGTCTGTTTTAAATAAAACACTTGTTTGCCAAAAGAAGGAAAAAAGCAACAAAGTGAGTACCTACAACCCAAATAACCAACAAAGGGTTGGTATCCAGA
This sequence comes from Meles meles, assembly GCF_922984935.1. Lineage (NCBI taxonomy): Eukaryota > Metazoa > Chordata > Mammalia > Carnivora > Mustelidae > Meles > Meles meles. The sequence goes on from NC_060076.1 coordinate 4,943,384, forward strand.
GTGAATACAAACATCCACACATCAGTAAGGCAGATTACCCAATAGATAAATGAGCAAAAGATGCAATCACAAACTTGTCAATGTTGTGTCAATGACACAAAAGTCAATTATTAACCAAATACTTAGTAACACATACAAGGGTTACAACAGAGTAGTTAGGAGGAAAAAGACTGACAATATGAAGCTTGTAGAAATGTACAAATGTAGAAAAATGTAGAAAACTGACATAGTCACACCTTGATGGTAAAGCAGAGTAAGCTGGTATAGCCACTCTGCAAAACTGTATAGAAGAATCTACAGAAGCTGCGCGGTGGACAGAGCACCAGCCGACAATGTAACGAGAACACGTGTGCCCGAAGATGTTCAGAACAACATTTGTTCCATTACAGCCGGAAACTGGAGACAGTAAGCGGCCACCAAGAGGAGAAAGGATAAGGAAATGCAGCATATTTCTACAGCCGGGTACTATGCAGCAGCACAGCAGGCTAAACCCCCCAAAAGAGGCAAAACCAAACGACAGTGTCTGAGAAGACATCACGCAGGTAATAAAACCGACAAGAAAAGCACAATTAGGGAGACTGAAGAGAATGGCAACTCAATGCAATGTCCAATTCTGAACTGGATCCTTGATTTTTAAAAGATGCTATGAAGGTCATAAGAGGAACAGTTGGCAAATTGTCAGTATGGATTGCATACTAGATAACAGTGCTCTGTCAAGGTTGAATTTCCTAAACCTGATCATTGTGTCACTGTGTAAGAGAACATCTTGTTCTCAAAGGACACATGCTGGGATACTTAGGAGTAACAAGTCCTGTCTGCAACTTATTTTTAAATAGTTCATCAAAACTAATAATAGAAAGACCTGTACTCTGAAAACTATAAAAACTGATGAAAGAAATTCAAGAAGATACCAAGAAATGGAAAGACAGGAATGCCTGGGTGGCTCAGTCAGTTAAGTATTTGACTCTTGATTTCGGCTCAGGTCATGATCCTGGGGTCCTGCGATCAAGCCCCCGGTAGGGCTTTGTGCTCAGCGGGGAGCTTCCTTGGGATTCTCTCTCTCCCTCTCCCCGCCGTCCCTTGCCTCCCTCACGCACACTCTCTATGAAACAGAGCTTAAAAGAAAAAAAAAAAAAAAAAAGGAAAGACATTCCATGCTCTTGGATTGGAAGAACAAATATCAGAATGTCTATATTACCCAAAGCAAGCTACACATTTAATGCGGTCCCTATCAAACCACCAACAGCATTTTTCACAGAACTAGAACAAACAATCCTAAACTTTGTGTGGACACAAAAGATCCCAAATAGCCAACGCAATCTTGAAAAAGAAAAACAAAACTGGAGGCATCATAATTTCCGATTTCAAGTTATGTTACAAAGTTACGGTAATCAAAATGTCACGGTACTGGCACATTAGAATAGACACAGATCAAAGAAACAGAATATAAAATCTAGAAATAAACCCATGATCAATTGAGGAAAGAATACGCAATGGGGAAAAGATAGTCTCCTCAACAAATGGTGTTGGGAAAAGTGGACAGCCACATAAAAAGGAACGAAACTGCACCACTTTCTCATGCACACACAAAAATAAACTGCAAATGGATTAAGGACCCACATGTGAGACCTGAAACCCTAAACCCTAAAAATCCCAGAGGAGAGCACAAGCAGCAATTTCTCTGACACTGGCCATAGCAACATCTTTCTAGATATGTCTTGAGGTAAGGGAGACAAAAGCAAAAATAAACTATTGGGACTACATCAAAATTAAAAGCTTCTGCACAGCATTATAACTAAAAGACAACCTACTGAATGGGAGAAGATATTTGCAAACGGCATATCCCATAAAGGATTAGAATCCAAAATACATAAAGAATTTATATGATTCAACACCAAAAAAAACACCAAATAATCCAATTAAAAATGGGGCACAAGACATGAGCAGACATTTCTCCAAAGACATACAGACGGCCAACGGACACACGGACAGATGCTCATCATCACTCATCGTCAGGAAAATGCAATCAAAGCCACAATGAGACACCACCTCACAGCTGTGAGAAGGATTAAAATCAAAAACACAAGAACAGGTGCTGGGGAGGGTGTGGAGAGAAAGGAACCCTCCAGCACTGCTGGCGGCCATGCCAGCTGGTGCAGCCACTGTGGAAGACAGCATGGACGTTTCTCAAACAGTTAAAAACAGAACGACGCTACCATCCAGGAACTGTACTACTGGGTATCTTCCCAAAGCAAAACACTAACTCAAAGGGATCCGTGCATCCCTGCGTTTACTGCAGCGTTACTGACAATAGCCAAACTATGGAAGCAGCCTGAGTGTCCACCACCGGGGGAATGGATTAAGAAGATGTGGCGCGCACGCGCGCGTGTGTGTCCACATGCGCACACAGACATGGAAAAGAATGAAATCTTGTCATTTGCAACAATATGGATGCATCTAGAGAATATAATGCTAAGCGAAAAAGTGAGTCAGAGAAAAAGAAATACATGATTTCACTCATATGAAGAATTTAAGAAACAACAACAAAAAAACAAATAAAGGGGAGAAAAAAGAGAGCAGAGGGAAAACTAAGAAACAGCCTCATAACCACAGAGAACTGCAGGTCACCAGAGGGGAGGTGGGCGGAGGACGGGTGAAACAGGGGACGGGGTCAGAGAGGACAGCGATCACGATGAGCACTGAGTACTGACTGAGCTGTGGATTCACTGCATCGTACACCTGAAACTAACATAACACTGTACGTCAACTATACTGGAAGATAAAAAACTCAGTAAATATATTAAAAATATTATTAACAATAACGTGAACATGTGTGGTAGAGAGGAGAAAAATAAAGCAATTGTGACCAACATTACTAGGAAATCTGGGTGAAGGGTAAGTGGTAAGTGTGTGCTCACGATTATCCTTGCAGCTGGAGTTCTGAAATGTTTCAAAATAGTAAGTAAAAATTACAAATATCAAAGGAAAAAACCAGACAAATAAAAGCAAAGGCACACTTTCATATATGTCCATACAATGGTACCTCTTGGGAGCCAGAAGACTGGGACGCACAAGAGGGTCTAGGAAGTTGGCCAGGACAAGGTTCTGTTTCCTAACCGAGCAGAGGTTACGCAGATGGGCAATTCTGTTTTGTGTTCTTTTCTGTACATGTGTTATAGTTCATAACTTTCTTTTTAAAAAATATTTATTTATTTATTTGACAGAGATCACAAGTAGACAGAGAGGCAGGTGGCGGGGGTGGGAGGGAAGGAGGCTCCCTGCTGAGCAGAGAGCCCAATGCGGGCCTTGATCCCAGGACCCTGAGACCATGACCTGAGCTGAAAGCAGAGGCTTAACCCACTGAGTCACCCAGGTGCCCTATAGTTCATAACTTTATTTTGGGGGCGCCTGGGTGGCTCAGAGGCTGCTTTTGGCTGAGGTTATGATCTCAGGGTCCTGGGATCCAGCCCCAAGTGGAGCTCCTTGCCTAGCAGGGAGTCTGCTTCTCCCTCTCCCTCTGCCTCTGCTCTCAACTGGGTCTCTCTCAAATAAGTAAAATCTTTTTTTTTTCTTTTTTTTTTTTAAGATTTTATTTGTCAGAGAGAGAAAGAGAGCGAGCACAAGCAGGGAGAACAGAAGGCAGAGGCAGAAACAGGCTCCCCACTGAGCAAGGAGCCTAATGTTGGACTCAATCCCAGGACCCTTGGGATCATGACCTGAGCCAAAGGAAGACACTTAACTGACTGAGCCACCCAGGCATCCCTAAATAAAATGTTTTTTAGAAAGTTAAATATGGGGGCGCCTGGGTGGTTCAGTGGGTTAAAGCCTCTGCCTTCGGCTCAGGTCATGATCCCCAGGTCCTAGGATCAAGCCCTGCATCAGGCTCTCTGCTCAGCCGGGAGCCTGCTTCCTCCTCTCTCTCTGCCTGCCTCTCTGCCTACTTGTGATCTCTATCAAATAAATAAATAAAATCTTTAAAAAAGGTTAAATATGTTTACATGCTCTGAATTATCCTTTCATGTATATTTCCTAGATTTAAAGTGCTTGGCTATAATGTGCAGTGTCTACTTAATGTCTGTATCCTCTTCCAAACTGAAAGTCTAATGTGGTCAAACACTACGTTTCTCTTATTAACCAACGTTTGGGACAAAGTAGGCAATCATATTTGTTGAATGAGCAAGTAAATTACATAAATCTCACTTCTAAGGAATTTATTACGAAGATACAATCAGAGATGTGGTTAAAGATTTGTGAGCAAGGATGTTCTGAGCAAAATCTTGGCAATGAGATGAATACTTAACAGGAACTGGATAAGTAAATTACAGCCTTCTAATAGAAGGAAATAGTGTGCAGTCATCAGAAGGCGTATGTTCAATATTTAAAAACATAAGGCAGAGGAAAGGCTCATGAAAGTTATTTTTTAATTTTTAAAATGTCCCTTTTTTTTATTATGGCAAAATACACAAAACATTAAAATTTACCACCTTAACCATGTTTTCAGTGTACACTTCTCCAGCTTTAAGTACATGCACAGTGTGGTGGAACCATCCATCTCCAGAATTCTTTGCATCTTGTAAAACTAACACTCTGTACCCAGTCTCCATAGTTCCCCATAATTCCCCCATTCTCTCCCTGGCAACTGCCGTTCTTTTTGTGTCTGTAAATTTCACGACTCTAAGGACCTCTTCATACAAGTGCAGTCGTACAGTGTCTGTCTTTTTGTGACCGGCTCATCTCTGTTAGCACGTCGTTCTCCTGGCTCATCCACAGCATAGCATGTCATCAGAATTTCCTTCCTCTTTAAGGTGCGCATAATACCCCACTGCGCTTATCTTTTCAGCCGCTGACAGACACCTGGCTTGCTTCTACCTTTCAGCTACTGTGCATGGTGCTGCTGTGAACATGAGTGTACAGATACCTGCCTGAGTGTCTGTTCTCAGTTCTTCTGGGTACCTACCCATGAGTGATTTACTGGATCACATGGTTAACTCTCTTTCTCATTTTTTGAAAGATTTTATTTATTTATTTGACAGACAGAGATCACAAGTAGGCAGAGAGGCAGGTAGAGAGAGAGAGGAGGAAGCAGGCTCCCTGCTGAGCAGAGAGCCCGATTCGGGGCTCGATCCCAGGACCCTGAGATCATGACCTGAGCCAAAGGCAGAGGCTTTAACCCACTGAGCCACCCAGGTGTCTCTGGGCTCAGGTCTTAATCTCAAACTCAGTGAGTTCAAATACCACAATGGTCGTGGAGGCTACTTACAAAAAAAGAAAAAATTCCCTTATCTGTGATTACTATTTACCTCACTCAATATTGTATGATTACAGAAAAATTAATAAGTCATGGTACAGTAAGATTAAATTTCCTTCTGTTAATTACCAAAAAGCATCTGTTGTTGGTATTAAAAACAGTTTCAACTTACAACACAATTTCAAAGAAAAAAGCAGATATGGGCACTAAAGCAAAGCATGATTATGTATGAAGTTGTATATGACAAGTACTTTGTTTAAAAAAGGATTTGATCAAAAAAAAAAAGGATTTGATCAAAAAAAAAAAAGGATTTGATTTATTTATTCGACAGAGAAGGAGAGAGAGTGAGCACACAAACAGGGGAGTGGCAGGCAGAGGGAGAGGGAGAAGCAGGCTTCCCACTGAGCAGGGAGCCGGATGTGGAGCTCAATTCTAGGACCCTGGGATCAAGACCCAAGCCAAAGGCAGAAGCTTAAATGACTGAGTCACCTAGGCGTCCCTGACAAGTATTTAAAAAAAAAAAGAAAAGAAAAGATTTTTAAATTCATTTGAGAGAGAAGGCGAGCATGCTCAAGCAGGGAGAGGGGGAAGAGGAAGAAAGAATCTGAAGCAGACTCCGAACTAAGTGCAGAGCCCAAGGCGGGGCTCAATCCCACAACCACGAGATCATGACCTGAGCCAAAACCAAGGGTCGGATGTCCAACCAACTATGCCACCCAGGTACCCCACATGACAAGTATTTTTTTTAAATAAAATTGAGATAATAACATGGTAATTTAATGACAAGATTCTTTTTCATTAGTCACATGGTTTCTTTTCCACAAGTTGTGTTGTGCCACCATTCTCTTACGGTAGGTTTTTGCTTTGTTTCCTAAGTAGTTTCCTAAGTATTTCCCCAACCGCAATGCAATTCCACTCCAAACCCCAAACGAGTTAGACAAGTAAAGCATCTTCAGACACAGCTGGGTCCCTGGTACCCGCTCAGTGTTCTCCAGACCCTTGGGAACCACCACCACATAACCGAAGGACTACAGAACACGTGTCAAAGCCACAGCTACTACCTTGAACTGCGCTAAACAGTATGCACAAGCTGCTCCCTACTCTAACATTCAGATGGACAAGAGATCTGGGGACATGTCCTCTGCTTCTTACTAAGAACCGATGGAAAACACAGACACACAGACACGGAAGTGTCATGCAGACTCCTCCTTCCATCCTACTTTCATACCAGGTACTGTATGTTCGAGGCTAAAAATTCAGGACCGGTTCCCTTTACCTGGGGCAGTGGATCTCACTGGGGGGGTCTTCCTCTTGGCCAAGAAGTTTCTTAGCTGTGCTTGTTTCACAGGGGACAGTTTAGCTGCAAGAAATTCATGAACCATAAATGCTTAAGACTTGGTTTTAAGAAGTCAACAGAAGACAATGCAGAGAGTTAAAGAATGAGAAGAACGTGTTTACCTGGCACTCTGGACAAGGGCTTGGTGTGAGAGTCTATGGTGGTTTTCAACAAAGCATTACGGAGACTTTCGAGGTCACTGTCAAAACTAAAAGAGGACTGTGTTACATACAAACCAACTATGACCTGAGAAATCTCCCCAAATATAAATGCCAGAAAACCTCCCCAATACGGAAACAGGAAATCTGACCAACCAATCAACATAATCCAACCCAAAAGGAAAGAGATTACCACCTCAGTATCCTCCCCCTCCCCCCACCAGGGAAAACCCAGCACTAACTGCGCTGTAGCACAAAGGGCAGTTAGAATGTACACATTTGGCCTGAAGGCAGAAACATAACACCCCAGTGACTTCAGGAGTAAACTGTCTAACTGCCAGGTCTGAAAGTTTTGTTTTGTTTTTTTTTTTAAAGATTTTATTTCTTTATTTGACAGACAGAGATCACAAGCAGGCAGAGAGGCAGGCAGAGAGAGAGGAGGAAGCAGACTCCCCACCGAGCAGAGAGCACAATGTGGGGCTTGATCCCAGGACCTTGGGATCATGACCTGAGCCAAAGGCAGAGGCTTGGGGCGCCTGGGTGGCTCAGTGGATTAAGCCGCTGCCTTCGGCTCAGGTCATGATCTCAGGGTCCTGGGATCGAGCCCCGCATCGGGCTCTCTGCTCTGCCGGGAGACTGCTTCCTCCTCTCTCTCTGCCTAACTTGTGATCTCTGTCTGTCAAATAAATAAATAAAATCTTAAAAAAAAAAAAAAAAAAAAGGCAGAGGCTTAACCCACTGAGCCACCCAGGCGCCCCAGATCTGAAAGTTTTTACTCAAAATGAGAAGTCAGAGCTTCTAGACACATTAGTCAACCTAATTCTACCAGTTAATTTTCAAAAGAACAACGCTATTTACATACAATCTGCCATCACCTACTGGCACCTGTCTCATCTGGCACGCTCAATTTCACTCTCCAACAACCCCGAGGCAGGTACTGTCACTCCCGTTTTATAGGCAAAGCAACAAAGGCTCAGAGAGGGTGAGGGACCTGGCCAGGATCACACAGGTGAGAGCAGAGTCACTTTCAAACCCGCATCCGAAATACTCTACAGCTTGTGCACATGACTCCCAAACAGTCGGCTGTTCCTTCAACCACATTCATGGAGTGCCAGGGACACAGACAGGCCCATTCCCCTGCACACCCGTGAGTGCTGCTCTGGGAGCTGACATCCGAGGGCAGGCTCCACTGGGAGGTTTGGTTATAGAGACGGAGCTGCTGGAGACTGTCCACCAGGTGATTCAACCTCTTCCTCTGCTGGTTGATGATTTCCCGGTTGTTGGCTAGCGTGTTAAACAGCGTCTCTCGCTCTGGCACAAGCAAGCGCCTGTTGACAACAAGGAAGAAGAATTCAACATCAACAGTGCAAGTACCACAACGATAACAGTGAAAGAATAAATCAGAAAACCCCCGGTGGACAGGCAGCGTAGGGAAATTAACCAGAACATAAGAAGGGGACGAAAGCTTTACAAGGATAATAAAGAATGAGGAAGGAGAAGCTCAGGGTAAGCAGGCCGGGCCTGTAGCAAAGGACAGCATCATCATGCAACCTCACAGAGGTTCTGGGGAAGAAAAGGGTGGGAAACAGAGTCAACAATGGGGGGGCAGGGAATGCTTTTAGCTGTATACTTAGGGTTTGTCTATTTTCCTGCATGTCCATTACACCAAGAAAAAAAGCCCTGTGGCCCACTAGAGTTCTGTGGGCATCAGTCACTTCCTTAGGGTGCTGTTAAGAAACGCTGGGCTAAGCTCTCGGTTTAGCAACAGGGAGGTACCCCCACCCGAAAGATCTAAAATAAGAAAGGAACAATAGTCCCTTTCTTTCTAGTGACAGTTCAACATAAATTTTTAATGTTTTTTTTTTTTAAGATTTTATTTATTTGACAGAGAGATCACAAGTAGGCAGAGAGGCAGGCAGAGAGAGAGGAGGAAGCAGGCTCACCGCTGAGCAGAGAGCCCGATGTGGGGCTAGATCCCAGGACCCTGAGATCATGACCTGAGCCGAAGGCAGCGGCTTTAACCCACTGAGCCACCCAGGCGCCCCCAACATAAATTTTTAAAGTGGCATTTCAGTAGGATACAAGGTAGTATTTAGACGGACTTAAAATCAGAGATGCACTAGAAAACTATAGATTCACAAACTCTGCAGAAAAGCAACTTTAAAACACACACGTGAGAGGTAGAGAATACACGGCTACCCTAATGGGGAGGAAGAGTCCGCTTTCCCTGCTAGCATCATACATTGTTTAAGAAGCTGACTTGTTAATTAGCAGAGAGAAATCCACCTGTCATGAAGAACAGAAGGCTCCTACTGTTAGGTCAAGCCATTCCCCCCATACACTTGAACATGAATTTAGAACCTGTGCAGTGAGCTGTGACAGCTCTACTGGGGCCCGACTGCCCAGGGGACAAGTGCCCAGGTCACAGAATCCTCCCCCTGACCAGTGTCTGCAGCATCGATGCTCACCTCTACCTTCCCCTACCTATGCTCCAAACTGAGGCTCTCAGGGCAGGTACCAAGCCTTCCTCTGTGTTGTGCAATATGACATCTTAAATTCTGTTTGCTGAGTTTTAAGCACACTCTAGCCCAGCCCCTGACATCACACCCAGCTTGTCCCACTTACAGGTTCTGTAACAGAACAGCAAGTAAACAGATCATTTCCCGGTTTGTTTCCTTACAGGGCTAATCACACTACTCAAGTGTAGGTGTTTCAGGAGCCGAGCATTCTGAGGGCTGATCTGTTTCTCGGCTTTCCTGTGGGCACCTTCACTGTTCTCACGGTGTACCGCTTGCGATTACCTTCAGGAAAACAGATGGCATATGACCAAATGTCTGGGGACAGAAGACCAGGGTAGTACAAGGGTTTCCTGTGCCTTTCTTCCTCTCTTCCTTCTAAGTCATCCACACTAATTAGGAAAGTTTTCTCAACACGAAGATTTGGAATATACAGAAAAGTATAAAAGAAGGATTCCTCTTCCTCTTAACCCCATCTCACGTTGTGACAGATTTATTTCGAGCCTCTTTTCTACACTTAGACCGCCAAACTGAGATCGTCCAGTATAACTTTTGTCTTACCTCGTCCCTATGTTGGAGGGGAAAAATTCAGTGGTTACACAGTATTCTGCATTAAGGGAAAAATGTGACTGGACTCATTCTGCCACTCCTCTAACTTCTAATATGAAGTCGAATCCAATTTTTCACTGTCATAAATTGCGCTGTGATATAAATTCTTTTATGCAAACTGCTGCAAATGTGGCTATACTTCTGTGAACAAACTTCCAGAAATAGAGTGGTGGGTCAAAGAGAAGGAACAACCGCAGGTTTTACTCGGGGCCCTTGAGTGTGTCTGTTCAGAAGGCTCCAGCAGTGTCTCCTGCACCCGTGGTGGACGAGAGAGCGCGCTCACTTTTGTTTTTTCTTTTGTTCCAGATGCCGATCCCATTCCAAGTCTAGCACATCGTTCACATCCTGGACAGCAAATTTCACATACTGATGAAGGCGCCGAATTTCCTATAAGAAAAAAAACCGAGAAGGCAAATGACTGAGTTTTCCAGTAGCTTGGAGGAAGGATCAAAACAATCAAAATAATTTTGTAAATTTTTCTACTGAGAACCATAAAGAACAAAGAAAACACAAGAGCAGAGGCTTTAATATAATCATTAGGACATCATAATTAAAACAAAACAACAGAACTCAACCTTCCTAACTGTGACGGAGGAATGGTCCCCAAGCACAGGGAAGCAGGCAGGGGGTGCCGACCTAGGGCTCCAGGGGAAATGCTGTCGCGCATTCTCATTCGTCAGTGCCTGTTAAAGCAACTCAACATGCTCCAGGAATTTTCCACTGCTCTCTGCTGCTCCCACAGCACACCCATTGGGCTTCCGCTATCCCACCTGGGAAACTGACTATAATACAGACAAAATGATCCTACAGAAGTGCTGAGACTAACTTTGCATCTATCTATTCATAGCATGCAACACAGAAGTCCTCTTGCCAGGTGAGAAAAACTCACCTCAAAGAACAGTATCAGCACTAGACATGGAACTGACCGCTCAATGAAATTCACACCTATTTTATTCGAGGCCTGCAGTAACTCTCAGTCCAGTGTTACCCTTTGTGGCTCACAACCTGACTCTCAAAAATTAAAAGTGCGATCAAGATGAAGCATTAAACGTGCATACAGAGAAGACAGCGTGCCATATGCTGCGGATAAGTTTTTACACTTGTACAAAGTTCTTACCGTGTTTAACTGGATTTTTAAAACTACACCGGGCTAAGGGTATATGCCCTGAGTGAAAATGAGCAAATTGTTCTTTAGAAAGAGCCAACCCGATTCCAGGAAGCAGCAGTAACCTTAGCTCTGAGTGTAAATTTCGGCTCCCTACTCGATGGCTGCAGGGAGGTCCTGTCCTTTGAGCACACGTGCCGCCGTGCTTTGTGTGTTCACGAGCGGGGCTGCTCCTGAGTGCCCCCCCCCACCCTGCCTACCTGAAAAGCCAACGTCTCTTATGAGGCCTGTCACAGACACTTCTCGGTGGCTTAGCTGCTCCCTCATCGGCACCGCCACAGCAACTGATCCCACATTCATAGGTTCCCTTTCCCATGGCTGCTTATCCACCAGGCTCGGCATAGCACGGCAGTGAGGAGCCCCGGCTCCGCGCCAGACTCGGGCTCCAGCATTTACCCACGAGGACACCTGCGCCGTTCCAGCACGTGCCTCCTTATCCATCTTCTGTACATGGTATGTGCTCGATAGATGCTAGCGGTTATTGTCTACTTAGTTTTGTGACAAAAAGAAAAGCATTTCCTTTTGAATGGGGAAAGTGTTCCCCCAAAGCTGCATGCTTTTTTTTTGCTCTGGACACAGAGCAAGAGGTGAAAACGCACAAAGGGACAAAGTGTATCAAAATGCAACGAGGAGGCAGTCGTCTGATGAGTGGCAAGTGAGGAGCCCGCTCTTGCTATGACGGTAAACACCCACAGTCCTCAAGGGCCGAGAGACCCAGCGGGGGTTCCTCAACCTCTCTTTTCCTACCATCAGTCAGTCTGCCAAGCAGGGGACGGAGATGGCAGGAACTGTCAAGTCTGCAGTCTCAAGCTCCCCAAGGCAGGAGGGCATTCATCTCACCCTCAGACCTCATATCCTGGGGGAGAAGCTCAGTGGCCACGCAGGCACCCTTTCCTACCAGGACTCTGGCAAATGCAGACAGAGGAGGTGACCCCGTGAAAGCTTGTGACGAAACAATTTTCAGTAAACTGAAAGATGAAAACGAAAACCAGATTTTGCTACAACAGAGAATAAGAATTACTATAAATGAACGAGAGGACTAACTTTGCTGAGGTCTGGTGTACAGAAAAGAGCCCACGAAGGCGGAGCTTTCCAACTGTTCAGTATTACTAAAACATCACCATCGTGGTCAAGCTCCTGAGACCACGGGGCCCAACTTCCGTAACTGCATATAATGGGATCAGTGACTCTCATCTTGTGGTACAGCTGAAGTCTAGAAATACTGTGGAAAACAGACCCAGCACCGTACTTAGCACTCAACGAGCAACTGTGACATGAAATCTTGTTATTCATGATTTGATTTCGAAATCTATCTTTTTCAATGGTATGCTTTCCACCAAGCTTACCACTGAATCAAGAATTCTAATGCCAGTTTTAATTCTGTAAAACATGAAGGGGAAAAGTGCTCTTTTCTTTTTCACAGCCAAGGACATCTATGCAAGTGGGCAAATTATTCACAGGAAATCAACAACGTCCGAAGGGCAGGCCCCTGATCCGAGACCTCACAAGGGAGAATGACTTGCAGGAGTTGGTTTTTAACCTCTCACTTGGTCTGGATCCTCCTACCTGGAGCTGGGCTTCGCTCTTGGGGTCCAGGGGTCTCTTATAGAGCAAGTGCAGATACCCAGAGTCGCAATCCCTCTCGTTTTGTTCCCTGGCTTCTTCCACACCAGCAAAGCCCTCAAGTAAAGTCGTTTTCAGGGTACTGATGTCTCCATGGAGAGACTAGAAAAGATACAAGGGCCATACTGAGACAAAGCATGGCATTTCCGAGAAACGAATCTCTCTGACCGGATCAAGGACAACTACTTGGTGTTTCTCCAAGAGCTTACACGATGCACCTGTGAGTCTACGAAGAGTTTGAAAAGAAAAACACAAACATTCACTTTCTGAAGTTTTTGTTTTTTCTTCCTCACTGAAAAACCACATGTTCCATTGACCAGAAACTCAGAGTAAGAAAAGCTACTGGTTTTACCTACAGTCCCACTACCCGAAGACAATCACTGCTGACAGCCTGGAGAACTGGAAATTCTTTCCGGAAACAGTTTTCAGAGCAGGGCTCTGGAGGCAGACGGTCAGGGACTGGCACATGGTAACTAATTGGGTAGCTCTGGGCCAATACTTTCACCTGTCTACACTGCAGCTTCCTGACTTGCGCGAGAGAACAGCACCTACCAAACAGGATGGTATGAGGAGTCCGCAAGATAACACGGTGCCTGGCACCATTGCAATAACAGTAACACAGTAAATACTATTAACAATAAATACATGGTATTTCTATATCATATACGCTCTTAAACCTAACCCTTTACCGTAACCTAACAATTTATTTTATAAACTAGAGTCAATTTTCAAATATATCTAAACTTGTAACTATAAGAGACTTTTTTATAGAGTAGCTGGTATGTGTTGGTGTGGTAGAAACTATTAGTCCATTTTCTGTATGAGAAAATGAAAACCTAGAGTAGCTACATTAACTTGCCTAAAGGTCACGTAATTTGTTAAGTGCTGGTGATAGGATCTGAACTTGGGCACTCCTAGGTAAACTACTCATCCTTAAAAAAACAACACTGGGGCCCCTGAAGAATGGAGTGCTGCCGGAGCGACTTTGAAAGTACAATTCAAATCAGGAAGAACGTCACAAGCACAGACCTCCGTGGTCTCCTTGATCTCCAAGAGAAAGGTGTGCAGGTCGTCAGACTCCGTCCGCAGCATCTTCAGCTCCTCCAAAGCACCCACTTGGAAACAGGCTTTGGAAGTCCGGGCTTTCAGTTCTCCCAGCTCCTTCTGAAAGTGTGCGATCTGCAGGAGCCAGAGAAGAGGAAGGGCCGCGGGCTGAACTCACGGCTCCCAGGCCCTCACAGCACGCGGCCCCAGGGTGCGCCATGGCCGAATCCCAGAACAAAACAGTCATGCACGAGTCTGCACTCAACCACTCCAGTCTCATGGTCAGGGCTACTTCTGGAAAAAATCTGCAGGAACGACTTTACCTCCTCCCCGATTCCAGCCATCACGGGATCTGACTCTTTCCACTGGTGTCCCTGCTTCTCTGCAACGGGAGGCTGAAGTGATTTCGCCTGCAATGGAAGGCACAAGGTTGACAGACGCATCCCCGGCCCGTGCTGAAGCAGCAGCCTCGGCGCCTGGCCCCTCACAAGACAGTCACTGCTCCCTTGCTCCTTCTTTCAAACCCATACTGACCGAGTACCTACTTACTGTAACGCATATTCTAGACAGTGGAGAGAGGCGAACAGGACAGAAGAGGTCTCTGCTCTGCCGGTCCTTACACTCTACCAAGACTAAGCAGTACACCAGCCAGATCATTTTAGCTGCTGACAGTGACAGGACAGAAGTAAACAGGAACCTAAGAAGAGAAAGGGGGCACGAGTGGAGAGGAGGGGGCCTGGAAAAGCCTCACTGAGCACAGTCTCTGAACTGAGTCCTGAGATAAAGTGGAAAGCTGCAGAAAGCTACAGAAAGTTCTAGGGAAAGCACCTGCCAGGCAGCGAGAAGAGCAAGTGCAGGGAACGCAAGGCAGGAAAGAGATCCGGCACGGTGGGGGCCGAGAGACAGAGGAGATGTGGGCTGGGGAAGTCAGGGAGGGAACTGGAAAGGGCTGGGCAGGTCGTGTATGACTAAACCAAGGAGTCTGGGTATTTCTCTAAGGGTGCTGGAAAACTACTGTTGGAGCTCCGGGAGAGTTTGTTCTTTGACTTAGGACTTAAAAAGATCTCTCTTGCTGCTAAATCAAGCACAGATGTCAGTGAGAGGGAGAAGAAATAGGGAAACCAGGCAGGAGGGTCACGAGGCAAGAGACGACAATGGCCTGAAATACGACATTCACCGGGGCAACAGATGTGGATCCATGCCACACACACGACCCATCAGCACACAGCTGACAAGACCTTCTGCTAGTAAGGGTTAGGGGGAGCTTCTGTTAAGTAGCGGGATCCAGAATGCCTTCTGGGTTTGGGGCTTGAGCAAACCACCTGGAACAGGTTCTGAAGGAGACAGAAATCAAGAGTTCTGCTGTAGAGACATTATAACTTGTGACGGCTTTTAGATTATCGGATACCTGCAGCAAATACCATATAGAGGATTTGTAGACTGCATAAGCAACCGTTAAAACATTGGGGGCAAACATTGGGGGCATCTGGGTGGCTCAGTGGGTTAAGCCTCTGCCTTCGGCTCGGGTCATGATCTCAGGGTCCTGGAATCGAGCCCCACATCAGGCTCTCTGCTCAGCAGTGAGCCTGCTTCTCCCTCTCTCTGCCCAGCAGTGAGCCTGCTTCTCCCTCTCTCTGCCGGCCTCTCTGCCTGCTTGTGATATTTCTATCTCTGTTAAATAAATACATAAAATCTTAAAAAAAAAAACCAGAAAACATTGATCTAATAAATACCCTGTGTTGTGCACTATGCCAAAAGCTAGACCTATAAGCTGGGCATTTACTGTGTGCCCTGTGGGGGTCCATGCTGAGGGCAGGAATGAGGCCAGTTGGCAAAGAGAAGGAAAAACCATGACTCTGGTCTCCAGGGCACACAAATCAAGTGGGAAAGTGACATAAAATTCTCTCGAAGTTAAATCATAGTAATAAACTGAGATGACAAATTGTAAATCTAAATATGAAAAGAAAATAATAAAACTTTTAGAAAAACACAGGAAAATATCTTTTTGACACCTTGGAACCAGAAATAATTTCTAAAATAGAACACAAAAAGCACTAATCATAAAGAAAAGGTGGTATACTGAACTATATTAAACTATATTGAACTATATCGTGGTGTCACCAAAAGACACCACGAGCAGAATGAAAAAGCAATTCATATATTCATTATATTCATATTCATAATATATATTCATATATTCATAATTCAAATATTCATATATTTGTATTATAAGGAAACTCTGACAGAAATCTGTAAGGACAGACAACCCCATAGAAAAACAAGTCAAGAAAGACTTGAGAACAGACACCTCATTAAAGAAGATATTCAAATGACCAAAATCACATGGAAAAAAGGCTGAATTTTAGTGGTCACCAGGGAAATACTAATTAAAACTGCAAAATATAACAATAAGAAATGAAAAATAGCAAGACCGATGAGGATATGGAACAGCTGACTCTTTTTTTTTTTTAAAGATTCTATTTATCCATTTGACAGAGATCACAAGCAGGCAGAGGGAGAGGAGAAAGCAAGCTCCCTGCTGAGCAGAAAGCCCAATGTGGGGCTCGATCCCAGGACCCTGGGATCATGACCTGAGCTGAAGGCAGAGGCTTATAACCCACTGAGCCACCCAGGCACCCCACAGCTGACTCTCTTATACTCCCGGTGGGCATTTACTGAAAAGAAATATACACGTGTGTGCTATGGCCCAGCAATTCCACTCCTCAGCATACAGCCAACAGAAATGCATACGTATGTTCACCCCCAGACCTTGACCTCAACCAGCATGCTCACAACAATGCCACTCGCAGTAACTTCAACCTGAAAGCTCTTCAGATGTCTGTCAGGTAGAAAAATACTTGTAGTACAGCCGCCCCATTAACTCCAAACGGCCACAATGATATGGATCAATCTTACGAACATAATGTTGAGCCAAACTGCCCGATACAAGAAAACACAGTGTGATTCCATTTTGGACAAGGTATGAACTGGCCAAACTAAGCTCCGCTGTCAGAAATCAGCAGGGAGCCCCCTTCGGCAAGGGGAATAATTAAAAAGGGCACAGGTAAGGGAGAATTCTGGGGTCCTGGTAATGTGCCATTTCTTTCTTTTTTTTTTTCTTTTAAGATTTTATTTATTTATTTGACAGAGAAAGATCACAAGTAGGCAGAGAGGCAGACAGAGACGGGCGGGGGGCAGGCCCCCTGCTGAGCAGAGAGCCCAATGCGGGGCTCCATCCCAGGACCCTGAGATCATGACCTGAGTCGAAGGCAGAGGCTCAACCCACTGAGACCCCCAGGTGCCCCATAATGTACTATTTCTTGATCTGAGCTGAGTGTTGTTACCAAGGCATACTCAGCTGGTGTACGGAAATACTTTTTTTCCCATGTGTACTACATGTCAATACAAAAGTTAAGTAGAATAAACTGAGATGTTATGGAAAGCACAGAAGACAGAACTTGGATAGATTTCTCAGTTACTTTGGGAATGAGGGGAAAAAAACCAGGCGCTACAGTCTTTTCAGAGAGAGAGAGAGAGAGAATACACCAAAGCCAACAGCACAGCACGACAAGCTCAGGAACCAGCAGAGAAAACAGCGCTAAGACTCTGGGGCTGAGAGGAATGGCGTTCAAGAGCAAACGTTACAAACGTTCCAAGCTCCGACTTCAGTAACTCCCATCACATAGCCCGAGTACTATTTCATCTTTTTTTTTAAAGTCTATTCAGGAGCTTTGTCCATTTTTATTTTTATTTTTTTATTAAAGTTTTTTGTTGTTTTTGTTGTTGTTGTTTTGACAGAGATCACAAATAGGCAGAGCAGCAGGAAGAGAGAGAGAGAGAGGAAGCAGGCTCCCCGCCGAGCAGAGAGCCCGATGTGGGGCTCGATCCCAAGATGCTGGGATCATGACCTGAGCCGAAAGCAGAGGCATTAACCCACTGAGCCACCCAGGCGCCCCCATAGTACTATTTCAAAGGCATAAATTCTAAACCACGAAAACCCACTTTAAAAAGAACACACGATGGGACAGTAGATGAATACACACACCAGGATAAGCTGGGTTTGAACATACCTGGGGAGAGCCTGACTTGGCCAGTGGAGGGGTTATCCTGGGTGACTTCTGCACCACTGAGGGCACGGGGCCTGGGCTTCCCTGAGTAGACCGCCCTGCTGGAATAAGAGGTCAATGAAAACAGAGAGCGTTTCTCGCCTCCCAGCATAGGTGTCCTTCCCTCAAATCTAAAAAAGTAAGCTTCTCAGTGTCCCTGGCCTCCCTTCCATGATTTGTGTTACCAAGAGCGGCATCCAGTTTGTCAGGACTGATCCAAGATAATGAAAAAACATATAATACATTTTTAGATGTGAAACTCCGTTTTATACAGCAGATAAAACTGGAAAGTCTCTGACAGTAGCAGGCATGTGCATTCTGGTGCAGGCCCCGGAGGCTGGCCATTCCGCCCATGCTCACTCCCCAGAGCCTCCTGCTGCACATCTGGAAGCTGGGGACAAAGTGTAAATAATCCCATTACCTTGTAAGAACTCACATGGTCTTCAGGACCCTCCTGGAAGCTTCCAGAAAAAGGCCTGCTTTTTTGCATATTAGAATCGCCTAGGGGGCTTTTAAAAAAACTATACCAGAAACTCATACCCAAACCTCACCTCCAGAGAGCCTGATTGAACTATTAGGGAGAGGATCCCCCAGGGAGTCTAGAGTGCCACTGGACTTATAATCCAATAACCCAGGACCCTCCAAACCGTAAGAATTAAATAATGGCAATGGGGTGGGGGGCGGAGATCCTGGTAGTGAGCAGTGGAAATGGAGACCATCTATGCAAATCACAGTTCAAGTTTCCTCTCCTACACTGAAAACAGATATGAAAAGACTAAGGCAAGACTTCCCAAACTACTGGCCTGACCTCTCCACGAATGTCAATGCTGAGGAAGATGAGAGTGGCAAAGAAATATTTGACACTGAGACTAAAGAGAAAAAACTGGAATAGAACATGTGGTCCTTGACTGGAGGAAAAAAAGCCATAAAGAACATTATTGGGACAACCATGCAAGTGTCGAGATGGTCTACAGATTAGATTATGGTTACATTTCCTGAGTGTGATAACATATCACGTAACCCTGTATTTAAGAGATATGTGCTTACGTGTTTAGGGGTGAAGTCTCTGTGATTAACTCTCAAATATTTTAATGAAAAAAAATGTATGCTAAGAAGCCACAAAACAAACAGTGCAGAATGTTACCAAGTGTTGTCTTGGTGGAGGGCACAGTCTTTGTTACACAGTTTACACAACCTTTCTGCAGGTATGAAAGGGAAAAAAGACAGGCCAGGTATGTGTGCTCATGGAGTTATACTATGCACTTGGCTCCAACTTGGTTATAAGAACTATTTCCACTTATAATCGTCATTTAATAGAGACTTGCTCACAGTAGGGCTGAGTGTGAAAATCACAGCCAGCCATCAGAAGCAATAAGCCTAGGAGTACTGCAGGCCTTCCCTCGTCTATGGAACTTTCCGAATTGTTCTGTAACTGCCCTTCATGTGGGGCAGGCTGCACGTGAAGACAGATGGCACGCAACGAGAGACTTCCTTTTGAATCATGGGGTACGCTTCGCTCCATGAGAAACGTCGGGAGAGCCAAGCGTGGCAGCACCCAGGTCGCGGCAGTCCTCACAGCCAAGTGCGACTGTCATAGCTCACCAGCATAAGACACAGGAAGCAAGAACAAATGGTCTCGTCTGACTACGGGGGCGAGGGTTCCTAACAACTGAAACACGCAGACGTAAGAACTCAGGGCTGAGCTCTGGAGCAGTTTGCTTAAAATCATACCTGATGCCGAGGGAGAGACTGAGGACTTTGACACGGAGCTGGGCGGTGCTGAGAGGGGCGTGGGGTGGCTGATGGGTCCAGAAGCAGCCGGCTTGGCGGCAGAGGGGAACGGCAGTGTCGCGGGCGCACCCTGGGAGCTGATGGCAGGAGTGGAGGGAGCCACGGCAGTGAACCTGAAACGGCAGCCCGACTGCGTGAGGAGCACCCGCGCTGACGCCCCGTCACGCTGGTCGTGAGCAACGCCCCGAGAGGACTTACTGCTCCTGGGCTTTGCCTTTGTGAGACAGAAAGGTTTAGCTATTTCTTACAAAAGGTGGACGCTACCAAGGAAACATTTTATCTTATCTTCTGCATACTGAGGAGTAAACTACTCCATGAAAATAACGAGACCTGACATGAAGGAGAAATGAAGTCTGGCAGGACGTGAAATATTTTTATCAAGACAAGTGGGGAAAAAAACAAAGGAGGCGGGGGCTCCGATAAACTTAGGAGAGGCGAGCATGGTTCTTCTGCCGAGGAAATCACTGAGAACTCACTTCGGGGCGCTCACCTCCTCTGGGGAGTGGGAGAGGGGAGCAGATCACCGTCTTGGGACGTTCATGGGCACGGAAAGTTAAGTTTCACCTACAGAGCAATAGCCCAAAAACAATCTAAATGTCCAGGATGAGCTGACTGGCCAGGGACATTTCCATGAGGCTACAAAGTGGATTCCCGGCAGCCACTAGAATGAGGCAGCTGTGTGACAACGGCAGCAGCCGGGAGGACGGCCAGCACCGCCTCCGGGGCAACAGGAGCCTGCAGAGGGGAGCGCGGGCAAGCTGGGATCACTTCCCGCAGGCTTGCATGCTAGCGGGGAGAACACAAGCAGCAGATAAAGCGGTAAAAAAAACGGGATCTGAGGGAGCCGGCAGGAGCCCCACGGGGAGGAAAGTGAGGACCACGTTACGGAGTCTGGACTGTCTTGGAACAGCAGTGAGAGGCCGCTGAGGACCATCAGGCAGGAGAGTCACCCGACACAGGGACAACTTCATAGACCACCGTGGTGGCTGTCATGAAGCGCCTCGGAGAGTAAAGGGGGAAAGGACCACAAGAGATTCATTCCCCTCTTAGGACGTATATTCCTTATTGCTTCATTTTTTAAAAAATAAGGAATATCAGGGCACCTGAGTGGCTAAGCTGGTTGAGCATCTGACTCTTGATTTCAGCTCAGGTCATGGTCTCAGGGTCATGGGATCGAGCCCCGCATGGGGCTCAGGTCATGATCCATGCCCAGCATGGAGCCTGTGTGGGATTCCCTCTCCCTCTGCATGGGTGCTCTCTCTCTCAAAGTAAATAAATAAATAAATAAAATAATGAGTAAAAATAAGGAGGATCTCCTACATTTTAAATCTAAAAAAGCAAAAACAAGCATATAAATAAAAACCTCTTATGATTTAAAAAAATTCTAAGAGACTCTTCTGGACTCCAACCACTGATTAAACACAAACATTTTACGTTGTTTAAATTCTTGCCACTTGCCATTATTACTCTGGAAGGCAGGAAAAAAGAGAAAATCTATTTGTAACTTCACTCACAGTGACTCAATTTCCAGCTAATAACACGTGGTATTTCTACTCATGCCACCAAAGCAGTAGACTTTCTTTAAGGGTTACTTACTTCTCGCTAAGGTTGACCTTGAACACTGAGGGTGGTAATGCGGTCTTCAGTCCTATGTTTGGAGCAGATGCACTCGACATTGGCGTGCTTTCCAGGGTAGGCTTAAAACCCAAGGATCCAAAGGAGAACGAGGCTGCGGATGGCGTCATGGGAGAGGCTCCAGGGGTGGGCGCTAGGGAGGCTTGAGAAGGAGGAGGGAAAGAGAAGATGGACGCGCCCGAGCCACTGGAATATGGAGGGGGCTCCCCTGGGACAGCAGCAGATGACTTCAAGGATGAAGAGCCGAAGGAGAACACAGAAGGAGCTCCAACAGCAGAAGGCAAAGAGAAGGTGGAGGGGGGAGCGGACAGTGATGAAGGTGGACCGGGGGGACCCGGGGCTGCAGGGGCTGGCGCATCGAGCTTCTGTGGGGCTTGAGACGAGGTTGGGGTAGTGGGAGTACTCCCTGTGGTGAACAAAATGGAGAAAAAGGAAGGGAGAAGTTAGCACGGTAACAACGGAAGTCCACATGACAGAAAACAACTGAGAAGGGCTCGTGGCAGAAGGAAGCCAGAAAGAACAGTCCTGGTTCACCGGGGGGGAAAGAGGGGCGCCTGGGTGGCTCAGTCGGTTAAGTGTCTGCCTTCAGCTCAGGTCATGATCTCAGGGTCCTGGGATCGAGCCCAGGACCTGCTCAGCAGGCAGCCTGCCTCTCCCTCTCCTCTGCCTACTGCTCTGCCTACTTGTGCTCTCTCTCTCTAAATAAATAACTAAATAAAATCTTAAAAGACAAAGTGGGGGGAGTGGGGTGGATTGGACTTTCCACATGGTGAAATGGACAAAACTTTGAAGGAAAAAGAAGACATGAAAGACATTAGATTAACGGGACTTCATGGGCAGAATCAAAAATGCAGTCTCAGCGTTACAGTGAAAAAGAAACCATTCTGCAACATTTCACAGAAATCAGGGAAAAACTTCAATTCAGACCTCCACTTCATCAGAGTCACTAAAACCAATTCCAGATAAATTAAAGGTGTCCCCACGTGCAGAAGCACATGTTCGTGTACATCTCCAAACAAACGCGGCAGAAAGTGAGGAATCACTGAAGAGTCTAATAACTTGAAATTTAGAAGTAATCAAAGGGAAAAAAACCACAAAAGGAAAAGATTAAGATTTGACTGAGTAAAAATGGTTACATAACTTAAAGGTAAATGAACTAAAAAAACTCTGTAGCAAATGGTAATGTTTTATATTTTTTTAAAAACTCATATAAATTGAGATAAAGAAATTTCAAGACTCATATAAGAACTTAATTCATAAAATACATTCAATCTGCCTCATCAAAGAAATGCAAATTAAAATGACATATATTTTTATTGTCCTCTAAATTATCAAAATTTAAATACATATAATCCCTATGTTTGGAAGGGAAAAATGAACCTGAAACCTTTTACACCAGTAGGTACCTAATTTAGCATAACCTTTCAGAAAACATTTTAGCATTATGTCTCAAAAAATCCTAAGAAAAGGACTCAGTAATCCCACTTCTAAGAATAAAGCCTAGAAGAATAACCTGAAACATGAAAAAGACATTTAACACAACCCAAATTCTAAAAGATGTTCAATGGAATAGTAAGCATTCTTTTAAATCAATCAGGAAGATTACATAAGAACCTAGAAACAGGGGCGCCTGGGTGGCTCAGTGGGTTGGGCCGCTGCCTTCGGCTCAGGTCATGATCTCAGGGTCCTGGGATCGAGTCCCGCATCGGGCTCTCTGCTCGGCAGGGAGCCTGCTTCCCTCTCTCTCTCTGTCTCTGCCTGCCTCTCTATCTACTTGTGGTCTCTCTCTGTCAAATAAATAAATAAAATTAAAAAAAAAAAAAAAAAAAAAAAAAAAAAAAGAACCTAGAAACACAATTTAAATTAAAAGCATGAACACCAAAGATGTATGCAACAGGATTACAACTCTGAAGAAAGATGTTTATGAAAAAAAACACTAGAGGGGAAAGGCAGGTTTAAATATTTTCCTGTTTTCCAAAATTTCTATAAATATCTTAATTTGCCAAGCTCAGGAAGTCAATAAACAAGTAAGGAAGCAGTATTTTTCATCAATACATTTAAGTTACTGGGTCTTGATTCTTCCAAACTGTCTCAGCTGACAATTTACCTTCACGATGTCAAAAGTAATGAAAGACTTAGGGTACAAGTATGAAAACACTTCTGAAAAAGAAGACCCCAGTAAATTGCCACTTTTATGACAGTGTAAAAAATGCCAGCAAATTTATTGTTAGTACTTCCTTCGCACAATATGGAACCAGTGACAGCTAACTCCTTCAAAGACACAAATATATAGATGTCCATCAGTTCCACACACATTCAAAAGACCAATGTGAAAAGTATATGCCAGACCCAAAAGAAATCAGGGGCACGTTCCTAACTGAAAATAGAACTGAACGTATGAAAACCCCCTGCTCATTCAGCCCAGCATCCGTGGAGCGGTAGAGTGGACATGGGCGGAACCACTAACGTTTCCCTGGACCGCTTTAGCTACAGCTGGCTGCCTACTTTCTGCCTTCTGAGGCTCTCTTCCGCTCATCTGAACATGGCTGCCTCCTTTGGACCACATGTGAGGGAAGACGGGGCTTTCTCTAGGAGTGGCGAAAAATAAAACTAGCTTCTCCTTGTGCTCGGGGGTTTGATGGGCTAGTTGCAAAGTCTTTCACACTGAACTGTGCTCAGAAACAAACATCACCCCGCAGGCTCCCAACCCCACAGGGTGTACTGCTTGTGAACAGACAGACAGACCGTGCAACTGAGTGTGGCTGATGGTACTCAGGAGCGCTTAAAGTAAAAAAACAACTCGGAGGCCACACTGTAGATGATGAGACGCGCCGGCATGAGGCTAATAGAGAGTCTGCCTGGACCCCTGGTTACTTCCTGGGCTCACACTGCCAAACAGCAGGAGCCCAGGTGTCTCAGCGGCTCTGTTTATGAACAACGCACTCTGCACTAGGAAGCACCAAGAAAATATACTGTCGGCCTTACCCAAGCCAGTTGGTCAACATGCTTTTTCTTAGATAGAGAACTGGTTCCACCACACATTTTTTTTTTCGCCAGAGACAGTTACATAGTCATGGAATTCAAAAAGAGAAATGGTGAAATTTTAAAATATAGAATAATCCCCTTTTAAAAAGTTTTATATCTAGTTCTCGTAGGTGATACACTAGCACTGAAAAATGTGGAAGTACAGATTAGCGTCTGCACGGGCACATTTACGTGTATAAAGACTCTGTACCAAAATGTTGACTACAGCTACTGATGATGGCTGATGGGCTCCAAAATGATTTTGTATTTTCTAATTTTCCTCCAAGAAACGTATACTACTTAAGCAGTATTTTCAAAGGGGAGGAAAAGAAACCTAAGAAAATTAAATATAAACAAAAACAAAATCTCCATGTTCCCACCAACCAGATAAAACCACTATTTAGATTTTAATATCCACCTTTCTAGTATTTTCCCTATGTACATATTTTTTTCTCATGCAAAAACAATAAAAAAGTATACAGTGCATTTTCATGATACATTCCACAAGCGCTGTCAACGAATGCAACATTCGTAAGTTACACGGCGTTCAGCGCACGTGTGTACAATCCCTCAAGACTACAGATGTCTGTAGGATTCAGACCAGAGAACACAGGGTGTTCTAACAGGACACTGTTGCTAGACGACCTGATGGGATCCATCTGGCTGGACTTCCTTTTCCCTAAAGTAAAGGTTGGAGAATAAAGCTTGTGGGGATGCAAGAATGTGCATGTGTTCAAGGAAAAGTTAGTCCCAGCCTCATTAAAACAGACTGGCCTGATGAAGAGGACCACTGTGTGTCCCTACACAGTGCTCATCCTGGGCAATGGTCCGGAACAAGCCCCTGGTATTCCCTCTATGCCAGAGCAGGAAGAGGCACGTACCTGATGACTTGGGTTGTCGCTCTCCTTCTAATGAGAGCCTCTCCGGCGTCTTCATGAGGGACCTAACCCCGGGATTTTGATTGATCATATAAAATGGACAAAGCACACCATCTGTTGAAAGTAACATAAGAACTGGAGCAGGTGGGAGAGTCTTCTCATCATCTGTTAAAAAAAGAAAGTGCAAGTGAAAAAAGAGCCAGGCCATGAAGTGACTGGGAGGGAAGGGAAAGACCACCCCGAGCGAGAAGGGGTGTAGCAGACTTGCCCCAACGGTAGTTCAAGTCTGTTTGTTCTGATTCTCACCCGAGTAGCCTCTCGAGCACCGGCTGTTGAAAGAGAGCTCCTGCCGTTATAGACTGCCACTGTCTGGCCGGACCCCGCAGGGAAGCTCCAGCAGACTAAGGCAGCCATGACTGTCCCTAAGTTCCTGCAAGTCTTATGAGTGTCTCACTGTTCAAGAGGTCCCCCTGACCGAGACAGGTGTGTCTAGGAGGGGGCTGGCCGAGCAGAAAAGTGACAGACTACTCACTTTGCAAAACACACAGAAGGACACAGAGAAGTGAGTCAAACTACCTTATATTCATTCACAACTGAATCCTAACATGTGTTTTGTCAATTAAGACTGAAGAGAATCAGCGTAAGTGAACTAAGGACACCCAATAACCTGACCAGGGAAAGGACAGGAAGGAACTTAGAGGTGCTCACAAGGACATCGCTCTACACTGAAGCACCGAAGAGCAGAGACTCCGTGTTCCGCGGCACGTGTGCAGCCCTGCCACGCTCCAGCAGGGAGAAGACACACTCAGAAGACACACTCAGGCCCGCATTGGAAGCCAAAGCCGGTGCTTGAGGTCCCCATTCTCTCACCCATGTGTTCACACTAAACACTGCTATGCAGGACTGGACTAAGATGCTGCTGTTCCCGTGGAAGGCCACCGGGGGATGAGACCTCTATTCTAGATTTCACCAGTACGCGAAAGCACATACAGATATGTGCGCGTGCACGCACACACGCAGAGACTGGCTTTTGTCTTATCGATAAATGTCCATGAAGTTAATCTCACGTCGTCACGACATACTCTGTATCATTCTTCAAGTGGAAACGAGCTACCAGAAGTCAAAAGCACCCCGCAGAGTAGATTCTACCACAAACATGAAGAACGGGACTTAAATATCAACCAAACTCAGAAAGAAGACCACGTCTGCACGAGCTACATCGGGCCATACTTACTGATGGTGATTTCCACTTGGTTAGTATAGTCGATGGCAACTCCCACAGGCAGCGAGTCATCACTCTTGTCTGTAACAGGCAGTTCAGCTCGACTAGAATCCTCCAGGAGCCAAGATTCCCAATTAATCTGGAAAAAAGTAGTAGAAGATGAAAATACTATGTTGGTTAGAGCTCTGCATTGGTTCTCCCATTGTACAAAGAGGAGAAAAGAAAAGACAAGTCAATGGGTTTAATGTGTTGACTCAACTCTGAAATCTGGGAAGATGGTCTAAAAGCCCCGAGCATCCTAACACGTGAGGTGTTCATTTTCCAAATCGACCTATGTGCTCCTCATAGAACAAGTCCATGCCTCGTGAATAAATCAGCACTATCAGGAACACTTTCTGAGGTCCCATCCACCCCAACTAGGTAGATTCCTAAAAATGGTGCATGAATCTAATACCTGCACCAACCAGTTATTAGCTGCTCCTGGAAATGTGGGACTGGTACCAGGAACTCCGGCTGACTGCTACCGTAGTCTTGAGCAGCGTGGCTTATAAAGCTGGACGCTCACTTGTCCATGGAGAGAGTTACCCTTAGTTCTTGTCTTCCCAGATCTTGGCATCAGTTCCTCTCACAGGCCCCTCTTCCTGCCTTTGGGGTCCTTGAGAAACCACTAACTCTTTCCCATAAACTGCCCTTCTATGTCAAGCTTATGTCTGTGCTTGAATGGGCTGTATTCCTGCAAATAAACGATTTTTGATTTTTAAAAATCACTCTATTTACCTAACTTTCAGTGTGGACCAAAATTGGCCAGCATGAATCAAAAGGGAATAATGCTCCATGAATAACAGAAAAGCAAAAAGCTGTTTAGGAAAGGGAACATAATCATACCCATGACTTAGCTATACTGTGAGTAATATCTGCATTCGTAAAACCGTAAACAAAATTGACTTCAACTTTGAAAAACCATCTACAGACAAAATAAAAGACTTTATAATCACTATAGAACAGAACGCAAACGGTACCAGTTTCGATTTTGCGAAAGACAAGCCGCAGATGGCAACAGCTGGCAGGTGGAGGTAGGTATGCTAAAGGCAAGGGGGAGAAAGTATTCCTTTCACAAAGCAGGTCAAGAGATACTGTGTGTGGTGATGCCATAAGAAATGGAAGTAAAATACAGATTACAGATACAGAGGAAACCAACCGAAGGAACTACAACAGTGCTAGAACCCCTCTGGGAGGAAAGATGAAGATTTAAGGGCCATATGTGAGCTATATGCTCACCTGCCACAACAGGTAAAATCAATCTAAATCTAAGATCAATCATCACTAACTAGGGACGAAGCAGATTATTATTTATTTTTTTTAGAGGTGCGGAAAGGGAGAGGGAATTTTTTTTTTTTTTTTTTTAAGAGAAATCATAAGCAGGCAGAGAGTGAGGAGGAAAGCAGGCTCCCTGCGGAGCAGAGAACCCGATGCGGGGCTCAATCCCAGGACCCTGAGATTATGACCTGAGCCGAAGGCAGAGGCTTTAACCCACTGAGCCACCCAGGCGCCCCCAGGAGAGGGAATCTTAAGCAGACTCCATGCCCAGCTCAGAGCTTTACATGGGGCGTGATCTCACAACCCTAAGATCATGACGTGAGCCAAAATTAAGAGTCAGGGCGCCTGGGTGGCTCAGTGGGTTAAAGTTTCTGCCTTCGGCAAAGGTCGTGATCCCAGGGTCCTGGGATCAAGCCCCACATCGGCTCTCTGCTCAGCGGGGAGCCTGCTTCCCTTCCTCTCTGCCTACTTGTAATCTCTGTCAAATAAATAAATAAAATCTTATAAAAAAAATTAAGAGTCAGACTCTTAACCAACTGAGAGATAAGGAGGTAACCTTGAAAAGTAAAAATTGATGGGGTGCCTGGGTGGCTCACTCAGTTAAGCATCTGCCTTTGGCTCAGGTCATGATCCCCGAATCCTGGGATGGAGCCCTGCATTGGGTTCTCTGCTCAGCGGGAAGCCTGTTTCTCCCCCTCTGTCTACCCTTCCCCTCTACTCACACCCTACTTGTGCTTCCTCCCCCTCTCTCTCAAATAAATAAAATCTTAAAAAAAAAAAAAAAGTAAAAATTTACAAGTTAAAAAAGGTCCCCTCTAAATAGGTTTGGATAAGGATGGGTAGGGCATAGGTAACCTTCTCATTTATAAGCACTTTCTACAATTGGATTTTTTTTTAGCCACAGACATAAATCATCCTGATAGGAAACACATATACAAGTATATTTTAAATGTGTCAGAACATGGAATAGTTGTGTTCTTAGAAAACCGTTATTAAAGACAATCTAAAACTTCACATCAGACCGCTGAACTCTGGCCTGTGACCCCAAAGTGGACCATCTTAGATACTAAGAGAGCCACGCACTTACAGCGGACTGCCTAGCCACCCAGAGAATGAGGGATAAATCCCGAATGGTTGGAGAGGCATTAAGTCTCTGTGTGGGGGGTGCACATGACGTCTTTCAACTCAAGGCAGAGTTTTAAGAAGTTTCCTGGAGCACCTGGGTGGGGCAGTCAGTTACACGCCTGACTCTCGGTTTGGGCTCAGGTCACGATCTTGGGATTGTGGGATGGACCCCTGCATTGGGCTCTGCACTCAGTGCTGAGTCTGCCTGAGTTTCTCCCTCTGTCCCTCCCCCCTGCACTAATGCACATGCTCTCTCTCTAAGATAAATAAATCATAAAGAAAAAAAAAAAGGAAGAAAAACTTCCCTTTTACCACATCCCTCTGTGGTCACACTGCATAACCTACCCGGGTTTAGGACGGCTTACCATGATCACCTCAGCCCGACTCCAGTCTGCAAGGGGGACAGAGTGCAAGAAAGGGGGCGGTGCTTACACACACACACGTGCTTTTAGCTCTCTGGTGGTTTTCCAAAGTCAACTACAAAGTATTGCTGCTGAGCCACGATTTGGTACGATCCGCATGTTTCTCTCCATTAATCAAGGATGGGTTAGAGGTGACTGACCAGAGGGGCAGGTTCAAGCAACAGGAAGAAAATAAAGACGGTAAAACAGAACAAGGCAAAAAAACCCTCCTATACACCCAGATGTGCTCCTGGGGAAAGCTGATTATATCGTATGTTTTCCACAGATTGTGAGTGGATCTGGAAAGGACAGTGTGTTTTTTTATGACAGTGCAGGAGCTGCTGGGTCTGAAACCCACAGCTGTCCAACGCGATATCCAAGCCACCTGGCCCAGGCCTTCTGTCACTTCGGCCAAGTGTCGGCTCTGCTCTCACCCAGAAACTCACCCAAAAAGCAGGCTTCGTCTAAACCTTCTCCACGAGTTAACGCCCTCCAGAATCTTTCTCAGAAAAGTATCCCAGAAAAGCGACGAAAGAGTGAAATTTACCTGATCTGCCTGTCGAGCGAGGATACTGACTTCTGTTGAAGCCGCGGACGCAGCCAGCACTAAGTCCCTTCAAGGAAGAAAAGCGGAAGAACGTTAAATTGAAGGTCAGAGACATGACAAGATCAAGTCAGAATTTCCAATAAATCTACTGCCCCGTAAACAGAATAATCTGGTGAATTTTCAGAAAAAAGCTTTGCTTCTAGCTATCTATCAAGGGAAAGCTTTCGCTCTCAGAGGAAAACTTTTTTTTTTTTAAAGATTTTATTTATTTATTTGACAGAGAGAGATCACAAGTAGATAGAGAGGCAGGCAGAGAGAGAGAGAGGGGGAAGCAGGCTCCCTGCTGAGCAGAGAGCCCGATGCGGGACTCGATCCCAGGACCCTGAGATCATGACCTGAGCCGAAGGCAGCGGCTTAACCCGCTGAGCCACCCAGGCGCCCCCGGAAAACTTTTTTATTAACATATGTGTTATTTGCTTCAGGGGTACAGGTCTGTGAATCGTCAGGCTTACACATTTCACAGCATTCCCCATAGCACATTCTCTCCCCAATGTCCAGAACCCAACCACCCTTTCCATACCCTCTCCACCCCCCAGCAACTCTCAGTTGGTTTCATGAGAAACCAACTCTTATGGTTAAGTCTCTTATGGTTTGTCTCCCTCCCGATCCCATCTTGTTTCATTTTGTCCCCTCCCTATCCCTCATGACCCCTTGCCCTGCCTCTGTCAGAGAAAAAACTTTAATATGTTCCTTAAATATCAATATTGTCCTAAGTCTTCACTGGGGTTACTGAGAAAAGAGAGTTTTTAAGATTATTAAGTGTTCGATCTAGGTAATTGAAGATTGGGAAAACGGAATTAGTCAGACAGGAGTTATCTAGAGTCAGAGGAAAATATGTTCAAGGGCATCTCAATTCTCCGTTCTCCTTTCCTACAGAAAAGAATTTTAGGGGTGCCAGAGTGGCCCAGTCGATTGGGTGTGTGCCTCTGGCTCAGGTCATGACCCTGGGGTCCTGGGATCGAGTCCCACAGCCTGCTTCTCCCGCTCCCTCTGCTCCCCTACTCCTGCTCTCTTGCTCGCTGTCTCAAATGAGTAAATAAAATCTTCAGGAAGAACAGAAACGCGCTGTGAAGTCAAACACGGCACTGTGGGCGGGGCCCGACAGGGAGGCGCAGGCGGCCGTGTGGCTCGCAGCTCACCACTCTTCGACGTGGCTGAGGTAGTAGTGGTGCTGTCGCTCGGTGCAGCTGCCGTAGCACGGCTCCATGAAGTTCACGAAGACCTCTGGGTGCTTCTCTTCTTTTTTCTACAGGGAACAGAAGGAGAACACACAAAAAATCCCACGCGCGATTTTTCTTTGATTCTACACAGACAAGGATCTCGAGAAAGAAAACCACTTGTGTTTCACGAGAAAATTCCCTCAAAAACCTACGTCCGGACACACAACACACTAGAAAGGCAGAGGTGAGGGGCTGGGCAGCTTGAATGCCGGCCACTGACCGAACTGGACTCCAGCTGCTTTGTCGCTTTCTGGCCGTGGGAGCGGCACGGACGGATGGCTCAGCCTGTCTGCTACAGTTTTCTCACGTCTGTGGTGGGCCTGCTGCACCACTCCACAGGCTGTCTTAAGTGTGGAACAAAATGATGCATGTAAAGCCTCTAGCCCAAGACACGGAACCTAAGAAAGTCCATAAACGCCAGAGCTAATATCATCCCTGGGGATAGGAAATTTTTATGAGCTCTTGAAATCAGGACCTCAATAAACATTACTTTGAAAGTTCAACATTATCAGGAACCCAAGACTTAATAAAAACAAGGCCCTTTTCTACATGTCACTGGCAACGATTAAAAATGGTACCACTGCATCTCGACACGTGTGGGGCACCCGCTGGTGGGAGATGTATAAACAGCCACAACTTTTGTAAAAGACGCTTTGCACAGCTCAGCATCTACCACTCAACCAAACTCATTCCTAGGTATTTATCCTAAAAAATAAACATAATTGCATAAAATGCACATAAAAGAACACATCGTGGTATTCCTTAGAACACTGAAAACAACGTAAGCATCCAACCGTGAAGTAAATGATCCGGCCAAAAAGCCAGATACAGATTGTATTCACCGACTCAGAAAGATGCTTACAATTTCCCACTAAGTAAAACAAGGTTGCAAGACAGAGTAACTCGCGCAACTCCCACTTTTGTTACATTTAGACATTTGTTTATGTATTTGTAAATGTTTTTTTGGACCTTGAGAACCAATAGTGATTTTGAAAATACAAGCTCTACCTCACTTGTTTGTTTTAAATGCCCCTGCAATTCAGTAACATTTCGTAGATCTTGTTACTAATGTTCTTCCCAGTTTCCAAAATGACTCAATCATTTGAAAATGACTTAGGTCAGGGACGCCTGGGTGGCTCAGTTGGTTAAGTGGCTGCCTTCGGCTCAGGTCATGATCCCGGCATCCTGGGATGGAGTCCCACATCGGGCTCCCTGCTCGGCGGGGAGTCTGCTTCTCCCTCTGCCTCTGCTGCCACTCTGCCTGCCTGTTCTCTCTCTCTCTCTCTCTGGCAAATAAATAAATTAAATCTTTAAAAAAAAAAAAAAAAAAGACTTAGGTCATTCTACTCTGCTCCAACGGCTCCTTGAGCACCCAATGCACACCTCACCTCCGTCATCCGTCCCTTGTCATCACCTGCCCCGTACCCTTCGCCGTTCCCTCCATCACCCTTCTCAGTCCTTGATCTACACTTGTTTGCTGATTAGCACACTCATCAGAATGTCAGATGCACAAAAGCAAGGACTCTGCCGCAGTCACAACTATATAAAGCAGTGCCTGGCACGCTTCAGGCATCTGATAAACATCAGATAAACATAAATGAGAGAATTTTAAAAATCAAGGTGTTGGAACACCTAGGTGGCTCAGTCAGTTGAGTATCTGCCTTCAGCTCAGGTCATGATCCCAGGGTCCTGGGATTGAGCCCCACCTTGGGCTCCCTGCTCAGCGGGAAGTCTGTTTCTGCCTCGCCTTCTGCCCCTCCCCCTCACTCCTGTTCTCTTTCACTCGCTCTGCTCTCTCTCCCAGATAAAAACATTTTTTAAAAATCTTAAAAAAGGGGCGCCTGGGTGGCTCAGTGGGTTAAAGCCTCTGCCTTCGGCTCGGGTCATGATCCCAGGGTTCTGGGATCGAGCCCCACATCGGGCTCTCTGCTCGGCGGAGACCCTGCTTCCTCTTCTCTCTCTGCCTGCTTCTCTCCCTACTTGTGATCTCTGTCTGTCAAATAAATAAATAAATAAAATTAAGGTATTTTCTTGCTTTCCTAAAATCTATCAGGTTAACATCTACCAGGACTCCCAGCTTCCGGCATAAGCAAAAGTTAACTTTTTGGATTATTTTCACCTTATGACTAAACAGGAGAACATGCTGTAAGCAAACACCATAATTTTGGCCCCCAGGCCAAGGGTACAGCATTTAAGTTTTACACTTGAAGTTGTACTAACCCTACCAGCAAAAAAAGGAAACTGAACCCAAAGCCTTGAACTTTATTAGAGGACCTCTATGACTCCCAAAGGACAAAAATGTCCCTTTCATACACATACCGGGAGGAGAGCCATCACCACATCTGGAGAAGTTTCCAAGGTCCCATCTGCAGCAGCATATACGATTGTGAAGACGTAAGTGCCAATCCACAACACATCCAGAACTGAAACACACAAACTCTGATAAAGTACCTTATGTTTGGAGTAGCTTCTTCATGCTAAAAAATTAACAGCCCATGGATAAAAAAAAACCAGAGTGCTGTAGTTTTAACAAAGGTCCAGATTTCACTGACTAAACACAACTCACAAATACAAAGAATTCAAGAAGCCCAAATTCTTCCCAAAGTGGTATTTTTTTTTTTCTGGCGGATTGCAATGAGGGCAAATTTTGAACAAATCCTAATAAAAAAATCAGGATCCATTTACTGTTATTTACCACAAGACAGGTGTCTAACAGAGGATGATTGTTACGCTGAATTAATTAGCTAACTGTAATAACGGGAGTGTTCACGCAGCAGGTGCTAACAGTCTCCTGAATGGGCACGTAGCCGCATCACACGACGTGAAGGTTCTGTAACACCGTCACCGCATTAGAGATCGACTCGGTAAGAAAAGCAGATGGGTTACCTCTGACAGGATGATCTGACTCATAAAACGGTGGGCAAGGAATGACTTTTTTTTCCTGCAAAGTCTGAAAGAGATTGGGGGGGGGGGGGGAGGAGTGTCAAATAAATAAACCTGAACCAATGAAACTCTGTCAAACCCAGCATGTTCCCCCCAGAAACCACTGTTTCATCTTCCCAGCCAGGAGAGACTGAACACAGGGAAGAGTGAATGACTACATCCAGGATCCCGTCCTCCTGAAATCTCCCACAAACGTGTTCAGGCGTAGAGAGAGAGGATGCTCAAGCCAATACTGTGTATCTTAGCAAAGCCACCCACAGTGACACAGCCAGCCACCAGTACTGGAATAGAGAAGTAAGTTATGGTACATTCACACAGTGGACTTCTACGCAGTCCTTCAAAAGAATGAAGCGGTTCCATATATAATACACTGAAAAAAAGACCCTGATTAAGTATGACGTTTAAGACAAAAAAGGCCAAGAGGAAACCAATAAAATTAAGCCAATTATCTCCTGACAGGCTAATGCCCTAGAAGAGTATGTACAAATTTCATATAACCACTTTTTGCAATAACAAGAAATAAAACCTTAATGCCAAACCCACACCACTACATTCCCTGCTTTACACCCACAGAGAACGGTCTCTAGAGGACTGCACAGAAGCACAGGCCTTGGTACTGCCTGTGGACCCCTCCTTCCCATCCAGGCTTGACTGATGGATACATGGATTCTTTGCCAATTTATACTGAAGAAGATCTGTGACTATTATCTCATGAAGACCACCGAGAGAGGATGACAGAGTGACATGGGCATCCACTGTCTTGGGTGCCTATAGTTGGAGAAACTGAACCTTTCAGATGGGCTCAGCTAGCAGACAAAATAGTGGTATGCTTTAACTGTTTTGATGGAATGTTTCTATGGAATGAACTGGGAACACCAAGTTAGAGAACATGGTGTCGGGTACGATCAGTGTGTACGGCAGATGTTTAGTAACACATCCATGCACAGACTATTTGCATAAGCATCGAGAAAAGTCTGGAGCCTGTCACTAAATAAAACACAGAGCGTGCCCCTGGAAGGACTATAGGATAGAAGAGTTCCACTCTTTCCCACATTTACTTGTTTACTGATGAATTTGTTGCAGTGAGCATAAATTATATCTAAACAGAAAAAAACACCAGTGAATCCCCAAACCATCCCCCCAAAACAGTGGGTGAAGTCCAAGGCAAGACTTACGGGAAGATACTGGACCACAGTTCCATTCTGCTTCCCCACTGCCAGCTGCTTTCCTTTGGGGCTCCAGCATACTGAGCAAAGAAGAAAATGCTGCCAGTTAAGAACTGAGGAGAACAGAGCAAACCAGTGAGATCTGTACTGAAACAGTCATATAATCACCACTTCATGATCCTCTGTCAGTCCACGGAAGGCTGTAGGATCATCCTTACTTGGCAAAATTTTAAAAAAAAAAGATCATTTTGACAATACAAACCAATTACGACTCATCACTAGGCCATTAAATCAACTTCTAAAAAGGTTTTTTCAATGAAGTGTCGTCCAGAAAGCTGGAAAGTACAAAAAACTCTATAATCTTTAAAGAAGGAGAATAGAGGTTTTCA
This sequence comes from Meles meles, assembly GCF_922984935.1. Taxonomy (NCBI): domain Eukaryota; kingdom Metazoa; phylum Chordata; class Mammalia; order Carnivora; family Mustelidae; genus Meles; species Meles meles. The sequence goes on from NC_060076.1 coordinate 4,978,907, forward strand.
AGTATCAAGAAATCATTCTCTTACTCATACTCAATATTTGTAGTGCTTTCCCCATGCTTTTCAGTGCACTCTCCACCGCCCTTGTGGATCCAGAAACAATCACTCTCAAAAACACATCTCTAAACCAGCTGTACCAAAAGATCTCTTTCCCCAGAAAACTCACACACATTCAAATTAAATCATGTCTGCTGCATGGCTTCAAACATTCACTATGGAAATAAACAACACTCTCCACTTCTACCAGACAACTACATATAAACGAAAAACCCCATTTGCGTTTATTTCCAGGAATTAATTTTTAAGTAGATTACCATTACTGTATGTTATGGAGTGAAAGCCTTTATTACCCACCAGATGTTACCGCCACTGTGGAAGGGAGAGTCGCACACACTTTCACTGTTTCGGTGATTTGCAGGACAGCAATGCTGCCATCGGCCAGACAAACTGCCATCATGGAGGGAACGGTGGGGTTCCACTTCATGTCAATCACCATGCCTCCTGCATCTTTCAAAAGCTTGTGATACACAAATGGGCGTTTTTGCTGTTTGGCCTTTTAAAACAAATGCCCAGAAGCAAAAATAAATCGATAAATTAATAAACACATAGACATTTAATAGAGGAAAATCATCGAACGTGCAAGTTTTCTCAAATTACAGTTCACTTTTCTCCATGTCCAAAAACAAATGAGCTCTACACAACAGTCTATTTGTTGTAGACGATTTCAACACAACTCTGAAAAATGGCAGTCAATTATTTTAGCACAGTGGAGGGACTCCCAGCAGGGGAATACACAAATGCAAATTAATCAGTAAAGAGCAAATATAACATTAAAATCTTGGCTCTGCTTCTTAATAGTGTTGGGTCCTTGGATGTTTAAATTATTTGGGCCTGCCTCTCCATCTATAAAATGAAGATTATAGCACATACTTTGTGAGGCCATGGTACGTATGATTGAGGACAAGGCATATAAAGCGCAGGGCCTGGCAGACAGTCAGTATAAACACTCAAATTAGTGACAGTTTTCATTATGAAACTGCCTGGAAGGGAAGAATACTACCAGAAGTGGTCAGAGACCCAGGATGTAGGAATTTCTGACGTTACTGTTAATTCTACAGCCTTGGGCTAGCCACTTAAGGATCCCTGGGTCCGGCTGTCTCATTTGTAAAGAGACAAAACACCCTGCGGCAGATGTTATGAAAGAATTTCTTGAAGTCCCTTCTATCTCAAGGATCTATGATCCTACAATTAAGGATTTTCTTTTAAACCCATACTTTAATCTAGAAAATGACTCCAACGGTCAACCCAGGAAATTCTAGGTCATGATTCAATACCAGAAGATCTTTTTAGGTCTCATGTTGACATTACAGTTTGCCAGTAGCTCACCTCATTTGAAAACGTGCGAACATCAAAAAAAGCGATAATGGAACCATATTCACTGGACATCATGCACACGGAGAGTGTGAGGTTATCACAGCTCAGGGCCAGGTGGTGTATCGGGAATTTCATAGGAACCAGCAAGCTTTGAACTTTATCAACTAAGAAAACATAAAAAAGACAAAGCAGAAGCATAAGCCACAAACCCTGTACCCAGGTCTGTGTGAAACAATTTTCCATCTACATAAACATTCGAGCACACTTTGATACCTGCTTATGCTGCTAAATCTTAGCTTTCTTACAGATGGACAGTGATGCATTAAATTTCCCAGACTCTTCCCCATAAGACCTAGGCAAACTGTGGCTGCTGCCCTTGTTAACAATAACGTCCTGTACCCATATTTTTGCAATGATGTTTCCTACATGTTTGGATGGTACTACTGTGCAAACGAGAATGCCAGGCAACAAAACCCTTCTCCTAGGCATCCCGAACCCAGGTTCAACTGAGAAAAAAATAAAAGCATGGTAGAACAATCAATTCTTCTTCCCTCTGAGTTCAGAGGAACAACTCATCAAAGGACCAAAGAGGACAACCCGAAAGGCTTCCAGCATTCTACCTGGAACTTACTCTTCTGGGGCATCAATGGGAAGAGTAACCGCAGTTTTAATTTACATACTAGAAGGATTTCTGGGAAAGGACACCACATGAGCACTTCACTACGCTCCTCTCTCTCTACCGTGCAACAAAATTAAGTAGCGTACCTATCTTATTGGGATCATCGCCAGGTTTATTTTGAATCAGAAGATTTTTCGTAGGAAAAATCTGCAACCCACTGGCTCCACCAGCAAAGACCAGGCCGTATTTGTTGGACACGGCAAGCAGACTCGAGCGTTCCTTGGGCAACTCCTCAGGCGAGTCAAAGATTCTCACCTTCTTCAGTGCTCTAAACTGAAAATCCTGTTCAGGGAAGAAACAAGATCAATTCAGGGAAAAGAGGAAATTAAATCATGTCTGTCATTATATTCTAATAGACCTAATTCCAGTATAACAAAATGAATATTACCCTGAGACCAAGGGATGTGTGGCTCAGTGGTTTTTAAGCTCCCTGTGCCCACTGTGGTACCTGGCATAGGGCTTACTAATGTCGACTAAATGAAATAAAGTTTTAAAACTTCTTTCATGAAGTCTTCCTTAATTAATCCAGCTCACACTTTCCTTTTCTGAACTCCTCCTTTATTGTCCTAACCACACATGTGCTGTACATTCTAATTCACAATCTTGTCCTAGTTCATGGTATTTCATCCTATTTTCTGGGTCTTGTGACTCAGAGTGGTGCTTAATAACTGTGGTTAATGGGGTGCCTGGGTGGCTCAGTTGTTAAGTGTCTGCCTTTAACTTGGGTCATGGTCCCAGGGTCCTACAATCAAGCCCCACATCGGGCTCCCTGCTCAGCGAGCCTGCTTCTCTCTCCCCCTCTGCCTGCTGCTCCCCTTGCTGGGATCTGTCCATTAAATAAATACAATCTTAAAAACAAACAAACAAACTGTTGTTAAATATAGAAAGCATCACCCAAATACACTGTTAGCCTGAACTTCCTGCAGTACTCAACAAATATATGCATATATTCATGGAAATAATGATCCCAGGATGATAACCAAATTCCAAGAACTGGCTTAGGTGCATTAAATACTAAACAAAAGTCCATCCCAGAAAAGGGCAGGTAGAGTCAATCTCTTAATATTCCAGACCTGTAAACACACCTAGATGGGATGAGGACATCTGAACACAAGTCCAAAGCCCTAGGCTGTAAGGCCAGGCATGGCTTGACACGTCCATCTCTGCAGCCTCACAACACTCTGCTTTCCTCCCACGAGTGAACCATTACCGCTGCGACATCCAGGGCCGCCTCAATCCCAGACCTGTTTCTTTCAACTCTCATGCTCCTCAGCACTTCAGGGCCCGGGAGCCTTCCCCAACCTCCTGTCAATGCCTGACTCACCCAGTCCTCCACAAATGTATCTATACGCTTTCAAAGACAATTTTCAGTGTGTACCACCTCTTAGTAAGAATTCCCTAAGTTTGGAGTGCCTGGGTGGCTCAGTAGGTTAAGCCTCTGCCTTCAGCTCGGGTCATGATCTCAGGGTCCTGGGATCGAGCCCCGCATCGGGCTCTCTGCTCAGCAGGAAGCCTGCTTCCCCCCTCTCTCTCTGCCTGCCTCTCTGCCTACTTGTGATCTCTCTCTGTCAAATAAATAAATAAAATCTTAAAAAAAAAATCAATAAAATCCGGGGCGCCTGGGTGGCTCCATGGGTTAAAGCCTCTGCCTTCAGCTCGGGTCATGATCCCAGGGTCCTGGGACCAAGCCCTGCATCATACTCTCTGCTCAGCAGGTAGCCTGCTTCCCCCTCTCTCCCTACTTGTGATCTCTGTCAAATAAATAAATAAAATCTTAAAAAAAAAAAAAAAGAATTCCCTAAGTTTACCAATCACTGTATTAAATTGTACCATAAATGGCTGATTCTATTCTTCAATTACAAATCTATCTTAAGTCAAGGTTTTGGTAAAAAAGGTGAATTCCCTTTTGCTTACATTCCAAAAGGGTAAAAGCCAAAGACAGCCTTTCTCAACTTTCATTTTTGTACCCTTGTGGTGTTTCATACAGGATCCCTAACACACCCCACGTACTAATTTCCTTAGATTTGGTGTTTTACACATAAGTGCTAAAAGATGAACTGAAATACTCCCCCTTTTTTAAAAAAAAAAAATACTCTTCTTAATTCCAAATGAGTAATGCGACCAGAAACTCACAGCTTTCCAGATGAGACCATACAGGAGTAGAATGAAATTTTCAGTATTTTTGTACTTCTCATCCTGATAATCCTAAATACCCTATTTGGGTCATGGACACAGGGGTGTGAAGAGACACTGGGATGAACAGGCACAGGAAAGCATTTCTTTCTGTTATAATCAGTAACTCAAAGGGAGACTGTCATCGTCCAAGTCTGTGGTGCTGAAACCTTTTTCTCCTTCTGCCCCGGCATGGCTGAGAAACTGGCTCACCACTCCCACCCCGCTCCCGACCCGTCATTCTCCACAAAGAATCACCACTACTCTAAATATGGGATGGATTCCTACTCCCTAACTGCACTTCAGTGACCGGTTCAATCGCCTAAAAGCTCCCGGAAACTCACTCGTAACCGTCATGTGGATCACCTGCCCCTCTCTTCAGTTTCCCGACTGTACCCTGATTCCCAGTACCAAAACAGCCCTCCTATTCCGTTCTACTACAGGTTTTGCAGAACGGGTGATGAACCCTGGCTCTGCGTCAGGCACGCCTGGACCGTTGTGCAGGGGGAGTGCAGTGAGTGTCCAAGACAGGGTCTTTAAAAAACCACCTAGATTTCGGCCCCTTTATCAAACGTGACTTTCGGTAAGCTATTTCCCAGCCTCGCCGTGCTCCTCTTCATCAACAACTACTCCTACGGCCGCTGTGAGGAGTGCCACAGTGTCTGGCACACGCTGAACGCTCAATAAACAGTCATTATTACCACGACTCCAACCGCCACATGAAATAACTAGGGTAACTCAAGCGGCGCGCGCAAGACCGGGAAGGGACGGAGAAACTGCAATCGGCGGGGCTACCGCGCCGGCCGCACGGCGGAGTACAGCAGGTCGCGTCGGCGAGAACTCTGAACGCGGCAAACTGTTCAAGCAGGAGGCGGGAAGCGGGACAGCCGGCCCCCGCGCTGCGCCGTTCAGCGGGGTTCCAAGGCAACGCCGGGACTAAGGAAGGGAGGGAGGCCCCGGCCAGTCTCTGACCTTCATCTCCCGCTCGGGGATCATGGCATCCATCTCGTCTCCCATCGCTTTACCCTCAGTTGGTCGAAGCAGCCACTGCCGCCGCCCGCGCGCGGCCTTGCCCACACGGCCCAGGCCGCTCTGAGGCCAACTTCCTTCCCTCACCCAGGGCGGCGCGCAGCAGACCCCGCATTTCCGGCGCGCTTTGGTGATGTCACGAGCCCCGGGCCGCCTTGCGGTCCGAGGAGGCTGAGCGACCCACTGAAGTCGCGCGCTCTCCCGGCCACCGCTTCCCATTGGCCAGGGGGCTGGGGGAGGCGGGCGTAGCCCCGGGCCGACGCGCCTGCGCCCTGAAGCGCCGAGGTCCCGCCCGCTTTTTGTGTGATTAGTGGTCGGCGGCAGCACCGTCGCTCTGCGCCCCTTGTGGCGCTGAAGCCTCGCAGCTACGGTAGAGTGCACGTGGTTGTTAACCGTCCCGAAGGAGAGGAGTTAGGAACCTGACCAACACCTCCAGGGCGCGGCTCTTGAGAGAGGCTTTGGAGGGGGGCGAGGAGGAACAGAGGTTCTGCAAGTGGGTGGAGGGGGGCCTCAGGGGCCTCTTCGCTCCAAGCGCGGGGGCCCAAGGGGCAGGGCAACGGGGACCAAACATCAGCTTTGTCTGCTGCTTTCAGGATAATCATTTCCCGAGCAAGAGCCCGGCACTGCGCAAAACACTTCACACGCGTTGTTTAAGCTCCAGCGCATCCTAGTTACCGAGGGGTTTATCGTGGCCATTTAACTGATGAGAAATTACGAAAATTCCCCAGTGCCCCGCATTCGCGAAGTGTTGGTGAGGGCAGGGTTAGAATTCAGCTTGTCCGGATACGCTGACCGACCACAGTCCACTTACTGGTGTTCGTGTTGGAATTATAAATGCTCTAGGACAGAAATGCTTCATCTGGAGCCTGGCGGCTCACTGGGGGGCGGGGGCACCTTCTGCCTCTTACTGTTTGGTTTTCAGCAAATTCCTTATCTGCTCCAAGACTGCTGCTCATTTTTATTTTTTTAAGATTTTATTTATTTGAGAGAGAGAGTATGATGGGGGTGAGGTGGAGAAGCAGACTCCCCAGGTCGTGAGCTCCCTACTTGGACCCTGAGATCATGACCTGAGCCAAAGGCAGCCGCTTAACAACAAAGCCACCCAGGCGCCCCCCTGCTCCTCATTTTTAAAATAAGGTAACAAAATAGAATCAGCCTCAGAAGGTGTTGTGAGGAGTAAATGAAGTCCAGCATTTAACAGAGCCTGGCACATAGGACACATTCATTTTGAGCTATTACTGTATTAGCTATCTTTTCGGAATTTGCTGAGCCCAGGAACTGTCCCCAAAACACACAAGTCAAGACATTGATGTTTGTCTGTTTTATTTCTATCCGTAGAGATGGTATCTGGCGCCACACACACACTCTCTCTCACTCTCACACGCACACACACACACGCACACTTCATCCACCTGAACGTGCCCGGCAAACTCCTTCCTTTTGAGTCACAGGGACAAAGCCATACTTGGCAGTCCCTGAGTTGCTGGTTACATTAATTAGATCTGGTCTTTCAGAAAGAAGACAGCTGAAGTTCGAAGAAGCTGAGCCCTTAGCCATAGCAGTCAGTCCCAGAGCCAATAGCCACAATCTGAAATACACAAATCTACAAATCCCCTTTCCAGGGACCACTTTTGAGCCCCTCTCACTTCAGGAATTGAGTTCTAGTAAGTAGTGGAGGGACTGGGGGTGTTTCCCAGGACACCCCTTCCAATGAAAGAACTCTCCTGCCCTTTCCAGAAGCTGGGGACACACCCATTTGTCCCTCTCCCTTAAAGGAGGCTTCCTACAATCTTGCAAACTGTGGAACCCATTGAAATAAGCCTGATTGCTTCTGCCCTCCTCTCCAGAGGAACAGGTACACTGACTATAATGGGTCATTAAGGAAAGTCTCACCTTGCTCAAAGGTCTCAGTCTGTCCCAGAGAAGAGAGGCCAATGCGGAGGCGTAGGGACAGGCAGTGGTTCATCTAATGATCTGGTGGGAGGGGAATGCAGAGAAGGTGCTGGGGTGAGCTTTTCATTTACAGGGAGAACTGTTGTGTTGGGGTTTAAACTTCAACTAGCCTTGTGCATTTGAAGCAGCTGAAGGTCAGCCAGTTAGGGCCAAATAATCCTGTTCCTGAACTGGTTGAGACCGACTAGTGGATTAACCCAACCTGGGCAATTCCCCAGCCCCTACCAGCTCCACTCCCTCAAGCTGCTGCAAGGGCAGCTCGTCAGGTCCCTGATTATGGGTCACTAAGGAGCTGCAGGGAGGCCACACCGACTCCCACCTCCAACAGCACCCTGACATTTCCATTCAAAGTTTGGCGAGGGCTTCTCCAAGACTTTTGCTCAGTCTTGGGCCCAGGATTGCCTGCAGTCACCCCGCAGTCCCCTGTCTCCATAACATTCATCCCATGGGTCCTTGCCTGATTCTGACTTCCCCCACTAAATTCCACGAGTTTGTCCATTTCACTACCTGGTTCTTAGCTCTTGGCCCAGAGCAGGTGCTTAATAAATAGATAAAAGGGATGAGTGCCTCTAAGTCCTGAGTGGGCAGGGTAAGGGACTCCAGAACACAGATGGGGTCAAGGCTGGCGTCCCTGTTCAGCCAAGATGAGGCAGAGTAGGACACCTTCCTGGGTGAGTTCTGATAAGTCACTTGGCAGAGAAGCTCTAGGGAAGGCAGAACTGCAGAGGGAGCCAGGCCCTTATCCTACCCCTGGTGCTGACATGGAGACACTAGGAAGGCTGAGTTCTGGCCCAGGGCCTTCCCCAAGTATTGACCTAGGAGACTGCCTCTTCCTGGCCCAGCCCAGAGCAGAGATGAGGATGGGCAAGCATCCAAACAGCTGGGTTCCAGTCCAGACTTCTGTCTCCTGATAACCCCTTGGCAAGGCACTTAATCCCTGTGAGCACCAGCTTTCCCACCTGTGAAATGAGACGATCAGTCTAGATAACCTACGGAGTGGACCAGGGCTCTCAAACCTTGGGAGTCCATCACAACGGACAACCCCAAGCTTGAGCTTTTGGGTGATTGGAAATGGAGAGATGGATTCGAGGGCAAGGCACATGTCAGGACAAAGTGGGGGGACTTAAAGCTTATAATAGGTGGTCAATAAATATCCGTTGGATGACTGATGAGTGAATGAATGAATGAATGAATGCGCGGAGTATGGCAGGAAGGCAAATGGGGGAGCAGTCAGGTTTCAAGCAGATCCGGATCAGAAAGGAAACCTTCTATCAGGTCTTGGCTTATTAGTGGTGCTGACTGTTTGCCGTGAGCATTCTATTCCTCCTTCTCCTATTCTGTTGTCCTCAGCATCCTCCCCAAAAGGTGGCACCAGACCGAACAGACACCCCTCCCAAGCCCCCTCGCCTTCTTTCCACCCCTAAAGACCTTTGCTGCTCTGCTCCCACAAAGGACATGGGGGCTGCACTTTTCCTCCGAGCTGCCTGTAAAGGTGTGGCTGTGGGCAAGACCAGAGGATTCCTTCTGGAACCTTCTGGAAGGGCTCAGATCGCCAAGCCCCTCTTCTCTCCTTCTGTCGCCTCCCTGAGGATGAGAAGTGTGGCATGGGGGGGAGGGGGTCAGCGGGGGAGGTGGGACAGTGGGTGGTCACGCTCTAGATGAGTCAAGAGCACAGAACCACAGAGCTGTCCAAGGAAAGTACGGTTCCCACTCTAGGGTCTTCTGAGAGGGGCTGTGACCCTCATCAGGGCCAGGCCAGCAAACCTGGACTTAGCTCAGGGACCCTAGAAGGACGGACTGTGCCAGCTCCAAGCATGAAGATCACTGTCTTCCAGTCTCCCTGTCCTGGCTGCCCCCTCCAGGTTTTGGTCTGATGTCAGCCCTTCCGCACGGGGAAGGGGGAAGGAAGGAAGACGAGAGGGAGGGTCCCCAAGGCTCAGAATTCCCTGGCCCAGAGCCCCTTTAAGGCAGATAATTTGTGCTTTACAAAGAGATCACTGATTTTGCTGATAGAAAACGAAACAAACGCACGACGACCAGACGAAACAAATGAGACAAATCACGATGAATCAAGAAGGGCAGCAAAAGCAGGAGGGAGGAACAGGAGCAGATCCAGATGGTGGTCCTCAGGGCAGGCTGGCAATGTCTCTCTCTGGAGGGGGGCCAACCGGCTTGGGGCTGCTCTCGTTGGCTTTTCCTTCAAACATCATGACTCTGGTTTGGAGACAGAGGGGGGAAAAAAGAAGGCAAGATTAGGATTCCTTCCCTCATCCAGGGAGAGATCATCCCAGCCCTCACGTCTGCAGGATCCGCAGCCGAATCCATTCTCCAGTGGGATCTTCTCTATGTGAAGGGGCTGCTGGTCCCATTTCACAGAACAGAAAACTGAGGTACAAAGATCTCTGTATTCGAGGCCATGCGTCTTCCCCTACCCATGCTGCCTAAAGGAGGCAGAGCTAGGCTGGGTCATGGCTCTGCTCAAAACCCCTTCAGTTCTTCAAAAACTACCCAAGGTTTTAAGAGTAACATCTGGGGCGCCCGGGTGGCTCAGTCGGTGAAGCATCTGACTCTTGATTTCAGCTCAGGTCATGATCTCAGGGTCATGAGATCGAGCCCCAGATCAGGCGCCACTCTGGGATGGAGTCTATTTAAGATTCTCTCTCTCCCTCTCCCTCGTCCCCTTGCTCATTCTCTCTCTCTCTCTCTCTCTCAAAAACAAGGTAGCATCTGGGAAGTAGAGGACAGGGGTTCCGGATGGAGCCTCTGAAGGGAAACAGCCTGATTTGAATCCCAGCCCTACTGTTTCCCAGCTGGTGACTCAAGGACAACCCCACTGGCGCTCAGTTTCCATTTGGAAGTAAGGGTGCCCAAAGGACCAACAACCCTAGAGCTGTTTGGAGTACCCCCACTCTTCCTGTAGTCACCCTTTGGGTGGGCTCTTTCTGTCCGCCGGCTATAAATCCCATCCAAAGGGTGACAGTCCACAAGCAGCTTACCTCCGAGCTGATCTGCACACCCGGGCCCTCCCTGACCTCTCCCCTTGGATGTCGAAAGGACACTTCCAACTTAATCCCTCAAAAACTCAGTTCCCAGTTCCTGCCCCCCCCCACCGCTCTTCCCCCTAAAGTAAATAGCAACATCACTCACCCCAAATAGATTGGGATCATCTGACTCCTCCTCTACATATCTGGGCTCCCAAACCATTCCTGATTCCAGAAGCTTCTGCCTACCTTCACTGCAGCTTCTCCAGGCCAAGTGGCCTCTATCTCTTGCCTGCACAGCCTCCCTCCTGCCACTCGCACCCCTGCTGCAGCCAGAGGCTTTTAAAAGTCAGCCCCTAGCTTAGAGTCGTCCAGTGGCATCCCTCCACATTACTGCCAAATGCTGAGTGGGACCAAGACCTACAAGGCCCCATGTCACCTGGTCTGCCCATCTCTGCAAACTCATCCTTCACTCTCTGCACTCACTGATGGCCAGACACACTAGTTTCTGTGCTGTTCCTTTGAGCATACAAGCACAGTCTGCCTCAGGGCCTTTGCACTTGCTTGTTCTGCTGCCTGGAATGCTTTTCATTTCATCGGATGGCTCATCTCTTCACATCTCTCTCCCTCGAAGCTCTGGTCAAGTGTTGCCTTCTCAGTGAGATCCTCCCTGCCCACTATCCCTCCCTCTCTGTTCCTCTTGCCCACATGATTTTTCTTGGTTCTACACCATGGCAATCTGGAGCTTTAATTTCTTGGGTTTTTTATTTTGTTCTTGTCTGTCTCTTGCCATGAGAACGTAAGCTCCATGAGGCCAGCCACTCCTGTGTCCCTGACACCGAGAATAATTCTTGGTACATCGTTGGTGCTCAATAAATATTTGCCGAATTAATAAATGGTACATCTAACGGGTCACTGGGTAGACCAGAGCCGACCACACAGTAGACGCACTAAACCTCGGGTGTTTTCTGAGCGCATCAACACTCCCGTTGCTGCCACCTGTGACACGCGGCATCCCAGGTGTACTGTGGTCTGACCTGGACGGTTTTCCATGCCCCTTGCCCCACCCCCTCCTCATACTAGAAGGTTCTGCAGGTTGAACCGTGGGCTCATGAGCAGGTCCTCAGCTTCCTTGGGCCTCGACTCCCCGCTTTGTAACAAATGAGGCAGATGTATTTGACATTCGTACGTTCAAAACCAGAGACTCTCCAGGGTATCCCTCTGCAGCGGGGGCAGGGGCTGGGAAGCGTGACCTTGGCCACCACAGACCAGGTGTTTGCCGAGACCCAGGTACTGGGCTGCAGCCTTCATATGCGTCACACCATAAGCCCTTGGGACGACATTTCCTACAAGAGACTCACCATCATCTCTCCCTTACAAACCAAGAAACTAAGGCCCGGGACCTGAGGGGATTTGCCCAGACTTGATTAGGGGACAAGTAACGGCATCAAGATTTGAACTCTGCCTCTCTTTCAGAGCCGCGTGTTAAATATATAATGCTCTCCACAGCCTCGTGGGGTAGTGGAATCACTTTGCAAATGAGGAAACCCAGGCTCAGAAGGTTTCACGGTAGATTTTTTTTTTTTTTAAGATTTTATTCATTTATTTGAGAGACAGCGCACAAGCAGGGGGAGGGGCAGAGGGAGAGAACAGATTCTAAACTGAACCGAGAGCCCGACGCGGGATTCGATCCCAGGACCCGGGGACCATGACCTGAGCTGAAGATAGACACTCAACTGACTAAGCCCCCACCCCCCAAGGCGCCCACACAGTAGATTCATCATCCCCGCCATCATTCTGCTTCCTGAGCACTCATTCTACCAGAATGTTCTGGGTACGTATTAATGTGCCCATGACAGATGAGGAAATTGGGTTCAGAGAAATCAAGACCCTCGTCCAGCAGGTCCCATGAGGCGTTCCCTCCTGGCTGGGCCGTGGCCTTCCCACACACAACGACTCTGCCTTCGGAGGCCCTGGAAGACGCAGGGGGTACTCACAGTTTAAGGACAGCTGACCGCTTTCCCAGCATCATGTTCACAAAGTCTCTGTAGGAGATGGTGTCGCTGACCCCCCCTGTCACCTCTGAGATCATCTTTTTCATCTCCAGATGGGTCTTGGGGACCCCAAGCTTCTCCATCATCCTCTTTAAAGACATTAGGTCTGCAAGAGGAAAAGCAGGTCTGTTAAGCAGAGACAGGCTGCGGGCCAGGCGAGGAAGCCGGTAGAGTTCCATGGTTCTCAGCCCCTGCTCAGGGACTGCAGTCCAGGGCCCTTCTCCTCCCGGGCGGATGAGCCCATCACACCATCCCTGCTCTCTTCAGAGGTAGTACAGGGTAGTGGTTAGGGACAGGGACCTGGGCTGGAACCCAGTCCTGCTCTTTCTGGCTGTGGACCTGGAGCAAACTACTTAACCTCTCTGAGACTCTGCCCACATAAGCCATCAAATGGGCTGACGGGATCATTTGAGAGGGCGTCCAGCACAAAGCAGGTGTCCAGCAATGGGGCCGTTAAGGGTCTGTTAGGTCTCCTGCGCCCCAAGGTCAGGGGGAGCTGTGTGGCCCTGCTCCAGCTCCCCGGGGAGCCACTGCCAGCAAGGTGGGTCAGGGAGTAGGCTTGACCCAAGGCAGGGAAAGCCACCCTGCAGGGTGCTGGGCGGCAGCGTCTCTCCACCTGCCACTCCCACCCCGCAGTCCCAGGGTTCCCGCCTCGGGCGAGGAAGTCAAAGATATCCTGCAAAGCAGGAAAACCAACAAAGGAACAAAATTCAAGAAAAACAAGGGAGGCACCAAAAAGTCACTACTCTCTGTAGAATCGATGCCTCTGACCTCCCTGCTCCCCCGATCTTAGGCAATTTCCTCCAGATTGTTCTGTGAACAATGGGTCGGCAGAGGGTGGTGGGAGAGAGGCGGGACGGGGGACCGATTTTTGGGGGCAGGGGTGTGGCACGACAGCTCACTCGAGAGCAGGGCGGGCAGGACAGATGCCAGACCCCCAGGTGCCAGAATGTCCAGGGCATTTCAAAGAAACTAGGCAGCCCTCTGCAGGGAAAAGTAAGAGTCCCCCCCCCCCCCGCCCATGCTGCTGGCCAGGCTTGAAATTGGCAAAACCTTTCTGGAAGGCAGTTTGGCAAGATGCCTCAAAAAAGTCTTTGACCCAGAAGATCCAATTCCCAAGATTTACTCTAAAGAAATAATCGGAGATCTGGACAAAGATTCACGTACAAAGACGCTCTTCACAGGACTAGCAAAAGTAGTTACACTTGGAGCTTTCTAAATGCGTAATATTAAAACACTGGCTAAGTAAGTTACGGTCTGGCCCGTGATGGAATATTATGCAGCCATTAATTATATTTCAAAAGAAAAATCCATCGTATGTCAAAACACTCACAATATATTATTTTTTAAAACGAGGTTCTAACACGGTTATAAAACAGCATTTGTGATTAGAATAAAGGGTGGGAATACATAAACCAAAATATTCACAGCAGTTATTTCTGGGAGGGAAGGCTGTGGCTGACTTATTTTTGTCTTTGTGCCTTACTGCGTTTTCCAAAAGTTTTTATGATGAAGATGTATTAGTTTGATAACCCCAATTTTTCTTCTTGAAGGAAAATAAGGATAAAAATATTTAAAAAGGATAAGAAGGAGACAAGGCGGAGGAGGGGTAGAAACATTGCCGAGGCGGCAACACTGAGCTCGGGGCCAAACCGACTAGGGAGAGCCAGTTGGGGAACAAAAGGCTGGGATCTGGACCCTGGGGCGACCACTTGACCGCCACGTGCCCCAACCCAGTCAGTTCACCCTGCTGAGCCTGGCTTCCTTGTCTGTAAAATGGGGATAATTAAGCCGGCCTTGACCATGTCATAGCGTTACTCGTGAAGGTCAAGGCATGGTCTTGGACCCAAGGGCCATGGGACAGGCGTTTGTCACCCCCCACGCCAGGACCACACGATACAGTCAGGGTCTGCTGGAGGAGGGAAGCTACGTACACAGAAGCACCATGTCCAATGCCGGCCAGCGTACAAAGGCAAGGACAAAGGAACCGCCAGTTCCCCGGGACCTGGACGTCAAGAGCCTGAGCATCTCCAACCCCGGGCAGGGGTGGCACCTGGCGTGGAAGGCTGAGACGTGTGCAGGGAGGTGCGTGGGAGGGAAGCAGCGAGAAGAGTCTGGGGGCAGTGGGTCGAGGCTTAAGACTGGTGGGCTGGCCTGGCCCATCGGGGAAGCTTCGGTGTGTGCCCCTCCCCCACACAGACGGCCCAGTGGGTCTCTCCAGACCCTCAGGTCCTCCCTCCAGCGAGGACACCCTCCTCCCCTTGCACAGTCGAGGCCTCACTTACCAATCTCGCCCTCATTGTTCAGGTCAAACTCCATGTACTTCTCTGGAAATCACAGGGCAAAAACTGGGATTAATTAGCTCCGAAGCAGGGTCCCAGAGACGCCCTCGAAGGCAACTGGCCGCATCCCCAGGGAGCCCACATCCTTCTCCTCACCGGCTCACTTCGGGGTCTAGACACGAGTCCCATCATCTCCGCCATTGTCTCTGGAGAAAGAGCTCTCCCTGCCTGCACCCCTCTCCCACAGGCGCCATGGAATAAGGCACTAGGGGGCCACTGTGACCTTCTGCTGAAGTGGGGCTTCCTCCCAGCTGCTTCCTCCCAGGTTCCCGCCAGCATAGGCCGGCTGAGTCACAGTGACTCCAAAGTGACTGGAACAGATGGCCAGGCCCCGAACTTTAGGAAGGGTGGGGTAAGGTGAGGAACTGGTAGGTTCTACAGTGTCTCAGGTGATTCTGATCCAGGTGTGGGAATCACCAGTTTAAGGAATCCCTGTGGTTCTGAACCTTTTGTCGGGGGTGGGGGGGTCTGTGGGCACCACTGAAAATCTGGTGCTCTCCCGAGAGAAATGCCGTGAACCTGCCCTTGACGCAAAGCGGCACATACAGTGTCCAGGGGGCCGCAGACCCTCCCCATCAAACCTCACCTACAGACCCTGAGTTAAGGCTCTCTGATCAAACGCAAAGGGCCCTGTCCTCCCTCACCTTTGTATGGCTCTCCTAGGGGCGGCGGCAGGGGTGGGTGGAACGGGGCAGGGACGGGGGGAGGGGGAGGTGTTTATCCCACTACTTTTAGTTCATGGAAACAGCCCCCTTGCATAATGGTTCAGAGCGGGGGGACTTTGGAGAGAGACCAACATGTGATCAAGCCTTTAACTCTGCCATGGGCAGGTCGTGTGACCCCACACAAGGGACCCCCACCTCTCAGAGCCCGAGCTGTTTCATCTATAAATTTAAGTCGCACCCGTCTCCCTCCCGGCTGACTTGGGAGGAGTCGGGGAGCTCACGACACAGCATTCCAAGTGCTTCCCACAAGGTCAACACTCAACAAATGCTTCGCCATCGGGGTCCTGCCTGAGGACAACGAAGCTGGGAGCGGTCTGAGGAGCACTTGGCAGGCTCTTCGCCTTGGAGCAGGGAGGACGTCCACAGTGCCAAGCCTGGGGGGGAGGGGGACGGGGGTGCGGCCTCGAGGCGATCTGGCGAGGTCCTCCAGCGGCCAGGGCTCCCTGCGCGCAGAGCGCATCTCCCAGGCAGGAAAGGCGGGTCTGCTGGGCTCCTTATGTGCCGGGCTCCTCTCCTTTCGAGCTGCTGGCTGGGAACCAAGCGCCAGGGCCCGGAACAGAGGGACCTTTATGCCGCCCCCTCCCCGCGCGGGCTCCCGGGCCCTGTTTTCTTTTCATCCCGTGCTGCTGGGATTCAATGGGCAGAAACTCTGCCCCCTGCCCCACTGTGGCGACACAAACGACCATTCTGCACAGGGGCTCCCGAGCCGCTCCCCCGCGGAGGGGAGAGGCCAGGGCTGCTACAAAGGGCTGATTGTGTGCTGGGGCCCCGGGAGCGAGCAGGGCCTGGGCAGCAGCGGACAGGGGCCAGCCTGAGCCCCGCCTGTCAGGCAGCCGTGGTGGGGTGGGGTGCGGGGGCTTTGGGCAAGGGTGAGGCGCCTGGAGTGACATGGAAGCAGGTAGAGGGACCAGTGCCTGTGCCCGTGGCTGGGGACCCCCTCTCACAGCTCTCCAGGAGGAGGGCGTTCTGGAAGAAACAGGGGGGCACAGGCTGGCCTTGTGGGGTAAGGAATCCTATGTGCTAGGGGGCCAAGCCCAGCTCTCCCGGGGAGGGGGAGGGCAGAGAGCCCTGGCTCACCTTTGAAGGCCGCGAGCTTTTCTGGCAAGTTCTCTTCATCACTGTACTTCTGGTCACAGAGAAACTCCTTTGAAAGTGAAAGGACAGCGCTGAGTCCCGGGTCAGCAGGCACAACTTGCTGCCATGTAGGCCCGTGGTCCTGGCGTCTGCTCCCACGCCAGGTGGCTGGGGAAGTACAGGAGGCTCCGGTGTTTGTCCTGGCCTCCTGTCAACCCCCAGAGGCAGATCTGCAGGAATCTGCCCCTCGGGCAGGAAGGGTCTGCCCTAAACACCTCCAGCCAGCCTCTGAACTACCAGCGCAGGGACTGGCCCTCCTCCCCCAGGTCACCCCAGCTCCAAGATCCATGAGGCTGTGAGCCCCACACACAAGCTGCCTGGTTTCCAGCACTCACTTCTTCAGTGCGTGACCCAAGCTTATTAATTCTTCCCTATTCCTCTATGGTTTTATCTGACTAATGGGTACAGTCATCGCAGCCACTTCTCAGGTTTGAAAGAGAATCCAAGGCAAGTGTCCGTATGACTCTTGGCATAGTAAGTGCTCAGGAAACAGCAGCCAGTGCGTTGCTAGTCTCTGCTCTAGCAGAAAATGACTGTATATTGCTTGGGAGGTCAGCTACTCTCTCGTCTGTGTCCTCAGCTGTAAAACAGGGCCACCTTCCGCTCAAATGATGCCTTTCAGAGGCAGATGCGCAGGAGGGGACACGAACAACAGCCTCCAGAATGAAACACTGACCGCACGATCTCTTGGGCTCTCCCAGTGGGCCCACAGCGTAGCTACTATTATTACTCCCATTTTACAGATGACAGAACTGAGGCTCACCCAGGCAGAGCTTCACCTCGGCTCCGACTCCCAGAGAGCTCGTATCCCTAACCCCGACACTTAAAGATGGGCGGATAGCAGCTGTTCATCGGGCTTCAAAACAAAATGCTGCTAATTAGTAAGCCTTTGCTATGCTGGGCATAGCGTCCTGCTGCCTTGCTGCTGCTCTTCAAGCCGCCCTAGAGCCTGTCTTCAGATGGGAAAGCAGAGGGCATGTTCTCATCCTAGCACCAGACTCCGCAAATCCCCTCTCCTCCCTGGACCTCGCTTTCCTCATTACTAAGCGGACCGGACACAGGCGTCGCCCCCTCCAACCATTTGAGGGACCACAGGGTACACGGCTCTGGTTGAGGCATCAAGGGACCAGGTGAGACCAGGGAAATAAGGTCTGTACTGTAAAAATGACAAGAAGTTTGTGTTTAGAATGACGTTAAACGTCGTCTGGGCCTGCCCCTCCATCTGTTTCTAAATTCCTGCGGGCATGTCCCACTAACCGACCCCCGAGTCAGGACACAAGACTGTCCAGCCTGCCGTGTAAACCCCCCTTTAATGCAGGAGAACGAATAGGAGAATAACTGAAGATAACGTACTCTGGGTTTGGGTCTCAGTCCCCTCCTCACCAGCTGTGAAATGGGCACAAGGGTACCCATCTCCTCAGGCACCTGCCCCTTGACGGGGATAACCCACTGTGAATGCTTAGTGCCAGGCATGTTCGTCCGAGCTCAAGAAGCAGCAGCGCGGCTAAGAGCGAGGAGAATGTGATCCCTTCCAAGGCTCACGACCCCCCCATTACCTCACCCCCTTCGACAGAGGAGATACCCACCTGCCAGTCCGGCTCCCCTCCTTGGTTCTGGGGGCTCTGTCCTACCCTTTGAGCCCAATTTGCCTGGATCCCTAGAGGGGATCGGTACCTACTGTGGACGGGCTCTGGTCGGTGCAGATTTCTGCTTTGGGAGGGCACTGTGCTGTCTCATTAGGGTAGGAACGGCCCTGCCAGAGAGGTTAGATGACCTGTCTGAAGTCCTAGAGTTAGGAAGGTGCAGGTTCAGTTTGGAACCTGAGTCTGTTGGACTCCAGGGTCCTGGCCTCCAGCAGCAACCACAGGGACTCTCCAGGGCCCACCACGTGGATCAGCCACACATCGGACCTTGTCACCACGTGCCATGCAGGGTCCTGCCCCCACTTAGCCGGAGCTGGGCTACCCTCCTTCTGGCTGGCTCTGTCCAGGACTTCTCTTCTTCTCGGCTCCGTCTCGTCGCTCTTGTCCACCCCCCGCCCCATTCTCGGACCCAAAGTAGGACAATTAAGTCTTGTCTGTGGCCCTGAGCAAACCAGATGCCTCCTGGGGTCACAGGTCCCATGGTCTGCACAGCAGAGGGACAACTAGTTTCCTCAGTCACTGTTTCCCAGACTTTGGGATAACGCAGAAGAAAATAATTCCCAAAAAAGTAAAAATAGAGGGAGATGCTAAGATAGGGTTGCCAAGGTTTTATTTTGCCAAGTGGAAACTCTACACAATCACCACCGACTGTTGCCACGAGTTCAAAGAAGGACATTCCGGGGGCGCCAGAGTGGTACAGTCTGTCGAGCGTCCAACTCTTGGTTTCGGCTCAAGGTCATGATCCGGGGGCCCTGAAATGGAGCCCCGTGGCGGGCTCTGCACTCAGCACGGAGTCGGCTTGTCCCTCTCCCTCGGCTCCTCCCCCTTCTCTCTCTCTCATCAAAGACATTTCGTGAAAGTGGGAAGTTCATAATTTTTTTAAAGATTTCATTTTTAGTGAGAGAGCATGAGAGCGAAGGTCAGAGGGAGAAGCCGACTCCCCACGGAGCTGGGAGCCGAAGCGGGACTCGATCCTGGGACTCCGGGATCATGACCTGAGCTGAACGCAGTCACCA
The DNA here is from genome assembly GCF_922984935.1 of Meles meles. Taxonomy (NCBI): domain Eukaryota; kingdom Metazoa; phylum Chordata; class Mammalia; order Carnivora; family Mustelidae; genus Meles; species Meles meles. Next base: position 4,998,006 of record NC_060076.1, read on the forward strand.
ACCAAATGAGCCTCCTTAGCGCCCAGGAAATTCATAATTTTTTAAAAAATATTTTGTTTATTTATTTGACGGAGATCGCAAGTAGGCAGAGAGGCAGGTAGAGAGAGAGGGGAAGCAGGCTCTCCGCCGAGCAGAGAGCCCAATGCGGGGCTCAATCCTAGGACCCCAAGATCATGACCTGAACTGAAGGCAGAGGCTTTAACTCGCTGAGACACCCAGGCGCCCCGGAATTCCTAATTTTTAAGTGGATTCCATTTAGCCTATGTTTGGTTCACCGCATTGCCCCCATGTTCCCTCAGCTTCACCATCTCGGGAACCGGAAAACCTTCACATGGGAGGCACAAGGGCATGGGCAAGGCCCAACATCTGCGAACCTCTGCTGAGAGGCCTAGAGGCCCTCCCGAAGCTCCCCCATTCTGGCCGGCCAGAAATCCTACACCAGCCAGAGCCTGTCCCCAACAGGTACCAACCCCCTGTGGAGACCCAGGCAGGTTGGGCTCAAGGGGTAGGACACGGGCCCCAGTCTTGGAGGAAAACCACACGCGCACGATCACAGGACAACCAGGCAGTGTCTCCTGTGCACTGGGCCCGACCCCCGGCTGGCTGCTGTGCCCGGGGTGGGGTGGGGGGCATGATTATTGTTTTCTCACCGACGAAGCCAGTTTTCTCCTTGGCGCTTCCGACCACCTAACGTGCTATTTTATTGGTGTTCACCCCCCGTCCCCCCCCATGGCTAAAATGAGTGCCTCGGCCACCCTGGCCCCTTGTCTGGCCTCCCCCATGCCAGGCTTGCTCCCACATCGGGACCTTTGCCTTTGGCTGTGCCCTCTCCCTGCAGTGCTCATTTGCCCGCCCCCTGCGTGGCTCTCTCCCTCACCATCTTCACGCACTGGCTCAACTCACCCCTTCTCAAGGAGGCACACCCCATCCATCCTGCCCACTGCAGTCCCCCCCCTCCACTCCCAACCCCCCTTATCTTGCTGTGCGGCCCCTTTTATCCCACGGGATGAATCATCTGCTAACACAGTTCACAACGTGATGCTCACGAAGGGTGTCGTCCAAGGTCTGTCTCCCCGCCTGCCCCCCCACTACAGTGTAGGCTGCACATAGTAGATGCTCAGGAAACATCTGCAGGCTGAGTGAACGAACTGAGACCCAGGGAGGATAAAGAACTTGCTCAACTCAACACAGCCGGCAAGTGACCGACCGAGCTGGGATTCAAGTCCACAGTGAAGGCTGCCTGGGCTCCTTCCCTGCACGGAGCTAAGGAATCCAAGCAACCCACGGTAGTGGCTGTTGGAAGGAGGCCAAGGGGGAGGCAAGCCTTGGGCCACAGGTGCCAGGAGGATGACCTTACTATCTCATGCCCCAGAGATGCCTAGCACCCAGCTGTGCCTAGCACACAGTAGGTGCTCAGGAAACATGGGCCAAGGGACCGGAGAAGCCTGGCATTCAGCCCAGAATCATTTTCTCTACTCTCAGCCCAGACACGGTGGGGCTGCTTTGCAAACGCGTACGCGTGCGACACACATTGGAGGGGTCAGAGATGGGAATCCCATTTTTCCTTAGAGCCCCAAATGACAGTGGCTTGAGCCACAGAGTGACCAGGACTGGGAGAGGCATCTGACCCGGTCAGGCGTGGGTGGGGTGTTAGGGCAGCTGTGTGGACCTGGCCTTTGGCAGGGTGCCAGGGAGGGGGCAGGTAGGCAGCAGAAACAGGAGTTCCCATGGATGGGGCTGCCAGCTCCCGCCCCGGCTCCAAGCTTCAGATCCTTGGTTCCTGCTCATGCACAGCCCACAGCTTCCCTACTTCCAGGCGTCCTTCCCCCCGCCCCCTTCCCCGGGATCCTTGCCAAGCCTCGGGGGCACAGCGATGCCCAGTGGGCAGGTACCCTGTGTGTCCACACTCCAGGACCCACAGCTGCCCTGTGTCTGGGTCCCCAGGCAGAGAAGAGCGAGCCACAAATACAGGTAAGTGCTCGTACAGTGCCCGGTCCCTAGCGAACACTACATGAATGTTAGCTGTTTGTTACTGGGACCTCCAAACACTTAAACGAGTACAGTCCACTTACAACCCCCCAGCTCGCCGTCCAGAACATCATTACCCCTCCCCCGACCTGGGCTAATTACGGTTTCTCTTTCCTCTTTCCGGGTATTCCCATTGGAGAGATGGGACAACTGAGGCCCTGAGACGTTGCTCAACCTGCTCAACGTTACAAGCAACGTGTACCTCCCTTCACCACCCAGCTCCTTCCCTGCCTCAAACAAGGAGACGGTGGCCTGGCCCAGGTTTGCCAGGTTTCTGGGCAAAGAAAGTCAACTCTGTGTGTTACCTTTCCTCTTAGGCTGCTGCAGAAGGAGGTTATTTTGGAGGTCAGGGACCCACTCGATAGCCCTCTAGTGGGACGCGGAGGGTGTGTGGATGCGGTCCTCCACCCCGTGCCCCCCTCCCACTCCAACTCCCTGTCCCCAGAGACCACTTCCTCCAGCTGCAGAAACTGCTGTCAGGGCCTCCAGGGATGAGGGCTGCTGGGGAAACTGAGGCCCCCGAAGGGAAAGTCTTCCCTCAAGCCACAGTGGTCAGGAGACCCTCATCAAGTCCCCAGGAGCAGGGTGTGAGGGGCAGAGGGCTTGGGGAGGGAGGCTGAATCAAGTGGTCTGGGTTCAAATCCCAGCTCCAGCACTTGCAAGCCCTGTGGCTCCGGGAAACTTGCTTTACCACTCTGGGCCTCAGCTTCCTCATCTGTAAAATGTGATCATAACAATAGAACCTCCTCCTTGGGTTGGTGTAAGGATTCAATGAGCTAACTGCACTGAGAGAGCCTGGCTCCTAGCACACTTACTCAGCGTAAGCGTAAACCCAAGCCTCACCAAGAGATCAACATGAGCAGCGGAAGGGCAGAGACCAACCCACAACTCTCCGTCCCACACTGCACCACGGAGTCCTCCTGGTAAGCCTTGACCCTCGGGCCATCCCTCTGCAAGGGCAAACTTTTATTTGTCCTTGGACACCCGGCAGACTTGGCAGCGACGGGCCATCCACATAGGACAGAGCGCTCCCGTCTCAGCCCCAGGGGACGGTGCCCACAGGCACACCTGCTCGCTGCTGCCTCTCTTGGTTCTCTGCAGCCTCTGATGCACATCAGAACCCGCCCCCCGTCCCTGGGAGCCCCATCTAGGCACTTATGCCCGGAAGGGAATATTTCCAAGACCGGCAGAGGTTGGCAGCCCGTACGGTGTCTGGCCTTCCAGATCCCTTGCCACCCGCCTGCTCTCCCCTTCCCCACCCCACCCCCCCTTAACTCTCTTTCCGGGCCGGTACCACCAGCACCTGCTCCCGGATGCTTGCTCCCGGCCCTCCGTCCTTGTCCTTATGTACCAGCTGAAGCAGAATTTGGGGGCGGGCAGATATCACCATCTTGGAGGCCATCCAAGGAGCTGGTGGCTGCGGCCCTGGGCAAAACCCCCAAGGACAGGCAGCACCATGGTGGGCCTGGGCCCAGATGGCTGTGACGCCACCCACAGGCTCTTAAAGGGCCAGCGCCAGGTCCGTGCCGGGCCTGAGGCCTGGTGCGCTGCGGGAGCCTGGAAGGTGCCCCCACAAGGACAGCAGGCTCACGTGGCCCACGGTGGCTCCGGGGCCTCACCTGGATGCAGCATCCTTGCCAGCAGGTGGGGCAGCCCAAGAAAAACACGCCACGGACTATGCAAATGAAGCGGCCCTGACAGAAATTCCATCCCCGGCTTCCTGTGACACGGCCACGCCAAGGTCGAGCCCGGCTGTACCCGCGCGGACACTGAATCCTCAGAGGCTCACGTGGCCGCTTATCACCATCTCCCTTATAATATATTAAGGAAGAGCAAGAGAGATGGGTGCCGGCGAGGCCAGCTGGGCTCGTTCACCCGGGCAGGGGCAGGCAGGGTGGCACAGGGCACGCAGGAAAAGAGACACACCTGTGTCATGCCCCGCTCGGGTCTCAGAGGTCCCCTAGGCTGGGGCAGGACAGGGGACCTGTAACACCAGGGCACCGATCCCCAGCCTGCCCTGTCCAGCTCTTCCCAGTACAGACGGTGTGTGGGCTCTGAAATAACCATTAGGCCCCTGAATGCTGCAGGGACTGCCAAGTGCCCTTGACTCGACCCAGGAGGGCTGGGAAGGCGGGACAGTAGCCAGAGATCCTTATCACCTAAGCAGGAGAGGCTTGTGTCCCAGCTCGGCCGCAGCCACCTGGCAGACAGGGTCCTGGGCGGGCCACGGGTGCCGTCAGAGTCAGCATCCCAGCTCTGCCACTTTCTTGCTCGGTGACCTTGGGCAGGTGACTTCACCGAGCTGTTTCCTCATCTCTAAAACATGAGCCTGAGGAATCCCTGTCCCACGGGGATGTTTATAGATTCCTCCCGCACATCTGTCTAGTCAAGCGCTCCATCCGGAGTCACTGAGATGACAGCAAGTCCTGGTATGGGGCAAAGGCACGATCCGCGTTATTGGTTCAAGATTCCGGCCCCTGGCGGGTTCGAGATGCAGCCCTCGCCGTCCTCTGGGCTCCTCCTGCTCAGTCCCAAGGGTGAGGGCACTCTGCGGGGTAACCCCCCAGCCCCACTGCCTCTCTGTGTCCCTGTGGGAAGCTGCAGAGAGAATCTGTCCCTTTGCCATATAAGGCCAGGCCTGGCTGGCCTGGGGTCACCTGCCATGCCACGAAGGCTCAGGGAATGTCAGCTATGTGGGGGGGAGTCGGAGGCGGGCGCACGTCCTGCCTGCTGTAGCAGTGCCGAGAACGCCCACACACGCGCGTGCACACACACATGCGCGCACACACGCACACGCACGGCAAGGCAGGGAGGCTGGCTTCAGGCAGTTCGCTCAGCCCCTGCGAGTCTTGTTTTCTGTAAGATGGGAACAGACACTCACGAGATGAGAGTGAGCGTTTCATGAGATAATGCCCGGGTGCTCCCGGCACACTGCCCGGCTCCTGCCAAGTGCTCAGAAAATGATCACAAAAATGAGAGCAAAAACAAAAAGAGTGCATCTCCATGCAGGCCCCCGGGACCTCTAGGTCCGCCCAAGTCTCCTTCTACTTTGGCTCCTGACCCTTATAACAACAATAGCGAAGACTGAGCTCCCCTCCCTGGAAGCTGGCCTGGCCCTGGGGCGAGGGAACTGAGGTGCTGGCCTGGAGAAGCCCCCAGAGCAGCCAGCCAGGCTGGGCTCGGCCCCGGGCAGCAGCCCCTGAGGTGCTCAGGCCCGTGCAGCCGGTGGGTCATGAAGCCCCATCCTCCAGGGGTTCCTGCCTCCGAGAGGCCCCTGGGAAACTGCTCCATCCAGCCCGCCAGGAGCTCTGTGCCAGTGGGGGCAGTGAAGCTGCACCCCAAAGAAAGCCAGTCTGGGCTGCCAACATGGTCCCTCTAGAGTCCACGCACACCAGGGAATGTCTGCTGTGGTCACAGTCATGGGTGAAGCAGACTCAGACCCTCAAACAGAGTGACTCCCTCGGTCTGCAAAGAGCTCCTGTCTGGTCATCTCTGATTGTCGCGGGGACAGAGCAGGGATCTCTGCTCCCACTTCAGGCAGGGAAGCCTAAGGTTCTGCTCTGTGGAAGGTTACGGCCCACGCTGAGCAGCCAGCATGGGCTGCAGCTCACATCAGACCTTGCCCCTGGGATTCCGCTCCCCGCGTCTTTAAGCATCAAACAAACCGATGACAAGGACCATGAAAGCTGTGCGCTTTACAAGGATTATCTCCCTGAAAAATCACCGCAACCAAAATGCCATTATCTCAAGTGGCGTGCCCAAGGTCACAGAGACAGCAAGCGTTCTGCCCACCCCTGTACCCCCACCCAGGACTCCACACTACAGGGAGGACCCTGACCTCCTGGGCAGGTGGGGGACGGGGGAGCACAGCTCAAACTTCTGGGTTGATCCTGGAGTCCCCTTCCTCTGGTTTGATCCAGCAGCCAGACAGCAGCCTGGGTTCCCATGGCAGGGATCAGAACAGCTTCTGGGCAGTCAAAGGACACTAAACGACAAGCTCTGTCACCGGCTTCTGTGTGGTCCTAGCCAGTTGCCTGCCCTCTCTGGGTTTTGGGGTCCCAAGGTTGTGACACATGGCCCCTTCTTGTTCACTTTCTCCAGTCCCGGCACTGTCCAGATCAGCCCCCCCGAGAGCCACAGCCCCACCCCCTTCTGAGCCAAGCCAGTCCACGGCCCAAACCACCAGGTAGCCTACTCCTACAACACCCCCGACTACCCCCCACTAAGGGCAGGGCTGGCATGAAAGTCCCACACACTCTCAGCAACTGTGGTTTGTCTGACCGTAGTCCCCTCTCCCCCATCTCCAGCTGTCTCTGGCTCAGGGTCCTGCTGGCTGTGGGTGGATTCAGCCGGCTTGGAACCCGCCCTGTAGAGTGGCCCAGGGGGCTGTATGAGGTCAGGGTTCCAGGCTTCTGTCCAGAGGGCAAGAGCAGCCAAGACCAAGACCAAGGGCGGGCTGGCTGCAGAGTAAACTGGGAAGGAACCCAACAGCCTGGACCCCTGAGAGCCACAGCCACACGACCAGTCTCCCTCCCAGCTATGCTCAGGATGGCCCTAAGAAGCAGGTGATGATGGCCCGGAAGGGACTAGAGATTACTCAGAGGGACCCTGGGTCCCCAGAGCCCTGCTTGGGATTCCTACAGCCAGCAGAATAAAATCAGATAGGTTGCCTCGTTCCAGATACGCCGAAAAAAATCAAGACTGCAAGCCCAGGCGAGAAGAAATACTACAAAATATGACAGCCGTGTGCGGCCCCCAGACCCATCTCCACACAGTCTTGACCCGGACCCTGCTGACCGTCACCAGCTTCCCACTTGGGGACTCTGAGCTGGGCTTGGACCTTGGGTGCCCAGCAGCTGAGGGAGCCAGCAGGGGGATGCCCAGCCTTGTTTCAGTGGGGACCCTGCAGCCTGTTGGGAGGGAATCTGGGAGGTGTCTACCTTAGGAAGGAACTCTAGCACCGTCCACAGAAGTCAGCCCTCCTGCCAAGTGCTGGGCCATGCACACCATATACCTTCCCCGGTGAGCCCTCACGGTGGCCTCAACTTTGTTCTGAGATCGGGATTCCTGATGGAGGCCCCGCCTGAGCCCAGATCTCATGGGACCCCAGACCCTGGGTTGTGCTGCCTTTGAGTTTTGGTTAATCCAGGCAGGCCCTGACACTTTCCCTTATCTTCTAGAATTTACCTGGTTATTAAGGAAATGTTTATGGAACTCCCATGGCGCACCCAGCAACAGCGGGATTTCTGTAAGGAAATCCATGAGGTCCAGAAAGAAAAGCATCAAGTGTCTTAGGGAACCTTTCCTAAAAGCTGGAGTGGGAAAGCGTTGTGGGGTGGGGTGGGGGAGGGGCTTGCATTTTCTGTCTGGGAGGGCGCACCCACGCGGCAGTCTGGACCCCAGGTTCTAGAATCAGCCCCACCTGGACTTGCCGGGCCATCGCGGGGGCAGCCACCGAGCCTCTCTGGGCCTCCATTCCCTCCCGCGGCTGTCCTACGGGTGGCGGGGCGGGTGGGGGGGGGGTCGGCTCAGAGACATCGGGGGTCCCTCCCTGAGCCCAATTCTCGCCGCTGGTCCCAGGCGGGCTTCCGGGGAGGCCCGGCCCGGAGGCATCAAAGCTCCCGGGCGAGCCCCACCTCCCCAGTCTAAGAGTAACAACTCGCAACCCGAGCCGCGGGAGCCGCGTTGGGTGGAGGCGGCGGAGGCGGCGGAGCGGGACCTACCTGGACTCGGGGCGCGGGCCGGGGAGGAGATCGGGGAAGCCCACAGGAGGAAGAGAAGGGGGTGATGTAGCGGCAGGCACAGCCTCGCAGACGGGGGTGGGACCTGAGGGGCGCTGGGATATTTGGGGGCGACTCGCAAGCCGGCCCCGGGCGGCGCGCGCTTACCCGGTTGATCTCCGCCAGCCTCCGCTCCTGCCGGGCTTTGAGCAAGCCGAACGCCTTCCCTCCTGCAGGAGACAAAGAGGCGGCCCGGGAAGCTGGGGGGGGGGGTCTCCCCGGGCCGCGCGCCGCGGACCCCGCCGTCGGCCCGGCGCGCGCAGGTGGCGGGCGGGGGGACTCCGCGCCGGGTGGGGGGTGGGGGTGGGGCAGGGGCGCGGGACAGCGCGGGGACGGCGGCGCCTACCTTGGAACCTGTTGCTGAGCGCGAGCGACATAGTGAGCACCGGGCTCCCGCCGGCTCGGGGCTGGGCGGCCGCGGCGAGGCACGACGTGGAGGGACGGGCGCCGGGTCCGAGCTCCGGCGGCGTGTGGCGGCGGGACGGAGGGGCGGAGGGATGGCGCGAGCGGCCGGACACACCCCTCCCGCCCTCCTCTCCCCGCCCCCCCGGCCCGGGCCCTCCCGCCCCGCCACCCGGCCGCCGGCATCAAAGCGCCTATTATGCGGGACGCCGCGCCCGCCGCCCGCCCCTCTGCTGGAGGGCGCGGAAAATGCACCGCCCGGGACCTCCCCGGGCCCCTTCCCCGCTCCGGGCCGCGATGTCCCCAGAAAGAAAGCGGGGACGATCTCAGGACGCACTTGGGATCCTTGAGGATCAGCTAGAGTCCCGGTGGCCGCGAGCGAGCGCTCCAGCACCCGCCGCTTTTACGTAAGGGTGGCCCTGGGCGCGGGGCGCTGGTAGAAGGCGGGCCAGCCTCCCCAGTCTCTACTTTTAACTCTTGGAAGAAAAATATGAAAACTTAGAGGGTTTTGGGGGGGGGGGTTGTTTTTTGTTTTTTGTTTTTTTTGGTGTGGTTGGGTAAGGGCATAATGACAAAGTGCCACAAAGATATCGGTGACACTTTAAATCCATCAGAATGATTTGTGTTTTGCTAATGAAATCTGTTCTTGAGCACTCACGATGCCCCAGCTACTTTGCTGGCTCCGTACAGCATAGATTTACGTTGTTTAATTCTCAAAACTCTGCAAAATAGGACTTGGTGTTCCCAGTTTACGGAAAAGAAAAGTCAGGGAGCTGAAGCTGGGGACAAGTCCACTAGAAGGATAATAAGCCCAGCCTCCGACTCCTGGGGGTAGGGGGGCGTGGGTGCAGGAACCACGGACTAGTGACGGGGGGCCGTAATGAAGTCTCACGGCCAAATCAGGACATTTCGGAGAGTGAAGGGTGGCAGTCCTCCTAAGTATGCCGACAGCCACAGGTACAAGCAGGAGCTGTCCCGGGCAAACCCGCCCCCCTCCCCACCACCACCACAGAGTATGTCCCTGGGAACTGGATCTGGGAAGTCTCCTTCCCCACAGACTTACCTTTGTCTTGCCCCCAGGACTGGGATCCTGGGGCCAGCTGATCGTCTTTTCTGTGGTTGTCCCTGGGGGACAAAGTGGCCAGGTTGTCCCAAGGAAGGGGGCTGGACAGGATGGAATGTCCCACGGTGGACCCATGTCAGGGCAGCAGCAGTTCAAGACCCCACGTCCCCAGCACAGTGAGCACCTGCTTGCCCCCGGGTTATCCTCTGATGCCCAGCCACCCCTAGGGGTTGGATCTGGCCAAGCTGTGTGGTCTGGGGCCCAGCACCAGCCTTGTCTGAGGCTCAGTGTCCTTTGATGCAGAATGGAGGAAACAGTGCCTCTCACCCAGCAATGGCTGTTAGAACTTTTATGACTTTCAGGGTGTTTGGAGCAGAGAGTAAAAGCTTGCAGGGGAGCAGGGCTTAGGAATTACAACCCTTGGTTGATGGGAGATGTTCCATCTGGAGGCCAGATTAGGGACCTGACCTAGAATGGGGCCCTCATGACACCCTTCCCAGACCAGGCTCAGACGGCCTGCTGCCCTGGTCGGTTGCGGTGGCCGGCCACCCCACCTTCCAGTGCTCAGCTGCTGGGCTGCATTGCTAACCAGATGTTCAACAGCTGCCACATTCCACCCAGCACAGCCCCACCTCTGGGGCCAGAGCGGTTCTGCACACACCAGGCATGACCGGACTGCATGAGTCATGAGATGTCAAGCCTGAGGTACGTCACCATGGAATGGAGAAGAGGCTTGGGCTGCACACCCCCCACCCCGTCGGGATGACAAGACTGGGCTTTGCTGAGCCCCACAGCTTGAGTGGATAGGGGTTCAATGCCAAGAGCAGGCATCAGAACGGCTGCGTGCCTCTATCAGTACAGAAACTGGGTGTTGAGGAAGAGGGTCTGGAGGGCATCAGTCCTGATCTATTCCGGGGTCTGCAAAGAACTTTGGTCTCCTTGGCCCTTCCTATACCAGACACCAATCATCCAACTCCCTGAAGAGCACCAGCCTCCCACCCCTGTCCTTCCTCTCCTATCTACCCAGTCACTCCCTGGGTCATTGGTGTCCACCACGTTATACACACACACACAACCCTCACCCGCCGTGGCCTTGGCTTTCAGGTTGTCTGTGGAGGAGCCGGCCTTTCTCGGAATGCTCTCCCCCAACAGATCTGAAGAGGATACAGACAAGCTCTCAGTATACGGCTTTGTACCAGACTCTGGCTCTTCTGACTAGTGGTGGGGGGGGGGGCTGGCCTAAGCTGGGTCTGTCTTTTGGCGGGGGGGGATCAGGACAGTTTCAAACTTGTCTCTGGGTTTGACTGATGAAATGGGGCTAGGGTGCAGGGGGCGTGGGCATCTTCTTCCATCGTGCTCAGGAAGAACAAAGAAAGCTGCTCTGCGCACAGGGGGAGTGGGGGGGGTGCTAGGAGACAGAAGCAAACACGGGGGTTGAGGGGGAGGTGAGGCAGAGGCAAGGGGAGAGGCAGGAAGGAGGGGACAGGAGAGTCCGCGGAGGCTTGGCAGTCTTTCCCACCCCAGGATTCTAGGAGACCCTCCCATGTCCTCCCAACAAACTCCCCTTTTTAATTATACCAACTTGGAAGGGCTTCAGACTATGTGGCCAAGAGCTTAGATTGCCCACGCTCCATAGTCCATCCTATCCACACAACCTGGGTTTCTGGGTGATCTGTGCTGGCCAGGCCCCCACCCTGTGAACCCTGAGCTACTGCCCACCCTCCTGCCTGGAATGTTCCCTCTGACTCCCCGCCCTTTAAGGTCTGGCCCAAAGCCCTCCTTCTTCTCATTGGTGTCCCTCCCTGAGCCTTTCTGAGCGGGGGGACACTTGATTTTGAGTTCAGTGTCCTGCTTCCCTGTCTCCAGCCTGAACCAGAAGCCAGCCAAGGGCCCCTCATGCTCTCCTAGGCTTTGCCTGACAAACCCCCCAGAGCAGAGGTGGGACAGCAGGTGCCCGTGGCCGCCAGACCCCAGCCAAGCCCCCACGGGAAGACCCTGGCAAAACCAGGGAGCTCCCCTTCTGCCACCTTCCTGCCACCGCACGTGGACCAAGAGGGATCACTGAACATTCCTCCACCCACCCGCTGGGTGCTGGGTGTGCGCACCCACAAGCCAGGACAGTGAGTCTGCACCACAGCCGGGGCCCCTGCTTCCAACCAGCGGGAGATGACCAAAAGCATGCCACCCAGCGAGTAAAGGGGTCCTTTATTTTCACATTAAACAGAACCGGTCCGTGTTGCTGCCTGTCCACCCCGCCCCCTCCACCTGCAGGAGGAAGAGCCCCCGGAGGGGAGGTGGGCTCCTGGGGCCCGGGGCCGAGGGCCTGTTGTCGGTGGGAAGAGGGCCCTGGGAATGGGGAGGAGCTCCGGGAGGAAATGCCAGGAATCCCGGGCAGAGGCTGGCAGGGGGCCTGACCACAGAGGGGCTCCCCAGCATGACAGGCTGGAGCCACAGCCAGGCTGCCACACCCGGCAGGGACCTCCCAGGTGGCAGATGTGGCCACAGGACCTCAGGGCCAGTGTCAATCAAAGGCTGACAGGGGTCTCAGAGGAGCTCCCCCAGCACCCTAGTCCCCCTGACCCAGGCCCGCTAAGGCCCCTGAGGCTTAGCTCTCCGGCTAGGCCACAGCCTGAAAGGAGCGCTGGGCCCAGGGCAGGCGATTCCCAGGATCCCGAGACCAAGCATTCCAGGAAACCAGTGATCACCGTGCAGGGCTGGCCCATCCTCCTGGTGGGCCGAGGAGGCCGCACCTGGGCCCTAGAGGTCCCTGGGCCTCAAGCTCCCCTGCTGAGAGCCCTCTGCCCCAGACTGCTGCCAAAGATCTTCCATCTCTTGGTCTGCCTGGTCCCTCAGCTGCGCGGAGCAGGCGATGGGCAGGTGTCCTGGGATGTCCTGCAGCAGGACAGCGGGCAGCTCTGGGGCCCGTGGCTCTGGCTCCTGCCCAGCCCCGCCTGGATCCCTGCAGATGGCCCCCTCAGCCTCTCAGGCACCAACTCTGCTTGGGTCCTTGCCTTCAGGAGCAAGAGCGAGCGCGGTGGTGCCAGAGGGTAATTAACATACCACCGCCCCCAGCATCCAGAGGGCATACGGCAGAGTTGGTGCCCAGGAACCGGCTGTGGACTGAGCAGAACGTGTACATGCACAGAGGAACTGGCGAAAGTGTGTGCCTCGTGCACACAGCGTGTCCCCACAAGGTGTGCATGTGTTCCTGACACTGGGGTGTGCGTATGTATGCAGCGTGGCCCGGGAGTGCCCGCCCCGGCGAACCGTGTGTGTACACGGACTCTGGTGGGCATGGAGGGCACGTGGCTGTGGACTCGGAAGGCTACGTGAGTATTCCCTTGGGGTGGGCACACAGCCACAGGCTCTGGGGGGGGTGTCTGCAGGGGTGCACCTGTGGGGTGCATGTGCCTGCCCTGGCCAGGGCCAGTGTTTTGGGGGGGGGGGAGTCCTGGGCGGCCCTCACTGCCAGCTGGCACAGCTCTGGGGCAGGCTACGCAGAATGGCCTCCAGGTTCTGCTTGTCGGCACGGATCTCAGCGAGGTCATTCTCGAAGCTCTGGATCTGCAGCTCCTGCTGCTCTGACTCCTGCTGCAGCAGCCTCAGTTTCCCCTGCAGGGCCGCCTGCGGGCTCAGCTGCAGCCTCAGGCGCTCAAGTGCCTGCTGGGTCTCGTTCAGGGCCTGGGCTGGGGCCTGATGGGTGTCCAGAGACCCTGCAGAGGGGCACGGACGGCCTCAGCATAGACCAGCTCTCCCACAGGCCCCCCCAGGGCCCGATCAGCGCCCACCCCCGAGACCTCTGGAGACCCAGACCTTCCAGGATTCTGACTGCCCATGATCTGCCAGGAAAGCAAGGGACAGAGAAGGCAGTGTGTCTGGTCTGGGCAGCCCAGTGGGTGCACGTGAAGACTCTGGAACTCTCCCCCTAGACGGCGCCGGGCAACGGTTCCTATTTGTCGTGGGTATTGCTGTTATTGATAAAAAGAATGCCCCGCGTGGCCCATTTCCTAAAGCCGCGTGTGGCACAAGGTCCCCATGGCTCCATGCTGATTTGCTGAGAGCACGCATTTATAGACGCCTCCTGTGCCGAGACGCGGACGGCCACCAGGGTAAAAAGCAGCGTCCCTGGCATTGGAATGAGGGCTGCGGAAGCGGATGGGGCAGGAGGGGCCGCTGGCTCCCGCAAGCAGGCACCAGGGCTCTCGTCCTGGCCCAGCACGGGTTAACTCTGTTTCTTGGAGTTCAGTACTTCCCAGAGCCTCATCAAGGCGAAAACGAGGAGGCGGGGCCCGGTGCCCGCCTTTGAACTTGGTGGTGATGGTGGCACGGAATCCACGGGCTGTCTCATCTGGCCCTTGTCACCTTGTCATTTACGGATGACATTTAACAGGGAAATGAGGTTCAGCCATTGGGGATGGGGAAGTAAGTTCTAAATGGCTTCTAATCCCACAGGATCCCACTGGGGCCAGGGCTCCCCTGAGCCCCAAATTTCCTGGGCAAAGAAGGTGGGGGTCGGAGGGCAGGCAGTTGAGGGCAGGGGGAGGTGGGCAGGAAGAGGCATCGGGGAGCTGAGCACCGCTGGCCTGGGCAGATCCTGCTCCCAGCAAAGACCCCATCCACGGGGAGGCCCCAACTGCCTGGCCTTCGAGATTCAGGTTCAGCTTGTAGCCACATTCCACCTGCCCTGCAGGGGCCCCCAGGCGGGGGCCCTCTGAGTGCTGTTCATGCCCGCACCCCCAACCACATCACCGGACAACAATGCAGCCAGTGCTCTGAGTCCTTGGCGTCGGGAACGGGCTACCAGTGGGCACCCCGAATCGGTCAGACCTGCGTGCAAACCTGTTTCCCCACTGACTGGCCATGGGCCCCAGGCGCATCACTTAAACTCTGTGCCTCAGACTGCCTGTCTGCAAGACGGCAAGAGAACCGGGTCCTTGCCTCCCAAGCAGAGCATTCTAGATCACAAGCACGCAAAGCTTAGGGCCCGGCGTGCAGACACAACGCGGAACATGGTGATTCTTCCCCTTATTAATAATGAGGCCGCATGTGTGCTGTTACGTAGGTGATCCTGAGGCTATGACGCTAAGGGGCAGAAGCCAGTCACAGAAGGACACACTCCGGGTATGAGTCCACTGACGTGAGGTCCCCGGAGGGTCAAGTTCACCGGGACCAAAGAGGTCCCAGGTGGGGGTGCCAGAGGCTGGGGCATAGGGAGTTCGTGTCTAATGGGTACAGTGTTTCGGTCTGAGAAGATGGGAAAGTTCTGGAGACGGATGGCGGGGACGGCTGCGCCACGTGTGAATGTACTTAATGCCTCCGAACTGTGTGCCTGAAGATGGTTAAAATGGCCAATTTTGTGTTACATGCATGTTACCACAGTTTTGAAAAACGCATGGCTACTGTCCCCTGCTCCCCAGCCCTGCTCTGTGGCCTCCGGGCCTTGCCGGGTGCTCTCCCCTTCAGCTGAGAGGTCTCCTTGCTGAGGCTCCTCCCCAAGAGCCGCTGCTCACTGGCTCTCACCACGCAGGTGGCAAGCACTTTCTACATGACGCTGGTGCTTATGCCCATTTTACAGATTTACAGATGAGGGAACTGAGGCTCAGAGGGGCACAGTGGTTTTCCCAAGGTCACACAGCCAGGGAAGGGAAAGCACTGGACTTTAGTCTCGGTCTGATTCCAAACCCACGTCTGATTCTCGATGCCATCCTTGCTTCTCTGACATTCTCTCTCCTCCTCTGAAACCCACAGCCACGCAGAGCCCATCTGCTCCTGTGGTCCCCACAGGTGTTCCGTCAGCTGAGTTTTCTGTGTCCCCCGTCCACCCCGCACAGCCAGACTAGCGGCCCCTGGAGGCGCACAGTGACACCAGCCCCACCTTGCAGAGCGGCCTGGGGCTATTTCAAATGCTTCTGGCTGGGGAGGGGGGACGGTGGGTATCTGGCATCGAGGAGGAAAGCTTCTCGAGGACTGGGCCTCACAGAAGCTCCTGGGGGTGCTGCAGGGACCCAGGGGTCTCCTTACCCAGCCTGGCGAGCAGCTCAGATAAGGCCTGGACATCCCTCTCCAGGGAGGCACGCGATTCTCGGATCTGCCGTTCCAAGGAATTCACCCTGGCACCCACCTAGGGCAGGAGGGAAAGCTTGACCGGCTCCCTGCGGGCTTGGGGGCCAGGAGAAAATGGGAGCTGGGGTGGGGGGTCTTGGCACGCGTACCTGCTCTGCCTCCTCCAGCTCCCGTCTGCGGGCCTGTGAGGCGAGCACCTGCCGGGAGGACTCTCGGAACATCGCCCGCGTCTGGCTGGAGAGCCGGCCTGCCCGGCGGTGCTCCTGCTTGCTCTCCCTGAGCAAGGCCTTGGCGAGCTGGGGGGTGGGCAGTAGCAGAGGGGGAAGGGGGTGAGCGGACTGAGACCTTTCAGAGGTACAGAGCACTGACGGCCGTGATGCCGAGCGGTCGTCAGTTTGAGCCCCGGATCATTCACTCATTCCACTAACACGGACTGGACGCTGGCGACGCGCACAGAGCCAGCGGGGAGCTAGAGGGACGCACAGACTAGACTTTGGCCCCAATTAAAAAATAAGAGCTTAGAGGTTTGGGGGGAGTAAAGCCAAACAGACCTAGGTGAGAGGCCTGGTCATGGGACTTTAAGTCACTCACCCGGACTGGGCCTCGGGGTCCTCACCCAGGACGCCAGCGACAACAGTGACACCTATTTCTTGAGGAATCAACAGGGTCACTGGCCTGGGGCCCCCTGAGCCCTCGGTCTGGGCCCTCGGTAAGTGTGGAGCGTTCAGCATGGTCTACACGGACAGGGGCAGATCTGTGGGGACCCCGTTTCACCTACAGAAGGGGCAGTTCTTCTAAGACAGTCCTCCCACGGGCCCAGAAGGCAGGGACGTTGTCACACCCATGGCCCTGACCTTAGCACTGTCCTTGGCCAACAGCTCGGCTTCCCTGCCCTTCTTCTTGCCACTGGAGGAGACAGACGCTGCGTTTCCCAGCATCCTCTCCGCCTGCTTGGTCTTCTTCTTCAAGTCTACGAAGAGCCGGTCACGGACGATGCCTGCCTTCCTCCCCAGCGCCGCCTGGTCCCTGGGCTGCGGAAACTGCCGCTTCATTCCTGCAAACCCAGGGGAGGCAGGGTCAGGAGGGCGGCTCCTGCCCCGAGAGCCTGCCAGGCAGCCACTGCGTCTGGTCCCCAGACAATGTGAGGGACAGCAGGAGATGTACAGGAAACCTCTTGAAGCTTTTCTGGGAAACGGGGGAATGAGCAACACGCACTGTTCAGTGAATTTACAGATTCATATTATATCGTGGTGTTTGTTAAAATTGCGAGATTACACGGTTGGCTGATGCCTGGGCCGGGGTTGGGAATGGATGGGGAGCCACACCTCGGTACCCAGAAAGTCCATTCGGCTTTCTGTATAGCCCTCCCTTATGTCTAAAAAGGCTTTGGGGCAGCTTATAGTGACAGGTACGTCAACAACTGGACGACGGAAGCGAAAAACCAAGGGCCACATGCAACGGGGGGGGTGGGGGGATGAGGAGGGAAGGAGAGGAGTACGAAGGGCCAGAAAATTAGGGTAATGACATCTCAGGCACTGAATGCTCTGTTCACCTCTGAGCTTCCCAGCAGCCAAGACAAAAAGGGAAGTATTACGATTTGCGTAGGTTTTATTACCTAATAAGAAGTGGCTTCCCTCTGTAAAGAAGAGAGACTTTTTCCTTTTCTTTCAGATAAAAGTTGAAGGGAAATCGGGAGTTCTAACGATAGTCAGATTTTAAAATGAATCAAGCCTTCCAAGGCAGAATATCATGTAATTTTCCATGAAGATAACCAAGAAATTAGATCTACTTTGTTTCTTGTGCACGAAGTTGGTGTTCCTTAACGTGCACTCCATGGAGTGCTAACTCTATGGGGTGTTACTAAACATCAGGAGGAAACGTCAAACTTAAAGAAAGAGAACCAGGTTTCTTTGTTACAGGACTTCTCAGGACCTTTAATATCATAAGGGATGCACTGTATGGCCTCGAGAGGGCACTACGGTAGCAACATTTCCTAAACTTATCTGAACACAAACCGACTGGTGGTCTTGGGCTAAAGGAGCTCGAGGAGACCTGGACTGGCATCAACCCACACCCGTTTCTCAAGAGAAGTCTGTCTCCTTCCCCGTGGCCCCAGCTGAGCCCCGGACGTGGCAGGTGTTTGTACTAGGTGACAGGACTCCTGTCAGAGCAGACTAGACCAGGGACAGGTGGCCGAGGGCATCGGGTCCTCTTGGCCCTGACAGGCTCGTGTGGTCTGATGGCTGATGGCCACGTGGGCTAGATGCCAGAGAGCGGCGTGTGAGGGCAAGACCAGCAGCCGCGGGAGAGGTCCTGGCTGGGGTGGGGCAGGGAACGGGCTGTTTGGCTTATGCCCCCACAACCGGACTTCTGTCCCCTTCTTGTCCCCAGGGCCACACCGGCCTGGCTGAGGCAGGAGTCGGGGTGGTGATCGCGGGCATTTGTGCGTCAAGAAGCCTCGGGCTCGGCAAGGCGTGCGCACCTTCCAGGTCGGCCAGCAGGGTCCTGGCTCCCGTGACCGTCACTGTGGCTGCCTGGACGGATGAGGAAGCCTGGGTCAGGGCGTCTCTGGCCTCTTGGCGTAGCTGGAGAGAGAAGAGAGAGGTTGGGCAGGGGCGCTGCAGGTGGGAGACAATGGAGGGACGGGAAGGGCTATTTCTGATCTTTGCCCTTCCCCCCCCCGGCACCCCCTGACTCCAGGACACCCTCGGGACCGCCCCCCCAGGTGTCTGCCTCTAAGGATAGGAGCCCACCTGTGTGAAGGGCTCGATCTTGCGCAGCACGGCTCGGGCGGTGGCCCGGAGGGTCCGGGCCACCTCAGTGACCCGGCGCTCTCTGGATGCGACCGTCTCCTCCAGGGCCCCCGCCTTCTGGCTCAGGGTCCCCGCCTGGGACTTCTGAGGCTGCAGGGAGAAGGTGGGCTCAGGCGGGGCCTGGCAGGAAGGTCTGAGGGGCAGAACCCCTAGTGGGTGAGAGGCACCCGGGGAGCAGGAATGGTGGGGACAGGACCCGGGAAGCAGAGGGGCTGGGGGCAGGGGCCGCCAGGTGGGGGAACCTGTCTCTAGTCCAGCTCTGCTAGTTACTGGACGTGAGGCCTCCCTGGCCTGCATTCCCTTCCCCAGGCCCACAGTCTCAGCGGAAACCCTGGGGCCGGATTCTCCACATTCAGAATCCTCCTGGCCTGAGAGAAGCAGAACTGTGTGGGTTCTGAGCACAAATAAGCAGCCTCATGCCCGTCAGGTTTTGCCCCATATATATCTGTAGGAGCTCAGTCTCTTCCTTAAAGGGCAGGTTCCAAGTTCTGGGATTTCAGGATTACGAAGCAGATGCTATGGAGCGGGTTTCCCCAGGGGCCGACGAGCACTAGGGCCACCTTGCCCACGACTCATGAATCCTCTCCCAGCCCCGTAGACGCAGCCCTCAGCGAACCGAATGGGCGAGCTCTAGCTGAGAGAGGACCTAACCGAAGTGCGGGGTTGGGGAGTGGGGGACGTCCTTGGCCAAGGTCACCGATCTGGAGCGGCGGAGCTGGGATTTGATCCCACGTCTGTCTGTCTGTCTGGTGCCTTTGCTAAGGCCACCACGGAGGAGACGCCTGGTCTCACTCTCGTCATCACAACCCACAACAAAGCCTGGCCGAGCGCTCACTCAGAGCCAGGCAGGCGCTCGGCCAAGCCACGGAGGTGGATCAGCTCGTTTTAATTGATGGCCGTCTAGTTAAAAATAAGCCACATCATCTGCCCAGGCCTGGGCTGCCCCGGCTTCCCAGCCGCCACCTTCTCCCACCCCCACCCCAGGCTGAACTCCGGGGCAGCCAGCGGGGCTGACCAGTGCTGAGGGGGCGGCTGGCGAGGCCAGGCCCAGGGCGGCGTCTGCGCGGACTCGCTGCACGGCGGCCAGCGCCCTCTCCGCTTCGGGCAGCGCCTGTACCACAGCTCTGCCCAGCGCCTTCTGGGCCGCCTGGACCTTTAGGTACCTGAGAGGAGACAGCAGAGGTAGCTCACAGAGCAGAGGGCACGGGGCCATCCTTCCCCACGGCTGTCCCCCCAGACCCCCGACTGGAGCCCTCTTCAATGTCAGAACTCAGCAGCTGGCCTCGGAAACTGGCCACCGCCCGGCAGCTCTCGGATGAATGGAAAAGGCAGGAGAGGCGCCCATTCTCGTTTCTTCATTCATTCGTTTCTTCATTCATTCGACTCAAGCACTCTTTTCTGAAGGGGCTGGCCCCTGGTTTCCACCCTCCAGTCATCTGCTTTGCAAATGTTGGAAGCCTCTGGCTGAATCACTAAGTGGAAAGTGCCTGGTGCTGGGGAAGGGACAGAAGCCCAGGCCCGGGTCTTGGATCTGCTGTACCCTCGGGTGACCTTGGGCAAATGATCTCCAGAGGAACGGAGAGCTCTGGGGCCCCTTGAGCTCCAAGGGGGTGTAGTCAACCACCTAGAACAGCTCCTTGTCCCACCCAGCTGATCACCCCCCACTCCCTGCCCAGCTCTGCCACGGACACTGCGGGGGCAGGGACCTCCGGCCACCTCTCATCTCTCCCCACTTCTCAGACAGCCCCTGCCCCCGCTCCTGCCCCGCGAGGGGGTCATGTGATTTCACCCCGGCCACGCCAGGGGACTGGGGGCCGGCCACCTGACTGGAGGTGGGCCAGTTGGATTCTCTCATCTAGGAAGTCAACTTGGGACTTTTGAGACCTTGCTGTGTCTCTCCTGACCCTCCACTGTGGAGGACGTAAGAGGGTCACCCATGGCAGAGAAGCAGAGGCCAAGCAGGAAGCTGGACCTGAGAAGAGCTGCCGGGGCGGTGGGGAAGATGGGGCTGGGGGGAGATGGGGCTGGGGATGATGCAGGGGTGAGAAAGAGAGACGCCGCTCTGGACCCTCCTGGTTCAGGTCCTCGTCCCTTCTCTCTAGAGGCTGAGCTGCACCCCCAGGCCCAAGTGGGCTCCTGTAACTCACCACCCAGTGAGCCCAAGACCTCAGATATCTCCCCCGCCCCCACCCAGAGAACATCAGGACGTGGGAAGGAAGCCAGCCCTGGACCAGCAGCCTCCAACCAGGTTCCGGTAGCTGCAGGAGGCCGGTTCAAGCTTCTACCCACATCTGGGAGGCCTCACCTGTCCTCCAGGTCCTGCTGGGCCTCCGAGGCCGCCCTGCCGTCCAGCAGACTCTGGAGAAGGGCACGGCTGGTGTTGGAGGCGACCAGGGCCCTCCGAGCAGTGGCTTCAATCCTGGCAGTGGCGTCCCTGTGGCTGCAAGGAAACGTCCACCTGACCTTCAGCAACAGCTCACAGAGAAGGGGACCTGGGCCCGAACCCACCCCTCCCACCACGTGGGCCTCCCACCGTCCCAAACAGAATCCGGCCCCGAGGGCCAGGCTCCTCCCCTCCCTCTGCCTGACACAGCAAAGGCTGATGGGCAGGGACCCACGGCCCCGTTCCTGTTACACAGAATCTATGCCCGTTGTCCTGCATGGTGATCCGTCGGGCCTTGCATCACACGTGGTCTCAGTTTGGACAATAATGATACGGTTGCCCTAATAAAGCCGTCACAGAAGAGGGTGAGCAGCAGTCTGACTCTGAATCCGGGCAGGGGGACACCTGTCAGGCTGACCCTGACCTCAGAAACCCCAGGAAAAGGGCGGGGCTCCCTTCAGAACCAGGTTCCCCGGGCTTGGGGGCTCACCTCCTGGCGAGGGCACGTGCTTCTGTGGCCAGGGGGCTCCAGGTGGTGGGCTGGCTGGACCCTTCTTGAGGAATCACCTTTAAAGAGAGGGAGAGAGGAGAAACTGAGGGCTATCCCTGAAGGGCAAAGGCCTCCTTCAGTTAAATTACTGGGAGAACCGGACCGTGCCAGTTACCTTATAAATGCTACATAAAGGGGTGCCTGGGTGGCTCAGTGGGTTAAAGCCTCTGCCTTTGGCTCAGGTCATGATCCCAGGGTCTGGGGATCGAGCCCCGCATGGGGCTCTCTGCTCCGCAGGGAGCCTGCTTCCCCCTCTTCCACCCCCACCTGCCTCTCTGCACTCTTGTGATCTCTGTCAAATAAATAAATAAAATCTTAAAAAAAAAAAAAAATGCTACATAAAGCCTCAAAGTCAGCACCCGGCGAGCAGAGCCCCAGAACGTGGAAATGACGGTAATGCCGCCTGGTCCTCATTCAATGGCCATTCACCGTCCACCTGGAACGTGCCCTTTTCTATGCGGACGTGATCCCACTGAGTCAGCACAAAGGGTACTACTGCATGACACCCATTCTGCGGGTGAGGAAACTGAGCCTCTCCGAAAAGGCACACCAGGGGCCACCAGATCAATCGCCCGGGGAGCCCGGGGCAGGTGGTGGGGAGGGGTCCCGGGGATACCAGAGATTTGAGGACGATGGCCGCCTGCACAATCTCTTCTTCTGAGGACTCCAGCGCTGTGTCGAGCTCTGCCAGCTGGATGCAGGTCTTCTCTGCCTGGGCCTGGGCACAGCGGGCACCCCCACTCAGCTCCCGCAGCTTCTCCCGTGCAGCCTTCACCGCACCCTCGAGGTCGGTCACCTGCTCCAGGAAGGCCTCCCGGGCTCCTGCATAAAGCCCACAGAGCCCAGGGGTCACGGAGCAATTGAGATTTCCCGATCAAACGCTCACCCTCGGGGGCCCCCCATCTGTGCCCTGCACTCTGCCTGGCACAGCCGAGCTCGATCACCAGACCTGAGCACCACCGGTCAGTTCCAGGGCGAGAGCCTCGTCATTTTACAGATGCAAAGGCTGAGGGCCAGCAGAGGCCAGTCATAGCCCAAGGCCTCCCACACGGGAAGTCAGCACAGTGGAGGGGCTGGAAGGAATCCAGACCGGTTAGAGCCACAACAAGCAATTCCCAAATCTGAGACTGCAGAAACACCCCTGCCCCGAGTCAGCTCTGCGATCTGCCATGTGGCTCAGTATAGGCTTTTTTTTTTTTTAAAAAAAGATTTTATTTATTTATTTGAGAGAGACAGAGAGACAGAGGAAGAGAGAGAGAGAGAGAGAGAGAGCATGCGGGGGGGGGGCGGTCAGAGGGAGAAGCAGACACCCCACTGAGCAGGAAGCCCAATGCAGGACTTGATCCTGGGACTCCGGGATCATGACCTGAACCGAAGACAGATGCTTAACCGACTGAGCCCCCCAGGCGCCCCTAGTATGGACCTTTTAACCCAGAACATCCGGAAGCTCCCTATTCTGATAACGAGTGGTGCTAACAGGTGCTCAGCTTACCTATGCCTGGCTGCGAAATGGGCACAGGTGCTTACGAACATGAAATTACACAGAAGAATCAATTCACTGTCAAGCTTCCCCAGATCTCAGTGTCCCGAGGCCAGATTCCACCTGGCTCGAGTAACAGCTTCCCCCTCCGCCCCCATCCACTTGTTTTCGATGGGGGAGGGGGGCGGGGAGGAAGCAAAATGGCCAAGGGGCAAGACAGCAACAGGCCACCTGTTCAGCACCTGGGACAGCACCTCGGGGGGCCTTTGTCACGCCTTGAACCAGTGAAGGACTCCAGCCCTGTCCTCACTGTGCCTGTGCTCTGGGTGCGGCATGGGGCTAGATGCTCTTGCCAGAGACTAGTATTCGTAAGGTTACAAAGTAGAACTGGGTGGGGGACAGTGAAGGAAAGATCCAGGAGAGACAAGACTGTCATGGGAGGAGCCCACGTAGTTGGGGAGGTCAGACAGGTACTCCCAGAAAGTGACTTCTTCTAGGACCGAGTCAAGAGCTTCTGAAGCATCCTGAGAGCGGACCAAAGGGCCGGCGGGGTGGGTCTGGCCAGCCATCCCTCCCGCTGCCTCCCGCTCTTCTCTCTCACTGTACCTTGCAGCACGAGGTGACCCTGGTAGACGTCCCCCCGTGGGGCCTCTCCCTGCAGAACGTGCAGTGGTTCCCAGGGCTGGCCACAGTCAGACCCCTGCAGCCACCCCTCCATCAGGGTCAGCCTGGCCTTCAGTTTGGCAGCCTGGAGGAGTGAGGAAAAGAAGGGTGTGTGAGGCCGGCAGCCTGAAGGCGTGTCTGGACGCCTCGCCCTGGCTTCTGCGTGGCCTTCCCTGGCCAGCAGTTGGCTTCTCCCGTCCTATCCTGAGCATCAAAGCTGAGGATGCAGCAGACCTTGGAGAACCAGCCTTGCCCACCCCCTCCTCCTAGTGGTCCCTTCTCACGCCACGGCACCTGCTGCCATTCAGCGGACCACATCCTCGTTCCACTTGGAGAGGGATGAGAAGGGAAGTCCCAGGAGAATCTGTCTGTCCTGGTGTATTGTCACAGAGAAGGTGCACCTGGACACCTGTTGGCCGAGTGAGTGTGCCATGCAGTGTCTCCTAGCGCTGTGCTTTTAGTCACACGAACAATAACTGCATTTACAGAGCACGCGCCAGGAGCCGACTGTTAGCACCTGCCAGCCACGCACCTGCTCCCGTTCACCCTGTAACGGCCCCAGGGGCCAGGGGATGCCAGATCCAAGCCCTCTCTTCAACTCCAAAAGTCCAGAATGTTCTGAAAAACCCTAAGGCTTTCCATTCCCTATTTGATGGCAAAATCCAGGTTAAAAAAACAAAATTCTAAACTCACTGGGAAGCAAAACTGTTCTGAACAAGGCTGTCTGCACCCTTGTTTGTTTGGTGTGACTATTTGCCCGTTTTCCCGCAGACACATCCCTGGGTTTGACCGCAGGGACTGGTCCAGGCTCTGCCCAGGGGCCGCTTATGCTCGGCGCCCATCATTGCGTCTTTCTAGAGCATCTTCACTCTGATGGCGGGCCTCCCCAGTCTCGGGGAAAGGGCTGCCAGCCTGTGTCCACCGTGGAATAGGAGAGATTCCCAAACTTACCAAACCTGCTACCTGTTAACGGGAACAACGCAAGGGGCTGGGGAGGGGAACCCCAGAGCTCATGCTCTTGACCCCCACACCACACCAGCTCCCCGCTCGAACATTCTACTTGTGCCCCAGAACGGGCATGGCCCTCCTCCTGACCCTCCCCACAAAGGGCCTTCTACCGTCTCATCCCCGCAGAACTTGAGAAAGGGTGAGACGTGGGTGCTCGGGAAGGACAGCTGGTGCGAGGCACCCTTCTGTCCGCTCAGAAGCCAGGGATGGGCAGAAGTGAGGGGGGAGCGGGGTTGACATCAGCCCGATGGCTGGGTGGACGCAGGCGGAAGGTGACCAGTGGCCCCAGAAGGCCTGAGAGCCAGGGCTGAGCGGGCATTTCTGGTGCCCAGCACAGAGGGGGCACTCATGGGGGGGGGTGTGAAGCGATGGGAGGGAGGGGGAGCTCACCTCCTCCTTCACCAGGGCGTAGCAGGACGGGCACTCCTCGCAGCGCGTGCCACCAGCCGTCAGGAAGAA
This sequence comes from Meles meles, assembly GCF_922984935.1. Taxonomy (NCBI): domain Eukaryota; kingdom Metazoa; phylum Chordata; class Mammalia; order Carnivora; family Mustelidae; genus Meles; species Meles meles. Next base: position 5,022,698 of record NC_060076.1, read on the forward strand.
GTTGTCCTCACAGCGGTCACACTTGTAGCCCACGAAGCCAGGCTTGCACACGCACGTGCCGTTCTTGTGGCACTGGGCCGAGGCGGCGCCCAGCGGGGAGCACCTGCAGGCTGAGGAAACCGTGGTGGATGGCACCCTGCCCCCCGGCTGGAACCTCCATGTCCCCTGCATCCTCACGCCTGGCCACTCCAGAAACCCCAGGTCCAGCTCAACCACACTCCTGGGTCCTTCCCGGGAGACTGAGTCAGAATGTCAGAGGTGGAGACTGACTTATGTCAGGGTTCCTGGGTCTGAGAAGCAGCATGTTTAGGAACGACCAGCCAGCCCAGCTGTGCAGGGAGGGACGCGGAGGCCCTGAGAGGTAACCTGATGGCCCCAGCACTCGGGAACCGAGCAGTGACGTCTGGGGCTAGAGTTCTGGTCCTCTAGACTCTCTCACTCCCTGTACCTATGGCCGCTCTTAGAAGACAGGCCTTTCTACAGGAAAGTAGCCGATCTTTCCTTCCCCGGCCACATGGCTGGCATCCTCACAGCTCTTCTGTCCAGAAACCTCAAGGCCCCACCCTCCGGGCAGCCGGCACACACCCAGCCTCCTCACCTCGGCAGCCCTTGATGGAGAAGCCGAAGAAACCCAGCTGGCATCGGTCGCAGGCCTGGCCCTCCACGCCCGGGCGACAGGGGCACTGCCCAGTCTTGGAGTGGCACCGGTCCTCCTGGGAGCCCAGCGGATGACACATACAGCTAGGATAGGGAAGGAACCTGAGTGGGAGACAAGCTCGGGCTGCTCCCCACCCAGCCTTGGCTGGCCGCAGCCGGCGAGGAGCCCTGGGATCACACCCTCTGCTGGCAAGGCCCCATCGCCAGGTGGCTGTCCAACAGCTTTCCCCAAGCTGTGTCCTGGGAAGCACAGTCTCACAAGAATGCTACCCCTTCCCCCCAAGAAAGGGCGATGGGGACCTATAAACCATGCAGATTATATATGCCCCTCTGTTGGAAAGTCACAATGCAATGAGCATATTAAAGGCTCTGAGAAGTCTTGCAAGGAAGAAGCCTGTTTGTTGCACTGGACATTTTCCTGGGGTCCATCACTGCTCCCGAAAGACGTTAAGGTGCTGCTCTGGCCAAAAAGGTCATGGAGGGATGGTGTCACTGAGCAGGGAATCAGAGACCAAACCGGCCCCCTGCCCACCCAGATGTCCCTCAGGCCTGCGTGTGGCCTGCGTCCTGGGCTGGCAGGGCCACAAGTCTGACCCCTCAAGGGACCGTTCCTTTGTCCCCCTATGGGGCAGGGCACAGTGTTCCTGGCAGGGGGCCTGGGATGACACGTTCTACACCCATCTCCCCTCTGGGGGCTCCCCGGGCCTCTCCCATCCTGGAGACACAGCCACGGGAAGGGCACTCCCCGCCTCACCCTACCCACCCACGGCAGCCCCTCCCGGCCTGGAGGTCGTAGAAGCCAGGGCCGCAGCGGCCACAGTCCCTTCCCATCACATGAGGCAGGCAGGGGCACTGGCCGGTCACCGGGTCACAGGTGCTCTGCTCACTGATGGAGCCCTCGGGGTGGCAGCCACAAGCTGGGGACGGAAGCAGAAACGGTGTTGGGGAACCACCAGATCATCGACTCAAACTCTGGGGGTCCAGGAGAAGATGGGGAGCCCAGAGGGATGACTCAAATTCAACCCAGGATCCTAAGCTTTTTCTGGAAAAAGACTCTAGGCCCATGCTCAACTCTCACCCCGTTTCCTATGTCCTTGGAGAGACGGCCTAGAATCATCATGTGACAGATGGCTCTTCTGAGCCTGCCCCGAAACCCCAGCCGGCTGGAGAGAAGGCCAGAGACACAGCCAGGGAGTCACGGTTAGACCCACGCGCCCACTGTTCTGGGTCCCTTGACCCTTCTCTCCGGGGCTCCACAGAACACGGAGAAAAGGCTCTGGAGCAAGTAAGTTGGGGGGCAACGCCTGGCTTCTCCCTCCAGCACTTCTGCAGGCCTTCCACGGGCCGGGGCCCGCTGTGGCCCTCTGAGCGGGACGGGGGCTGAGTGCTAAGGGGAGAGGGAGAGCCTGATGGAAGCCCAGGGCAGCACCGAGGGGAGGGGTGCTGTCCGCCACCGAGGACAGTCGTGGGCACTAACCGTGGGGCTTGAGATAAGCGCGAAATTATGAAGGCAAAGAACAAACGAAAAACATCAAAGGATTGGCCTTGATTAGATCGAGGCTGAGAGAGTCCTTGACCTTGGAGGAGAGCAAACCCTTAGACCTCCCAGACAAGGGGACAGAGAAGGTGAGGAATCTGCCTGAGGCTGCACAGCCCCCCAGAGCTGCGGGCTGGGTGTGGCGGACAGGGGTGCCCCGCGGGGCGGGGGCGGGTGCTCACGCGTGCATCTGTCTGCGGGCCGAGGGGCTAGGGCGTTCCCGTAGAAGCCGTCCTGGCAGCGTTCGCAGTGGGCCCCGGCCGTGTGGTGCAGGCAACGCAGACAGTGGCCAGACAAGGGGTCGCAGTTGCCCACGGCGTTGGGGTCCACGTTCCCATGGCATTGGCACCGCCGGCAGGGCTGGGGAGCCCCAGAGAGCCCCAGAGGGTCCCCGAAGTAGCCGTCATCACAGATCTCACAGCGTCGCCCTGGGGGGAGGGGGGAGGCTGTGTGCGGAGGAGCCAGCCAGGGGCACGAGGCTGCGGGGTCCCCAGGCGGGGAGAGTGGGCATCCCTCAGGTCTCCCTGTGCAGCACAGCACAGCCCCGGGGCCAGGGCCCAGCTCAGCCGTCCGCTGGCTGTGTGTCTTAGACCAGCCCTGGGATCTCTCTGAACTCGGGCTCCTCGTCTGCAAAGTGGGGACAATAAGGCCAGCGGCGTCTGAGGGCTTGGTGAGGTTAAGTGTTCAACTTCCAGCCCTAGCTAAATGCCCAGCGGAGGGGATGTCCCCACCCAGTCCCTGTCGTCACCCTCTTCAGCCTCACGGCCACCATCCTCTTCCTCAGCAAGGCCCGCAGGACGCCGGTGTGGTGAAGGAGGGGGCTGGCGCCCACCCGGGCACCCTCCCAGGGGGCTGTTCCCTCCATGCACGGCAGCACCCCGCTCCCCCCAAATCCTTCCTTGGGCACATCTCAGCCTGGGTAAGACCCAACGTCTTGAACTGTCCACACCCACTGAGAGGGTCGCCCTCCTGTCTGCAGAGTGGGGGAAGTCAGGCACAGCCTGATGGCAGGATGGGGTGCACGGTCCCCAGGCGGGACCCGGCTCTGTCAGGTCTTGGGGCCCCTGCCCTGCCCCCCCAATCTGCGGCTGGCTGTAGGGGGCTGCTTCCAGAGCGCTCCCCAGCAAGGCCGGCCTTTGACGAGACCGATGTGATGGGCTGTCCCGAGGCAGCCACAGTCACACACACGTAATCAGATGTCTGAGAACCTTGGCAACATTATGTCAAAACAAGCCAGACACAGAAGGACAAACACTGGAAGGTTCCACTCACGGGAAGTCCCTGGAAGGGTCAAATGCAGAGACAGGAAGTAGGACGGAGGCTACGGGGCGGGGGTGGGGATGGGCTGGAGGAGGCGGTGGGGGCTGCTGATGGGGACAGAGTCTCTGGGAAGATGAATTAGATCTGGGAACAGACGGGGACAGCAGGACAGCTGGGAATGTGCTTCACGCCGCCAAAACGTACGCTCACGTGCGGCTGAACTGAGACTTTATATTATACCTTTTTTGCCATAATTTGAAACATTATTAATGGGATATACAAAAAGAAAACACCAACCGCTGAGTTGTACACTTAGAGTGGGTGAATTGTCGGGTACGTGGATGATATCTCAAAAGAGCTGTTAAAAAGAATCAGATGTCGAGGGTGGCCCCGGGTCCTGGAGCAGGCGCTGGGGGACCTTCTGCCTCATATGACATCGGGCGACGTGTTTTAAAAACTGAAAGTTTGGGGGGCGCCTGGGGGGCTCGGTCGGTGAAGCATCTGCCTTCGGCTCAGGTCGTGATCCCGGGGGTCCTAGGATCGAGCCCCGTGTTGGGTCCCTGCTCAGCAGGGAGCCTGCTTCTCCCTCTGCCTCTGCCTGCTGCTCCCCCTGCTTGTGCTCTCTGTCTCTCTCTCTGTCTCTGACTAATAAATAAATAAATACGCTTAAAAAAAAATAAAAGCTCAGAGTTTAATCAGAGGTTTTCCACCTTCACTGGGTGTCAGACTAGCCAGAGCACCTGTTATGCGTGTGGATTCTTAGGGCTCATCTCGAGCTACCAGATCAGGCTCTGTAGGGCCAGGGCTCAGACAGGGATTTTCAAAACCTCTCTACGATATGCTCAATCGCTCCAGTTCTGCCTGGAGCCCACAGCAGCCTGGGGCTCTGGCCCTGGCCCCAGAGGTCAGGCCTGCCACTCCGAAGCTGGGCCCTCCCCCATCTGTCACACTCCGAACCCAGGACCCCACTCCTGGAGCCCAGGACACAGGCAGGGCCTCAGGGTGCGAGCCACTCACCTCTCTGGCCCAGGGGGCAGTGGGTACACACCACCTCGCTGCTCTCTGGGATGGTTGTGCAGGCCGACCCTCCGGGGCACGGACAGGGCTGGCAGTCGTCGGCCTGGCCTGCGAAGGGGTTGCCATAGAAACCTGGCAAGCAGCGCTCACAGGAGGGGCCCTCGGTGTGATGGTCACACTGGCAGATCCCTGAGGGACAAGACAAGCACCTGGTGACGAGACCACCTGAGCCCAGAAGGCTCCAGAGACAGGGGCATCTTGGTGGGAGAGTTCACAGAGTACATCCCCAGCAGAACTGGGGCAGGAACCTTCTAAGTGGGGGGCAGCACAGCCTGGGGAGAAAAAGTCCACCCCTTACTGACCGTGTGGAGCTGGGAACCCCATCTAACACCTGGTGCCTCAGTGTTCATCCCTGCAAGATGGACACAACAGGGGCTCTGGCCTTGGGGGTTTTCGTCCGTGCATAGCCAGAGCGCCCCGCACAGACGCTGGCTCAGAGTGACCTGGGCTGTGATCGGTGGTCTCCTGCATTCCAAAACCTCTTGGCGAACCAACAGACGGCACCCCCGTGTCTGCACTCACCCTTTTCCTGCCCTTCCTCTGTGTTCTCTGAGCCTCGGGGGCCAAAAGCAAGAGAGACGCAGACCCAGGAGTCCTTCCTGACAGGAATTTGCAAGGGCACTCCCCACGTATGGGGTCTGCAGGTTCCAGGAGGCGGTCTGGTCTCATGGAACAGACCCCTGCCCCCGGCTGGTCATGCTGGGGGCGGGGGTGCAAACCCCCCTTCGCCAGCACCTGCAGTCCGCTCAGAGCCTGTGCCCTGGGGAAGGGAGGCTCGGCGGCCAGGGAGGAGTCTGGTTGAGAGGGGCTCAGTGATGCAAGACCCCCACTTCCAGGAGGCCCGGCAGCCCCCGGGGACTGAGGGGGGTGGTGGGGCACGGAGGGAACTCAGGATGGACAGTCCAGGGGGCACCATCATGGCCGCGCTGCTTTCTGGGGGCCCTGCCTTGGCCCAGACCCAAGCGCTCACTCCTCCTTCTATCCAGCGTGAGCAGCGGTGGCTGCTCTGCCCATCAGCCAGGTGAGGACTCGCTCAGATACGGCAGCAGGTCATGGCGTGGCCAAGGGCTCTGGGGGGCGACAGACCGGCCGTGCCACGCTCCTCGGCAGGGGCTGCCTGGAGCAGTGCCCGGCGGGATGGGGGGCCTCGTCGGGGCTCGGTTAGTGATTCCTGCCACGGCAAACGACGGGAGGACGCCCCTCGTATGCAGCATGGGCCTGTCCCCGCTCGCTCGTCTGCTGATTCCCAGGCTGCTGTCCTTTGTCGGCTCCGGCACAATTATTTCCCTTCTCAGAGACCCCCCCCTCACTTGCTCCAGGACAGCATCGGGGCACAGACCCTCCCACTTCCGGGGTGAGAGGCCCTGCGTGTGGAGAGAGACCCCCATCCAGCACCTCCTGCCTGGCGACCTTGGTCGAGGGCTCCCTCGGGCTTCCTCCCACAGGTGCGGCACTGGCCGTGAACCTGTGGCAGGAGCAGCTCTGCACCTACCTGCCCGCGGCCTCCCTGCACCCTGGGTCCCTCGCCTGTAAGACCGGACGCACATAGAAAGGTCCCAGGATGTGGAGGACCCTGATGACACCATCTCGTGAGTCCCGCTCTTGGCGATGGCTCGTTTATGCACAGAGCTGACCCTGATCAGGTCGGCGGCGGCGCTGGGAGTCACCCCAGGGCCCTGTGGATGGGGTGCCGGGACTCACCTGTGTGGGGGTCACAGGTGCCGTGCTGGTTGCAGGAGCAGGGGACACAGTCGGTATAGGGACCCCCCAGGGGGATCTCCCTCTTGTACCCTGGAGCACAGGACTCACAGAACTGGCCTGTGTACCCCTTGGGACATGAGCAGGTCTCCACCCATGAGGCTGGGGGGGAGAGCCCCCGCTGGGCGGATGTGAGCCGGACCTTGGTCAGGAACACCTGGCCTGCAGAAGGACGATAGAGAGGAAGAGGGTTACAGGCACACGTTTCCCCGCGAAGACCTTCCTGTTCACATACGTAACAGGCAGAGGGGTACTGACCCACATACGGAAAGGCAGTCTATGAGTCAATTGCAATTTAAAAAAAAAAAGAAAGAAAAAGGGCAAAGGAAAAATAAGGTGATTCAGAACAAAAAATGGATATGGCTGGGAACTCAATGAAAGACGTTCATTTTCACAGGTTATTAAAGATATGTAAATTTACGTGACGAGGATACTATTCACGACTCTCAGCTTGGTAAGCATCACAAGATCAATGACAGGAGGGGCGCCTGGTGGCTCAGCCAGATAAGCATCTGACTTCAGCTCAGGTCATGATCTCAGGGTCCTGGGATCAAGCCCCGTGAGCCCCACATCAGGCTCCACACTCAGTGAGTGCGCTTCTCCCTCTCCCTCTGCTGCCCACCCCCTTCCGCCGCTCATGCTCGCTCTCTCTCAAAATAAATAAAATCTTTCACAAAAATAAAGATCGACGACAGGGAGAGATGGTGTGGGGAACTCATGCTCAGGAATATAGGACTATACATTAGGAGGTTAGCTTTCTAGTGAAGCAGGAGAGCCTCTATCAGACCAACCTCCCCCCAGAAAACAACTAGAATCTTGGGGCAAAATATAACAACAACGATCAATCAACACTGGAGAAGGACCAGAGCAGGAAGACAGGGGAAGAGGGTGGGCACGTGCCCTGAAAACATAGATGGGTGCCACCTCTCTGCAGGAAAATCTGGCAGCGGGTATCAAAACTGAAAATGTGCCCTCTTCGACCTAAGACGGAACATTTCCGTTTTGAGGAATCGATGCTACAAGACAGACTTGCACAAGGAGACAAAGACCTTTCCATGGAGCTCTTCCCTTTGTCTGCTGCTGTGCGCATAGTGAAAACCAGAACCCGCTTCAATGTCTAGAGATGGGGGGATGGTTAAACTTTGGGGAGCATCGATACCACAGAACTATATGCAGCGGCCGGACAGCCAGTCTTTTCTATGTGTAAGACAAGTCACGGCCGCCGGGACCCACCATTAGCTGTAAAAAGCAAGAGCACAGAGAGAGATGGCCCAGAACATCCTCAGTGGGAGGAGCAGGTCTGCGGCTGGGTTTCGGTGGGGAGAGGGCTGGTCGCTATATCCACCTGCCTCTGGTTTGCCCTGGCACCCAGCACAGGCCTGGCCCAAGTCGGTGTTCTGTGAACATCTGATAACTGAAGGCCGAGCGGCAGAAATGAAATTCCTGTAAGGAGGCCCAGCACGGTGACCTGGGGAGCAGGGAGGTTTTGGGGAGCGAGGGCAAGGACGATGAAGATGAGGCTCCGAAGGGAACAAGGGAGCTGAGGCAGGAGGAGCTGGGTTACACCCAAGCCTGGGCTCTAGAAGGGGCCCTGGAAGTCAAAGTTTCCCAAAAGGAGCCAGTCACTCCCCTAGAAGCCAATCTGTGGCTGTTGTGTTGGGACAAGGATGGAGAGAAGAGGACCAGGGCTCCTAGACGACTGACATGAGGAGAAACTGCCCCCGTGACTCTCAAAGGTCTGGCTGAGTTCCGAAAGGGGCAGGGAGGCCTCTCTGCAAACATGTGAGCCCAGACCCCGACTCCATTTTATTTTATTTATTCATTTGACAGAAAGAGAGACACAGCAAGAGAGGGAACACAAGCAGGGGGAGTGGGAGAGGAAGAAGCAGGTTTCCTGCGGAACAGGGAGCCCGATGCGGGGCTCGATCCCAGAACCCTGAGATCATGACCTGAGCCGAAGGCAGACGCTTAACGATGGAGCCACCCAGGCACCCCCCCCCAACTCCATTATAAACAGAAGCACAACTAAGTCGGCCTGGGGACGGCCGATCCTGACCCTGGTTTTCATTCTCGCGTCAACCACACGCCCCCGCGTCAGAATTTCCCTGCTCCCGCGCATGCAAACGGCTCCCGGGCTTCGGTTTTTCCGACACGCACACTTATTCATCCCCCCGTAGTGGGGGAAACTCTGATTACCTCCTTCTGTCACCCAGTGTAGTCATCTGAGCTCTGACCCTTTGGAAATCAATGATTACTTTCGTATGTCACTTACTTTCCTTTTATTTGCTCTGTAGATCACGACCAGGATACTATATGGGCTTCAAAAAGTTGTGTCTAGGTTATAATCTCTCCACGCTTCCCTTCTGCACAGTAAAGGGGTGTTTCATGGGAGACACCTCTTCTAAATGGGGGTACTGGACATGTCCAGTCTAGGCACACACAGGTATGGGTGCGGGGCGGTGTGGGGGAGGGCAGAGTACATTAAGGAGAGAGGGAGGAGCCAGGAAGTCAGAGGACCATCAGGACGATCACCATGTGAGCAGGGTGAGAAATCCCCCTGGAAGCTGGGTCCTGACCCAGCCCCCACCCGGAGAAGGTTCAGAAGCAGATCGGCTCCCAGGACGGCTTAGATGCAATACCACCAATGACCAGCAGGGGGCGCCAACTCTGGGCTCCTCACCTGCACCCTGCCCCTGAGCCCAGCACCCACAGAAGCCCCTTGGAGGTTCCGCCTCCGGGCAGTGGTGGCCTCCGCCATAGCCTGATGACACCCAACAGTTCTCGGCTGCTTTGTGACCACACATGCCTGTCTCTTAGAGCTGTCCACCCTCAGGCCCCTCGCCTGTCCAGCCCTGCCTCTATTCTCAGGGTCCACCCTCCGGGCCCTTCCCAGTTCCATGACCTTGGGCCAGCGTCCTACTCTTCTGACCTTCAGATGCCTTTGTGGTAAAACAGGGGTGGTAACTGTCTGCCGTGGGGACTCGGCAAGGCCAGGCACAAAGGAGCCCCGGGGCCCGGCTGGTTCTGGGGACTGGGGGGGGGGGCTGTCCTTATCATTACTGACCAGAAGGGCCTGGGCCGCGGCTGCCAGCCCAGATGCGCAGAGCCGTCAGATTGGCGAGCAGCCGCTGGAAGTGGAAGGCGGGCAGCGGACGGTCCGCGTCCTCGGAGGTCTCCTGCAACCTGGCAGGGGCGCGGGTCAAACCGGAAGCCGAGGCTGGGGGCGGGGGGGGGGGGGGGGGGGGGAGGGTGGGAGCCCCTGGGGCGGGGGGGGGGGGGGGAGGGTGGGAGCCCCTGGGGCGGGGGGGGGGAGGGAGCCCCCAGACCACAGGAGGACCCAAGTGCGCCCAGACCGCAGGGTCCACCCTGACTGCCCAACCCCCGCCTCTCAGGAGACACCAGGACACTCACCTGAACCTGAGCTGCACCTCCCCGGGCTGGCCGGCGTCCGGGGGTCCAGGGAGGCCGGAGGGCTGCAGAGTCAGGGCCAGGCCCGCCCCTTCCAGCCTCAGCTGCACCGGGGGTGGGGAGCCCCCAGGAGGGACCCGGAAGGTCAGTGTGAGTGGCTGTCCGTAGCTGAGCCGCTGGTCTCCCAGGAACTTCTCTGAAGACGAGAGAGGAAGGCTTGTCTTCACTTAATCAGCTTGATTTTAAAGATTGTGAGTGTCTACGGGGTACTGATTTTATTGACAATTAAATATTCAGGCAAGATAAAGCGACAGCAGGGAGAAAGCCAAAGGCTCCCTGGACAGGAGACGCTGAGGCTGGCCGCCCCCAACCCTCCCCAGCCCCCCCGCAGGCCAGCCCCGTGTCCCAGCGTCCCTGTAGGAACACAGGGCCCCACGCCTGGCTTACTGTTCTGCTGCCGCGGTCTCGAGCTTGGGCTTTATAAGTGAAGCCTGATGGGACAGGGGAGTCTGGGGGCAGAGCACATGCGTGCGTCACGCAGTGGTGGCATCCTGCTGTCCCCTTCACCATTCGTGCTCACGATACCCCCCCAGCACATTCTGGTGGCCCCACGCAGGGGGAGCTTAGTGAGGCTCAGAGCACGTACGAAGTAAGCCTGCTGTATGTGCGGCCAAGAAGGGGTGCTGACCGCCCCGAGGCCGCGCTGCCCACGGGCGTCAGAACACGCTTCGAGCACAGAGAAGGAAGTGGAAACCTAAGAAACACGGAGCACCAGGGGCCCTATCATGGCCTTTGAACTCGGGCTATTTTTCTGTATCTTCCAACTGCTTCAGCTGAAAACCCCCATGGGGCAGGAAAGGGCCCCTCCCTGCCTGTTTCCCCCCGGCCCCGCACTCAGCAACCAGCCGGAGGCAGAGCGGCTTCGGAGATCGGGGTGCGCATCAAGACGTGAAATAAAACTGGTTGAGTCCGTCCACCTGCCTTGCCCACTGCACGGTGCCCAGCGCCCCGCGCCCAGCGCAGGACCCAGCAAATACCTTTAAGCAAAAAATTACTTTTTCTTAAGCCTGTCAACCAAGCAGCCATGGAGTACAGTGTGTTTTGTGTTCTCCGGCCTCTGAGCTTGGAGCACCTGTCCCCAGACTGGGGTCCTGTGACTCTCGCTTCCTGCCAGGTGCCGTGTCCACAGAGCAAGCCAGACATCGGGGCACCATTGCTCTGGGAGGTCAAGGGCAGGACTGCGGCGGGGGAGCCAGTGGACCCGGCATCTGGCCACAAGAGAGCCAAGAATGGATTCCCGGATCCTGGTTCCAGGTCTGGTACAGCTCCCAGGAGTCCAAAGTTGCCCTACTCAGTGGGGTGGTTCAGAATAATCTAGAACTTCTTACTTCTGCAAGAATCCCAGGACACTGGGTGGAGGGTGCCATGGCCTGGCAGGGTGAGAGGCTGATGGAAGGTGTACAGGGATTTCTGGGGCCTGGGGGGGGTGGCCTGGTGGCAAGGCCTTGATCAGAAAGCAGGGGGGTTGACACGTACCTGGTAGCGTGAGTTCTTCCTCGTCTTCTGGATTCAGGAGGAGCCCCCTCGGGCTCCATCGCATGGGATGCTCCAGGCGCCCCACACTTCCCTTCCGCCAGCCCTCGGCTCCTGGATGGCAAACACACACGCACGAGCGGGCTCTGGAGGGTGGCCGCCTTCCCCTCCCTCTTCACACCACCCTTCCCCCAGAGGCCTGAGCGCAGCCTGAAACAACGGACCTGGGTGCGGGGAGGTCGAGAATGTTCTAGAGACAGGTGGGGCTTGGGAGGGCCATGAGAGTCAACTGGTGCTAGCCGTGGCTCTGTGCTGCCCACAGCCAGCCAGCTCAGACCCTTGCCCCAGAGTCAAGACGGGGGTCTCTGGGAGGGAGGGAGCCCCCGGAAAAGTGAGAAAGCTGAGGGTCCCAGCTCTGTTTTGGGCAAGGGGAGACCCCTGAGCCTGCCTGGCCCCTTTAGGGGGTCCTGAATACTTTAGGAAGACACAGTCTGGAGACCCCGGCACAGGGCACCGGGCCATCGGGATGGTCTCTAACAGTACTGGACTTGACCTCATCTTCAGGTCTTCAGAGAACTTCCTCACCCTGGACCTCACCCCGCCTGTCCTTTGAGAAGCCTGTGTCATTAGCCCCCACTGCGCTGAGGGAGGCCATCTGGTTAGGAAGTGGTCAAGCCGGGATGAGAACCCAGACCTCCCATCCCCTGTCCTGTCCACTTTGTCCTCCCTTCGGCAATGGCAGTGCACCAAGCAGAGTCTGGCACAGAGCAAATGACCTCAAGGGAGCGGCTGGGAAGGGGGGTGGAGGCCCGACCCCCGGGGCAAAGGAGGGCAGAGGAGGGCGGGATGAAGGCAAAGAGGTCAGAAAAAGGAGGCCTGCAGCTCCCCGGTGCTAGACTAGGTTTTGCCTCTCACTGCTGTGTGACCCTGGGCAAGTTACGTCACCTCCCTGAAGCTGCTTCCTTATCTGCAAAAGGGGGACAGTGGAGTACTTTTCTGGCCCTGGCGACAGTTCTTGAAGTTGGTCTGAAGACCCCAGGAGATGCCCGAGACTCTTTCAGGGGACCCGCGAGCTTGAGCTACCTTCTAGGAACCCTAAGATGAAATCTGCATCTTTCATGCTCTGTCTGACACATGGTGGAATTTTCCAGAAACTACAAGTCGTGCTATCGCAGCCGACTGAGCTCTACTAATCCAGCCGTAAGGAGATGTGCGGAAGCTGATGAGTGCACTCCCCTGTTTTCGTCTTCTTGAAAAAGCGCTGTTTCACAGGCCCGTCTCATTCTGTTGCATGCTTACTCCAGTCATGTTTAAGTACAATATATGACTATTTTAAAATTACGGTTGTCATTTCTAGTACAGAAAACACGCTAACTCCCAGGTAAAGGACACGGCTGGGAGGTCCTCAGTCATTTTCAAGAGCATGAAGGGATGGGGGAGGAAAATTTTGAGACTGTGGCCTCAGGGTCACAGTGAGGTACATGAGATCCTGAGACAGACGTGCCAAACCCAGCGCCTGGCTCAACCTGAGAGCAGAAAATGGTTTTGTTCTTAGGACCTACAAAATGAGTCCTGTCGGATGCTAACATCCTAGACCCCTGCCAGGGGACTGCAAGGTGGGGGCCCCATCTCCATCTTGCTTTCTGCGCAGTGTCCAGCAGAGGGCGCACTGCCTCCGCGTCTGGGGCGCCCAGGGCTGACCCGGCCTCCAGCCTGGTGGAGATTCAGGAGTCGGGGGCCTCTGTCGGGCACGGCGGGGGTTCCCATAGGCTGTGATTTAATGCCGAGAGCTCCATCACCCTCTAACTCCAAAGACACATAGGCACATGCCTGCCGTTGGGGACCCAGGGCACCATGGTACCCCCGGACCCTGTCCCAGACAGAAGGCTGGCAAGGCAGCCGAGAGCGAAACTCAGGAGCTGAGAAACCTGGGCGGCAACCGCTGAATTCTGTGACGTGCCTTCTCTGGGCCTCGGCTGTCTCACCGGTAAAATGGGAATTACAGTACCTACCTTCCTAGGACTCCGTGGGTTCCAGGATATAAAGAGCTCAGCGCAGTGGCAGGGGACGGAGTGTGAATCCCCAGCCCAGGGGCGGGGGGCGCGAGGGAACACGTCAAGGGCTTCTTGACCCAACTGATTAGGAACTCCCCCCCAGGGTCTAAAGACTGCCACCTACCCAGCTCCCAACCCTGCTGGAGGCTAGGGAAGGAGTCGAGGGGTGCAGGCAGATACCGGGGAGCGCTGAAGGGTGCAGAGGGGCACATCTTGTGTGGCCTGAGTGTGTGAGCCCCGGAGACGCCTCCCCTTTCCCACTCCCACCCCTAGCCCCGCCCCTAGCCCCCAGGGCCCGACACAGCGCAGCCCACGTGCCACCGTGCCACCTGGGCGGGGAGCGGGCAGACCCCTGGGAGGTGGCTGTGGGGGGATGGGAGGCGCTGCCTACCCTGGCGGAGGTCGGAGAGGATGTGGTGCTCCCGAAACTGGGCAGCGGCCGCACACACCTTGGAGTGGCCGAAGCAGAAGCAGCTGGTGCAGCCGGCAGGGTTGTGGGGCTGCAGGCTGAAGGTCCCGGGGCGGCACCTGAAAGGAGCGCATGCCCCCCCCCGGGTGTCGGGGGGCAGTGGTGGTGAGTCTGGGAGGTTCAGGGGATCTCAACTAGGTCAAGGTGAGTCAGCATCGCTGCGGAAACTTCAAAACATACGTGTATAGTTTTCAGATTTACGAGAGTTGCAAAGATCACGCCCAGAGCTTCCGTGGCCGCGTCACCAGCTTTCCCCAACGTCAACGACTTTGCGAGGGTGCACTTAACCGGGCCAGGAAAGCCTTGTTAGTTCACGTTATTTACTCAACTCCAGACGTGATTAAGTAAGAGCTCTGCCCTTTTCCCACCGATTCTGGTTTTCCTGGCCCGGACCTGAGCCGGGACGCCGCCGCCTCCTCTGGTCCACGCAGCATTCTTGTCATTCATGACCTTGGCGGTTTTGAAGGGCGGTGGTCAGATGTTTTGTAGAATGCCCCCAATTCGGGTTTCTCTGATGCAGTCTCACGATTACACTGGGGGCATGGGTTTGGGGAAGATGGAGAGGCGAAGCGTCCTTCTCGTCACATCGCACTGGGGTAAATACCGCCCCTGCGCTATCACCAGGAACGTTAACCTCCACGGCCCGGTCAAGGCTGTTGGCCTCCCGGTGCACTCCTGCACCATGGAAAGGGCCGCGTTCAGAAGGAAGTCACTAAGGGCAGCGGGCAGCAGCGGGAGTTACGCCCCATGCCCTGGAGACTGGAGGGTATTAAAGACTTGTGGACACACTTTGGGGCCACCACCATAATTAAGAAACATTTTGCGGGGGAGATGTCTGGGGCTACGCACATATCCTTTCTTCTTAAAGTTCTGCCCACTCAATCAGGTGGCTCTTGCCCACGGAGACCGTTACTGTGAGATTCCAACTGATGTCCTATTTCCCCCCTTCCTTCTACATTTATCATTTGGAATCCTTTTGCGGGGAAGCTTTGTCCTTTTGTCCGGTGTTATCTACCCCCCATCCCCCCCGCCATCTGTAGCAGTGTGGACTCGCAGGTAACTATTTGATTCTCTGGGTCATAATTCAATACCGCCGTTATTTATTTTCTTGTTCACACTGTTCCAGCTTTAGGGAGCTCCTCCAGGTCAAACTTACATCCTTTTGACACAGACCCCCATCCTGGTTTAGAGTTTTTTTCTGTTTGTTTTCATCTGGTTTTGCTTTTCATGAAGCACTTCCTTGCTCTCTGTGATGACCAGACACCCTGGGCGCGTCCGGCACGGTCCCTGCCCCAGCCCCCGGAATCAGCTGTTTCTCCGAGGAGCCCTGGAGACACGATCACAGATTCCGGGTCTCCGCCTGGGGCCCCACAAGAGCCCGCCGGGGCGGAGGAATCGGATTCGTCCGAAGCTGTCGATGACTCCCGAGGCCCAGCCAGCTCTGAGGAACACATCTCATCAAGCCTCCCCATTCCGCAAACGGGCAAAGTGAGCCCAGAGGGAGGAGACCCCCCCCCCGAGGCACAAGGTGGGTTGGGGGCAGAACTGTGGGAGGAGGGGTCCGGTTCCCCGACTCCTGCTTCCTCCCCTGGGGGATCTCAGCGAAGGAAGTCCCGCAGGGACCCGAGCCCCGACCCCAGGGCCTGCAGGCCACACGTGGACGAGGTGAGGGGGTGGCCTAGGGCCGACCTAGGTGAGTCAAGGCCAGGGCCAGCCACGGATTTGGGACCGGATTCTTCTGAATCGGCAGACGCCCGGCGCGCCCCGACGAGGGTCGAGTCCACAGTATAGTGCCGTGTCGGGGGCTTCCCACACAGGTCTGTGGCCGGAGAATCGAAGAGCCCCAGACAGACCCTGCGCTGGCGGCTTCAGAGATCAGAGCCAAGGCCAGGAAGAGGAGACGGTGTGCGCCCACGGAGGTAAAACCCACGTTTGTCCGCCGGCCCCCCATGGCTTGGGGCTAGGAGGCCCCCTGAACACACAGAAGAAGAAGCTGAAGGACCACGTGATTTGGAAAAGTTATCCTGCCTCGTGGACCTTCAGACGCTCCGTTTGTACCCGAGAGGATGACAAAGGTAGCAAAGAGGCTGGAATCGCGGCTCCGCGGGCGGGAGGCGCCGGGAGCAGGGCGGGGAGGGTTCT
Source organism: Meles meles (assembly GCF_922984935.1). NCBI lineage: Eukaryota > Metazoa > Chordata > Mammalia > Carnivora > Mustelidae > Meles > Meles meles. The sequence continues at coordinate 5,038,593 of NC_060076.1, forward strand.
GAGGTTATAGTAGGGCTCGTGGGGAAGACTACTGTGGCCCTCCGGTGACGTCCGCCCAGGGCGGGGGGGGGGGCGTGCGGGGAGGGCAGCGGCTGGAGTATCAGGGATTTGCCGTCCCCGGAGTAGAGAATCTCTATCCTTTCCGGTTCTTTCGTTTTCAGACGTAAAACGAGAATGGCTGTCGCGGCTCATAACTACCAGTGGGGGAGGGGGTCCAAGTACACACGGTGCAGGGCACCCGGACGGCTCAGCCGGCCACGCGCCACGCGCCCGACTCGGTTTCCGCTCAGGTCCTGATGTCAGCGCCATGAGATCGAGCCCCAGGTCGCGCTCCGTGCTGAGCGCGCAGAGTCTGCGTCAGACTCTCTCTTCCTCTCCCTCTGCCCCTCCCACCCGTGCGCTCGCTTTCTCTCTCTAACAAGTAAGTCTTCATAAAAGAGCATAAACAGAGTCAAAACCTTCAGATCGCCTCCAGGACAGCGGACCCACGGTGCCCCAGGAAGGGCGCCAGGTGGCGAAGTCACCCAGGTCTGTACGGACCCTGCCCCAGCTCCTCCACCACCACGAGCCCTGAAGTCACTCCCGGCAAGCTGAGGGTCGGGTCGGCTCGCCTACCTGTCACACAGGTGGCCTTCCACGTTCTCCTTGCAGGGGCAGCGTCCGCTGTGGGGGTCACAGGCGCCCAGGCTGCCGGCTTCACTGCAGGCACACGGTCTGCCAAGGAGACAGGACAGCAGGAACGTATCTGATGAGCAAGCCCAGAGTGAGGACAGCCCATCCTCCTGGGAGGGAACTTCTCCATCCTTCCCCCTTCCCTAGAGGACCAGGAGGCAGGCTGACCCAAGAGCCCGCCGCCTGGCTTTTACCATTCCCACCTTGCCGAGGAAGCGGCCCGCCCACTCACCTGAAGAGTGAGCCATCTGCCGACCCACCCACGTCCATCTGTACATTCCTCCAACCACCCACCATGTATCCGTCCTCCCAGCCTGCCGTCGAGTGACCCAGCCACCCATCCAGGCATCTTTCCGTCCAGCCACGCACCCGTCCATCCACCGTCCATCATCCAACAAGACATGGTTCCTGCTCTCACAGAGTCTACAGTCAACTGAGCAGGGACAAGCAAACGTAGCTGCTGTGATTTGATGAGTTCTAAGAGGAAATATGAGAGGCCGTACGTGCACGGAGGAGGTTGCAGTGAAGGATGAGAGAACAGGTAGAGGGAAGACTCCCTGGGGGAGGGGTATGTGGGTTGAGAACCGTAGAGAGTGGAAGGGTTTTCTAGACACGCGCGGGGAGAGGCGGGCGCAGCAGGGAGAAGGGTATCTGGGGTAGGAGCACATACAAAGGCCCAGAGCCCAGAGAAACCCCCGGGACGCATGTGAGTTCCTGCCCCATGCCCAGAGTTGTGCCTAGACCCACTGAGTATTGCGTGGGGCGTCCAGGACCCCCCATCCGACCCCAGTGCATTTCCACGGCGTCTCAAATACACAAAGAGCCTGCTGTAACCAAAGCCAAGTTCATTTAAAAGTGTTTCGGAGTTTCTGAGAGCCTCCTATTGTCGGTCATGCAAGTTTCTCAATCAAGTGATGCAGTTAGATGAGCGTGTTAAAGCTCTCTTCCGAGGTCTGGGCCGCAGGAGCCCCTGCCCATCTCTCTCCCCTTGGACGCCCCACCCGCACTGCAGACCCCGCCTCTCCCTGCATGGAGCTCCCCGTGTCATGAATGACCTCCCTCCGCCAAGGGGCCTGGAGGCTCAGCGTCACCCCTGCTTCCTCTTCTGTTCCCTGCTGACCACCTCCTGCCAACTCTGCCTTCCAAGGGGCTCTGGAACCTCTCCTGTTCTCTGCCTCTCCGAAGTCAAACGCTCGTCCGAGCTGCCGCGTCTCCCAGCCGTTCTGGGGCAGCCTCTACCCCGGCCTCCAGCCTCACCCCACTGCTGCCTCACGCCCATCCAAAGCTCCTCCTGAGACTTCGAGGCCCCACCGGACCCTCCTCTTCCGTGCCCCCTCCTGCCCCGCACTCCCTGCTCATCCACACTGACCTTCGCCTTCCACTTGCCTCTGAGCACTTGCATGCGCTCTTCCTCCGCCTGGAACACCGGGCCCTCTGCCGGCTCTCAGCAGCCCTCCCACTAGGACTCGGGGCCTCTCATGCGAAGCCTGCCCTTGACCGCTGAGGCCAGCTGGGCTTCCACGGGACTCATGCCCTGTCCCACGTTCTCCGGGAATAAGGCCTCTCTAGACCCCTTGAGAAGGCTCCAGAATGATAAGACGGAATGACGGATAGAAGGATGGAAGGAAGGAGGGAAGGACAGCTACTACCCCCTTCCTCCCGCCTCCTGGTTTTCATTCCCAGTCCACCACCTGTGTCCTACACAGCCGTCCACACCCCTGCCCCGGCCGCCTCACCTGCAGCCCCCCTCACTGAGCGAGTGGAACCCGGGCCGGCAGCGGTCACACTTCCAGCCCGTCACCGTGGGCTTGCAGACGCAGGTGCCCGAGGCATCACACTGGAGGTGCAAGGAGCCTGGGGGAGGAAGGGCACAGGGCAGCAGGGGCCCGATCGGGGCGGGGGTGGGGCGGGGGCCAGGCGGCGGGGGCGGCTACCTGCCGGGTGGCAGTCGCAGGGCTGGCACGGCGTCCGGGGGCTCCAGCGGTAGAAGTCCTCCTCGCAGCGCTCGCAGTGTGGCCCGGCTGTGTGGTCCCGGCAGCGGAGGCAGCGCCCACCGTGGCCCGTGCTGCGGAAGAGCTCCCGGTCGAACGCACACTCGTCCGAGTGGCCGCTGCAGTTACAAGCTGCGGGCAGGGGGGTGGGGGACGGCACGTGAGGGGCCAGGGAGGGGGCTGGGTCAATCAGCCTCCTGCTGATACGGGAGCTGGCAGCTCCAGGGAGGGCCAGGGTGAAGGGCAGGCCCAGCCCGACCAAGGACACAGAAAGCAGCCGACCCATCTTCCCCAACAGGACTCTCAAGAGCAAAGGGGGCACCGTGACCCAGGGCCCTCCCAGGCAAGCCGGACGCACCGTCCGCACGCACGGACCACGGCGGGCCACCTTTGGAGCAGCAGTGTGGCTCACTCCAAGCTGTCTCGTGGGCCCTCCCAGCCCTATGAGTTGTGTGGCTCCTAGGGACCACGAGGTCATTCAGATGCGGGGAAACACAGGCCACACCTCCTTCACTCATTAATTCATTAAGAAAGGAGGGCATGCTAGGGATGGCTCCGGCCATCTCGGGGTGAGCCCCACGTGGGTGGGCCGGCGAGCAGCAGGACAGCACTGCCCGCCGTTTGATGGGGGCCAAACGCAGCCGGCAAGTGAAACCCCACAGGTGGGCAGAGCTGCGGGGAGGCCCTGGGAGCTGGAGGGACCTGATGGAAGGAGGGAGCAGACAGGCCGTCCTCAGGGCGACAGGGGCGGTCCCAGGCAGGAGTGTGGGCCAGAGAAGATGGCCCAGTGTTGCAGGAATCGGGTGGGGTGGGGTGGTGGCTGGCAGGTCACGTGATGGGCAGCCTGATGGGACAGGGTGGGGGGGTGCAGGGGCCGTTATGCGGTCAAGAGGTCAGCAGAGCCTGGTCCAGGGAGACCGGGCAGCCATGGTCAGCGGACTTCACCGTGGAGCAAGGCAGGCTCTGGGAGGGTCACCCAGGGGCCGGGTGTAACTGGGCTGGCATTCAGCAAGGGCCTCGGGCTTCGGGCGGAGCTGGGCTGGGGGTTGGTGAGCAGGGCGGGGGCGCTTCAGGCCTGGGGGAGGGGAGACGGGGCTCGGACCAAGGCACAGACTGCGTAGAGGAACACAGTCAGGCAGCCCGAGAGGAGTGCATGAGGCTGAGCTCGGGGTTGTGGGGACGGGGGCGAGGGGTCGGCATGACGCTCCAGCTTCTGGGCTGGCGGCAGAGAGGACAGAGATGTGACCATTGGGAGAGAACACAGCAGGAGAAATGGTCTGGCCTTTTGCGTCCCCACCGTGGTCCCCACCATGGAGACAGCCTCAGGCTCAGAATGCTAGAGCCAGCCAGCCCACCTCCTGGGCCCCAGGGAGGACTTCCTGGGGGAGGCAGACCAGAGAGGGCAACAGAACCCCAAGAGGGCCATGGTGGCCGTGGGAAGCCCCTGCAGACAGCACCACCCTGTTCACAGAACAGGCTGTCCCCTCCCGGCCCCTGCTCGGCTGCCAGCAGCCCGGGCAGTTCGGGTGACTCTCTGGGCGACAGGGCAGGGCTTGGAACCGGGGGGAAGCTGGGGTGGGGGCTGGGACGGGTGGTGATGGACGGTCCCAAACCCGCTGTGCGCAGCCCCATGTCCCCAGGGAAGGTACGCTGGCACCATCATCCCCAGCCTGTCTCTGAGGTTTGGTGGTCAAAGCCACATCACATAGGGACCTCGTCTTCAAAGGCTGCCTGGGGGGCCGTGGGAGAGGCTGGGTGGGCAGGTCAGAGTCCCCCAGGACCTGGGGCCTTCAGTTCTGGCTTTGATTAGCAGCTGCGGTTGGAGCCATCGAAACAAAGAACAGTGGGGGGGCCTTCCCAGATGCCTCCTCCACAGCGGGACTTGGTCTGGGGAGCGCTTTGTAGGGGCGAGGCGGAGGAACACACGCTCCTTCCCGCTCTCCCCCTGCCCCTCCTTGGCCCTGCAGCAACGGGGTGGGGGCACGGCAGGAGCAGCCCCCACTGCCAGGTCTCAGGGACTCGGCCTCCGGGGCCCAGAACCCCACGACACTCACGCACACACTCGTTGGCGGCCTCAGCCGTGCCGCGGGCCCACGGGCGGTCCTGGAAGAAGGGCAGGCAGCGCTCGCAGTCGGTGCCCGTGGTGTTGTGCTGGCAGCGGCAGGCCAGCCGGCCCGCCGCATCGGGACCACACTCGCTGGCATGCCCGTTGCACTTGCACCTGGGGGAACACGGAGATCGAGGCCAGAGACTGGGGAAGGCACCGTCAGGGGAGGGGCTCATCGCAGGCAGCCTGATTGGACCGCTCAGTGACGGAGCTACAGGGAAGCCCTACTATGTGCCTGGGCACGGGAACGGAGAGCGGGCTGCGCTGCGCTCTTCTGAGCTCCGTCCGTGGACAAACACACTGCATCTTCGTGAGCCCACTAATATACCCACTTCACAGACGGGAGAACTGAGGCACAGGCAGGCTGCCCTGGGCCAGCCGTTAGGAATGGGAAAGTTTGGGAGGCTGCTGCTGAAGGAGTCCTAGCCCAGACAGACCCAGAAAGAGGTCAGCCCAGTCTCCCGGGTGGAGGCAGGGGTGGAGGAAGGGGGCAGCTGACCAGCTGCCCCACGCACTCCTCCCTCACGTCTAAAGGGGAGAGAAAGAGGTCACTCCGTACGGAGGAGAGCTCCCGACTCAAGTCCCCGGTGAATCTGTGCCTCTGGGACAGCCCCTGGGGACCGTTTCCCACCACATCCACCTTCCCACGGTGACAGGAGACCGGCAGAACTGGGCAGACACAAGTGAGCCTGTGGGGCCACCACGAGGTCCGAATTCCAGCCTTCCCCTCTGCCCCCCCCCCCCCCCCCCCCCCCCCCCCCCCCCCCGCCCTAGCAGAGCTCGTACTTTCCTGCTGCGGCAGGAAGGACCACACCCACCCCCGTGTCACAGATGAGGAAAGGGAGGCTCAGGCTGAAGTGACAGGTGCTGAGTGGCAGGGCTAGACGCCGCACCCGGTTCTGCTCCGTGCAGACCCCACGCTCCTGGACACTAGTCTCAGGCTCTCACAGGCTGTGTTCCGTGCTCTGCCCTTGGCGGACTTTAAGAAATTGCTGGCCGCTGCCAGCACCGCACCGCCCCCCCCGCCCCCGTCTCCTCTACCTAGGGGACATGGGGCTTGGTAAGGGCACAGGGCATTGTTTTCTCCGTGGGAGCCCCAGGTAGGCAAGGAACGCCCCAGCATATCTGGCGGGGGTGAGGCAGTCTTGGGAGATGGTGACCCCTGGCCTTGGGACAAGGGACCGCCCATGTCCCCAGTGAGGTCTGCGAACACCTGGCCTCCCCCATGAAGCCCTCTGACCCCAAGGGAAAGGATGAAATTCTTCCAGGCCACTGTGAGACTCCGAGGGCCGACCCACCTGCCCCCCAGCCAGTGGCAGGCCCGAGGGTGGTCTGGCTCCGACAGCTGCAGCCAGATGTTCTCTGGGCCCGAAGCCCCCTGACAGCAGGCGCTGGAGCTCGCCACCACCCGCCAGCCGCGGAGAGCGCCTCCTCCTGGGTGGTTTGACCCGAACCAAGGAGGGGCGGGGGAGGAGGCGCGGGGGGGCCTCACAGACACCCCCACCTCCCCTCACCTCCAGCCCCAGCTCAGCCGGGAGGGGGCAGACACAGCGAGTGCAGGCAGCTGGGTCCTGCGTTCCCTTCCCGGACCTTTCCACCCCTCTGAACGCCACCCAAATGTCCCTGAATTCCAAAGCCCCTTGCTTCCCACTCCCACAGGCCAGCACGCCCACAAGCAAGAGGACTTCCCATCCCAGGTGGCCTGCAGGCCCACGAGCTTCTCCCAGCCTCCCGCCCTCCGGCGGCCGCTTTCTCATGCTCTGGCTTTTCGCTCCTCTTATCCTTCCCCACGCGCTGTCAGGGAGTCGGGGCCTTTCCAAACCCTGTCACTACCCTGGCCAAATCCTTTCATGGCTCCCCACTGCCTGGGAGTCCTGAATGAACTTGGTCCACGGTCCTGACCATCTTCCAGCCTTGTCTTTGGAAGAGGCACACACACCGGCCCTTCCGCCCAGGAGGCTGGCCTCCTCCCACCCGGGCTGGGCCGCCGTCGGCAGAGCAGTATCCCTGACGGCCGGCACACCGCCCCCCAACCCCGGTCCCATCCTTGTTATTCGGGGTGCGTGGACATGTTTGCTGGAGAGTGATTACTGTCCGCCACCCCCTTGGGGTTTCGGGGGGGGAACGCCTGTCTTCCTCTTTACTTTCCAAGATGCAAGCCCCCAAGCGTTCCTGCTGAAGACCCTGTGTGTGCCCGCCCTGGTTCCACAGCCCGCTGTGTGTGCCCGGGACCTGCAGCCACGGGGGAGGCAGGCTGGGGATACTGAGAAAGACAAGGCCTGTGCCCTTGAGGCAGCCCCGGCTTCCCGGAGAGGAGAGATGCTCTCAGCCTAACCAGAGCAGCCGGGGGAGCCAGCACCGGGGGTCCAGACGGCAGGGACTGGCAGTTCCCACAGGAGAGAGGAAACACAACCCCCGCTCCCTCGGGGCCCCTTCCAAGGAGTCGGCCGTGGGGTTTGGGGTGGCCTGGGCCGTTCGTCCGCACGGAGGCGCCTCCAAGTCTTATTTAAAACGTCTGGGTCCCCATGAAGCCCGATCACACCCAAGATTAGGAGGAGACTGGGGCGGGAGCGGGGTGGATGGGCTTCGCGGTCTGTGACATCCGGAGGGCTGGCCGGAGAGGGGAAGCTCTGGAAGCTTCTAGACCTGCAGCGGCATGTGATCACCCCGAACCGGCTTGGCTTGGACAGAAAAAGAAGGAAGGAGGGAAGGGAAAGGAACAGAAGAGAAGGGATAAAGGATGAGGAAGGAAGGAAGGGAAAATGGAAGGAAGGAGGGAAAGTCGGAAGGAAGGTAGGAAGGGAGGGAGGGAGCAGGAAAGGAGGAGGAAGGCGAAGGGCAGGGACTTCCAGGCGGAGGGACCGGCAGGTGCGAAGGTCTCCGGGTCCTGCGCGGTGGTGGAAACACAGCCGGTGCAGGAAATGCCAGAGCCGGGATGCGGCCGGGTCATGAAGACGCTGAGCGTCCGGCCCAGGGGACCAGGACCCTGCCCCTCCTCTCTCCCCCGATGCATCTCAAGTGGCTTCTTCACCCCCCATGGCAGCCACTGGGTGACCCCCACATGGCGGCTGCCTTCCTTCTGCCCCCCACGCAGGGTCTGGGGTCCCGGGCCGCACGGTCCTGCCTCCCACCTACCTGCCACCCACGGAGAAGTCGGACACGGCGTAGTAGTAGGACTGCAGCACCTTGGGGTCCTTGAAGATGTCGTCCCCAAACGTGTTGAGCCGGTCCAGGGAGATGAGGAGCTCGGTGCTGGTGACCCACTCCTGGGGGGAGAGCGGTGGGAGGTGAGGGCAGAGGAGGGAAGGCGTCAGCAGGCTCCTGAGTACTCGCTCTCGCCCCGTTCTGCCTGGGGGTCTGGCCGGCTGCCCTGGGGGTCTCCTGGGACCCAGGGACAAGCCAAGCTTAGACAGATCCCAAGAACGGGGCAAAAATAAGAAGCCTGTGATTTGGGAGCACAGCCCTGTGGAGGCCAGACCACGTACTGGCTGTGCGACTCTGGGGAGTTCCTCGCTGTCTCCAAGGCTCCCCTTCCCCATCTGTAAAATGGGACAAGGAATCGTGCCAACCCCACACGGTGTTTGGAGGAGGATGGCCATTGTCAGCAGTGGGGCGTGGGGTAGGGACATGCTCAGGAAGGGGTCGAGGTGCTGGGGGGCAGGGCGGAAGCCACCCATCCTATCACTTGTCGTGCCCTTAACTGCTCCCGTCCTAGATGTTATCGAAAGGAGGACATGTCCCAGTGCCCTTCTCCCCCACTCAGCTGGGCCCGAAGCGGGGCGGGTCCTAGTCTCTAGGCTTCTCATATGCTAAGGCTCCCACAGCCCGGCACCTGCCCCAGGGGACATCTGTCCCTACAAGAGTGGGGATTTGGGGCCCCATGTTCTCACGGCTTCCCCAGCCCCCAGGTTTTGCCTGGCACGTAGCAGGTGCTCAGTAAACACTTGCTGGTCGCTGAATGACACCTTCCCCCTGGAAGAGCGTGGCGGGGAGGTAGGGGAGAGCCCACGTGACGCCTGACATTTTCATCCGCCTGCTGTTATAATCAGAGGTACACAGAGGCAGCTCCGGCTGAATTTTAATCAGCATTTTAATTCAGCCCAGGAGCTCCTGGTTTAGCAATCAGGCCCATCAGGGCAGAAACGAACTTCTGGCAAAGTCTGTCTTCGGGCCCCAGCGTGACAAGGCAGGTGGGTCTCGGCTGCTCCCTCGGAGCTCCGCAGCTCAACGGCCCACTGTCTGGGACCCGGGGCCTCTGTCCCAGGAGGTTTCTGTTGGGGAGGGAGGGTCCGGCACCAGAAAACCTTCAGTGGGAGCCTCTGCACTGAGCAGAGTTCCTAAGTGCCTGTCATTCTGACAACCGCCTTGCGGATGTCAGTGTACCTCCAGGGATCTGGTTCAAACAGCCTCTGAAGCTGAGGTCAGGGGCAGGGCCCGAGCTTCTGCATTTCTAGCCAATGCCCAGGCCGTGCTGATGCCGTCAGGTCCCCGAGCAGAGAGCTAGTGTCTGGGGCAGGGGAGCCCAGCGTGCACGGGGTCACAGGCTGGGAGAGAGAAGGGGAATTTGTTCCCTCAGCCCAAATCGTTATGGGGCTCTCCCTGATGCCTTAAAGGTCATTTTAGGGCAAACCGAGCCCCAAGGTACAATGGGCCTGTGCGGCCTGTGATGGCGCCAGCTGAAACCACAACCGGGCTCTCGGGTGGATCTTGGCCAGCCCTGGGGTCCAGGATGTGGCGTTAGAGGCAGGGGCGGGGAGCTTCGGCTCCAGCCAGCACCCCGCAGGGGGATGCTCAGGTGGCCACTCGGTTCTGACGGCCCGATTCTGCCTTCGCAAGCTGACCTCCCCAGGGTCCTTGCACCCTCATGGGGAACAGAGGGACCCAAGACCCCGCAGGCACGTGGACTCCTCCATTACCTGCCCCCCTGAAACGCTCCAAGTCCTCAGAGGAAGCACCTGTCCCAGATGTGCCCAGAAGGGAGGACGGAAGGGCAAGACGGGCTTGCCTTTCATCGTCCTTCTCTGACCTTGGGGTCCGCCTGAGAGCAGGCGGCCAGGTTGGGGGAGCATTTCTGAAGAGGTTGTTTCTCTGTCGGGGACAATGTCCAGCACATAGAAGACAACAAGTCACGGGAGGGTCTCAGCCTGAGCCTCTACCCCGGAGTGATGGCTCAGACAGAGGAACCCCGCCTGGCCCTCTGCTTGTCTTCTGATGATCTTGGCTAATAATTGGTAATCTACACAACTCGGAGCCCCGTGGAGAAGAAATTGTCATTTTAAACAGAATCACGATGATGACATGGGAACATCTTTAATGAGACAAAGAGGGCCGGGAAACCTGAAATGTGATCCTGTACCTTGGAGGATTAGCCTTGGCCCAGAGCTCTGGCCTTTGCCCCCACTCCTGGGAGTTACCTCTAAGCCCTAAGAATGCCCTGTTTGGTAAGGGTGCCTTTGTTTGGGGCGCCTGGGGGGGGCTCAGTCGTTAAGCATCTGCCTTCGGCTAGGGTCATGGTCCCAGGGTCCTGGGATTGAGCCCTGCATCTAGGGTCATGGTCCCAGGGTCCTGGGATTGAGCCCTGCATCGGGCTCTCTGCTCAGCGGGAAGCCTGCTTCTCCCTCCCCTGTTCCCCCTGCTTGTGTTCCCTCTCTCTCTGTGTCTCTCTCTCTGCCAAATAAATAAATAAAAATCTTACTAAAAAAGAAAAGAGTGCCTTTGTTCACCTGTCGTCTTGGGCGGCTCTAGACAGTCTATGCTAACAACTGGTTGATGCGGGTACCTGGGGCCACGTAGGATCAGTCTGCCCTCTGCCGGAGCTGAAGGTTAAGGTCAGCTGTGGCAGGCCATCGGCCGTCTATGTGACCGACTCCTAGGTACAGGGGAGCCTCCCAGGTGGACATACCCTGCATACTGTCACATCGTCTTTGGGAAAAATAAATGCCATCCCCACGACTCCACTGGGAGAGGACAACGGGAAGCCCCACGCCTGGCCCCTCTTGTCTCTGGGAGTTTCACGGCTGTCTTGTTCTGTGAGTCCTTCAAGATCATCACTGAACCTGAGGGTGGTCTTGGGGATCCCAAATCAGCTGATTCCATGTGCTCCTGGACTGGGCAGCCAGGGCAGGGACACAATTTCTCTCTGGGCCTAAATGTTCCCTCAAGAGATAAGCAGGAATTCCATCCCTGGCACCCGGTTATCTCTGACCAGCAATGCTCTGAGCCTGTCGAGGGAAGGGAGGGCAGACTTGCTCAGCACAGGAGACCCAGGGAAGTGCACCAGGGGGCTGTCCAGGGCTCAGAAACATCGAGCAGAGCACCGTGTCTGTAGGGGAAAGGTCACCGACACTCAGGAACGTGGATGTGCGTGGGGACCAATACTGGTAAGGCCACAACCCCAAGCAGACCCTGGTGGGCTGGACAGCGGGACGTGTGAACAGACACAGTTACAGGCCTGCTATTCTCGGTCACGAGGACGAGACGGGCAAGCCACGGGAGCTCTTCCCTTCAAAGCGTGATTCAGCATCTCTTACATGCCAAGCACTGTGCCTGCCACCTTATAACTGTCCGTCCCCAACAGGCAATTTAAATTAAAATTCATTAAAATAAGACTTAAAAAGTTCACTTCCTTGGTCACGCTAGTCTCATTTCTGGTGCTCTGTAGACACGTGGTTAGTGGTGACCATCCTGGACGGTGCAGCTAGAGGCCACATCTCTTACTGCAGAATGTTCTAGAAAGCACCGCCTTACAGCACAGAACCAGGAATCTACGATTCCCAAACTCAAGTTCTTTTCATGTTTCCCATGTTATCCTCAAAAAAGCCCTTGGGGACACATGGGGTGAAAAACATTGTCAGTTCACAGAGAAAAGAAGCAAGGCCCTTGGGGGTTGTGCTAGAAATTTCTAGAAAGAGCACCAGTGAGGAGTCAGGACACTCAGGTTCTGGTTTGGACCCTTCCACCAACCCATGCGTCCCCCGGCAAACGTCTTCTCCAGTCCAGGCCTCAGGGTCCCCACCCACATAAGGAAGGGTCAGCTGAGCTGGTAGCTGTCACCAGGCTCCAAGGAGCCACAGGGCTCCACCGTAGCAGGCAGGAGAAGGGACGCTTCTGCTTGGCTGAGCAGGTCATCTTCCATCTATCTCACTGGCAGCGTCCACAACATGTGCAGACACCACGAATACTTCTGTTGTTTAAGATCTGAAAACTGGGGGATCCCATAGGACCCCGTGTCCTTCCACGCACGAATTTCCTGTGCTCCCCCAGGGCCAGGGACCGCCCCCTGCAGCCCTGTCCCGACCCGCCAAGCCTGGCTCCTCTCTGACCTGCAACACGGGGCTCTCCTCGAAGTTGTAAGCACTGGGCCGGCCCTCCAGCGTGGAAAAGGCCACATTGCCACCACTCAGCGGGGAGATGTCACTGAACTCGGAGGTGCAGAAGGCCATGCGCTCGTCCTCGCCAGGGCGCAGGTACTGGCCCTCGGGCCTGCCGTAGGTCTTCTGGCAGGAGGCACTGTAGTACTGGTAGGGCTCCCACGGGCCGCCGGCCTGGGTGCGCTTGTAGATGGCAAAGCTCTCGGGGCGACTGGTGTGGAACTTCAGCCTCACGTAGGTGATCTCGTAAGCCTTCCCTGCAGCAGGAAGACATGGACCCGTTTTACAGAAGGGAAGGGAGAGTCAGGGTCCTGGTGCAAGGAATGGCAATGTTGTGTAAACTAGCTTGGGTGGGTCCTTAGAGGCTGTCTGGGGCGCTGTGCTCAGCGTGCCGTGATTGATTAGCAATGCCTGTTGGGGCGACAGAACCAGGCAGAGAGAACAATACTGGTACACTTCCTGCCATCCCTGACCTAGGTCAGCTTGCCTCCCTGCACAGGAATCCGAATGGTAACACCCCTGACAGGCAGCCAACCCTTGTTGCTCAAGATGTCTCTAGCAACCAGATGTTGCCACATCCTGAAGAAGCCCACTTTACCATTAGAAAGTTATTTCTTTTACTATACCCCAGCAAAGCCAACCCTGCCACCTGTATCTTTAGACTCATTCCTCCGCAGTGACTTCAGACCCTTGCAGTCTGGAGAAACCCCGTTCCAACTCCCCCAAACCCTAATGCAACCCTTCCAGGACTCTCTATTCTTCTGGTGTCCATTTAACTTCTCTTGGTCCAAATCTCTCAAGGGAAGTCTACCTCTGCTTGGCCCCACAGCCTCTCCTCCCAGCTTGGCGCTCAGGCCACTGTCATTCAGCTTCTCTGAGCTGCAATGAAGCAACCTCACCAATAACCCTCCTTGGCCACAGCCCGGGGCCTTGCCTTACCTCCTGGACCACTGGCCATCCCCCTAGGCCTCCATGCAGCCCAGCCTCCTGGGTCACACTCCTGGGCTGCTCCTCGGCCCCCCGGCTCGTCCCCTCCCCCCGTGCCACCTCCTCCATCAGCTCTAGCCCTGCTCCCCTCTCTCACACTGCCGACACCAACATGGGGGCGCTTCTGGCTTTGGACCCTGCCCTGCCCTCCTCTCCACCCAGCTCCCCCCATCCCGTCCCGGGAGAACCACAACAACTATCCAGAACCCCCTCAATGACGCTGAGCTGTGCTGGAGGCCCAGATGGGCAGGAGGGCTGTGGGTGGGGGGCAGAGGGGCTGGGAGGAAAGGGTCCCTACATCCTCATCGGCCTTAAGGGGGCACCAGCGAGCAGCGCCTAAGAACAGAAGAACCCCCCCCCCCCCTCGGCCCCGGGTCCCCCTCCACAGTCTTCCTTACCCACTTCCGTCCTCTGATCAAACATCTCAGTCCTACGGAAGCACCAACACTGTAAAACTTGGAAGGAAACACAGAAGCCGGTCTTTGTGACCTGGGCCGGGAAAGCCTTCCTACATGTGACCCCCAAAGCACACATGACAAGTAAAAACGGACACAATGGACCTCACTGAAGTAAAAAAATTATGTGTTTCTAAACACACTGTTGTCGGGGTGCTTGGGTGGCTCCATTGGTTAAGCATCTGCCTTTGGCTCAGGTCATGATCCTTGCGTCCTGGGATCGAGCCCCGGTCAAGGCTCCCTGCTCAACGGGGAGTCTGCTCCCCGCTCTGCCCCTCACCCGGCTCGTGCTCTCTCTCTCTCTCTCTCACCGTCAAATAAATAAATACAATCTTTAAAAAAAAAAAAGACACTATTGAGAAAATGAAAACCCACAGGATGGGAGAAGGTATTTGCAAATTTATACCTGAGAAGTGATTTACTGAGAATATATAAACACTTCTTACAATTCGACAATAAAAATGGCAACCCAATTAAAAAACAGGCAAGGGATCTAAACAGACTTCTCTCCAAAGAAGACACGCAAGTGGCCAATAAGCCCACGAGGAGATGCCCAACACCATGAGCCAGCAGGAAACGCAAACCTAAGCCTCAGTGGACACCACTTCTCTCCCTTAAGCCGCGTACAACCCAAAAGACATAAAAACAAGTGCTGGTGAGGATGTGGGGAAGTTGCAGCCCTCCTGCCCTGCCGCTGGGGAACAGCCCGGTGGTTCCTCGAGAGGCCGACACCAGACACCGCGTGACGCAGCAGCTCCAGCCTCGAGCCTGTGCCCCAGCGAAGGCGAAACACGTGACCACACAAATGCACGTGGATGTTCGCGGCGGCATCACGCGTGATATCCCAAGAGTGGAAATAACTCAAATGTTGGCCAGCTGACCCGCAAATTAATAAATTGTGGTACGTCATAGAGCAGAACAGTATTCCGCAATAAAAAGGGCATTCTTTTTTTTTTTTTTTTAGATTTTATTTATTTATTTGACAGACAGAGATCACAAGTAGGCAGAGAGGCAGGCAGAGAGAGAGGAGGAAGCAGGCTCCTTGTTAAGCAGAGAGCCTGATGCGGGGCTTGATCCCAGGACCCTGAGATCATGACCTGAGCCGAAGGCAGAGGCTTTAACCCACTGAGCCACCCAGGTGCCCCAGGAAGGGTGTTCTCATATACACCACCTCGTGGATATGCCCAGAAAACAGTATCGTAAATGAAAGAGGCTAATCACAAAAGACTACACATTGTATGATTCCACTTATCCTGGATGTTGAGACAGAGGGTAGGTGAGTGGTTGTCAGGATCTTGGGGAGGAGTAGAGACTGAGGGGTGCTGCTAAGGGGTACAGGGTTTCTTTAGGGGGTGATGAAATGTCCCAAAGGCGACAGTGGGGGTGCGGATACAACTCTACGAACAGACTAAAACCCACTTTGACTTTAAATGGGTGGACTGAGGGAGCACCTGGGTGGCTCTGGGTTAAAGCCTCTGCCTTCGGCTCAGGTCATGATCCCGGGGTCCTGGGATCGAGCCCTGCATCGGACTCTCTGCTTGGCAGGGAGCCTACTTCCCTCTCTTTCTCTGTCTGCCTCTCTGCCTACTAGTGATCTCTGTCTGTCAGATAAATGAATAAAATCTTTAAAAATAAAAATAAAGAAAATAAAAATTGGACCTCACCACCATTAGGATGGCCATGATTCAAGACAAAAACCAACTATTGACAAGTGTTGGCAAGGACGTGGAAAAATCAAAACCTTGTGCATGGTTTGTGGGACAGTAAAATGGTGCATTCGCTATGAAAATGTTTGGCATTTCCTCGAAGAGTCAAAAAAGGAAGGCCCCCACAATCGTGGGATTTGGGTATATGCCCCGAAGAAATGAAAGCATGACTTTGCAGTTGTCTATACCCCCGTGTTCATAGGCACTCTTCACGACAGCCGGAAGGCGGAAAGCAAACCCACATGTCCATCAGTGGATGATGGACAAACTGGCCTCTCTGTAATGTGGAATAGTATTCAGCCCTGAAAAAGAAGGACCTCTGGACACACATTACAACAGAGATGGACCCTGGGGACATTATGTGGAGTGAACTAAGCCAGTCACCAAAGGACAAATACCATGATCTCACTTACAGGCGCTTGTTACGGTCACTGAGCTCGCAGCGATGGGGAGGCAAGCTGGAGGGGCCAGGAGCTGAAGGAGGGGGCCGGGGAGTCAGTGTTTAATAGGAACAGAGCTTCAGTTTAAGAGGGAAAAGTCCTGTGGGTAGGTGGGTGACGGTCACCTGACGATACAAACAGTTAAGATGGTCAAGTTTTACCTTACGTGTATTTCACACAAGAAAAGTAAAACCGGGGACCCTACCTGTGCGCATTGGCCCTTTGGGAAGGCAGGCTGGTGGCACGATTGAAGAGCCAAGGAAGGATCCCTAACCTTCGGTAAAATCACCCCATTTCTGGGCATTCAAACAAGGGAAGGAGCCTACATGCGTGAAAACCAGCACCCAGGTGTTTTTTAGAACGGAAGAAAAATGGGAACCCTCAGAGTCCAATCAACAGTATAAATTCACGGGATGATCGGAGCCATAGAAACAGCCAGCAGTGAGCTGTAACACACTGGCGAAGCTTCAGCCAGAATGGTGAATAGAAAGACACAAGATCATATGGTCGGAACCGTCAGATTATAATTTAAAAATCCCCAAAGGATAGGCCCCAAAGGAGTCGGCGTGGCTGCCCTCCCGGCAGAGGGCTGTGAGTGACATTTCTTCCTTTTCAACTCTTCTCCGTTTTCCTAATTTTCTCTCACAAAGCTTGTTCTAATTTAAAAACTGGAAAAAACACATTTAAAAAAAAAAACACTTTTTTTTTTTTTTGGAAAAGCAACCGCCTTGCCATGTTCTGTTTCAGATGTTTTTCAAAGTTCCGTTGCAGCTCAGCTTGGCACCAGAACGCCAAGCCCCCGACAAGAAAGCACGTGTCGGAAACTGAGTCAGTGTCTCGGGGGCAGCCCGGTGGCTGCTTGTGTTCCGAGGTCCGGGCTTTGGAACGGGGGTGGGACTCACCCCAGATGTGCGTTCTCAAGAGCACGCTGGGTGGAGGCAGCTGTGGGTCCCACGGCCCAGACTCCTCCGTAAACATCTAGCAGCCAGACACCTCGCGGGCGGGGAGCTTGGAGCCGCTTAAAAGGTAGCTGGCAGCTAGAAGCGTGATCGGAAAAAGGCAGTCACTGGGATTTCATGCAAAGAAGCAACATCGCGCACTAGGAAACATCACGGCTTTTCCTCTTCCTTGCCAAACGAGGAGGTGAGAGAAGACACGGGAACATCACAGAGACTCGGCAGGGACTTTCTGTTATAAGAGTTAATTAGAAGGGCCAAGAAAACAACTTAATCCCAGCTTTGTGATGAAAAGGTTTCTGCCAAAGGCAACCCAAAGGCTGGGGAAGCAGCCCCCAGATCTTCTAAGCAGTGGACAAGAATTAAATTTGCAGCCTCAACCCATACTGTTGCAAGCGCCGGGCGATGACGAGGCTTCAGGGTGATTAAGACAGGTGTGTTTCTGCCAGAAAAAATGGGCAAAAATGTCATCCCCCGTTGTTAACTGGGGATGATACTGCTTGGGAGCACACAGATCTCAGCCCAATATGCTGTTCCCTCTGCCTGAATGCTGTTCTCTGTGCTCCTCACCTTGCTGCCTTCTATGCATCTCTCTGGCTTAGCCAACTGACCACATGCCCCAGCCTCAGCCCAGTGTGGAATGCCCTTCTTCCTCCCTTTCCTGGGTGACGACTACTCACCCCGAGTGCTGTGGGTTTGGGTACCTCGTCAGAGCTCCCACAGTTTCCCTGGGCTTCATCATCTAGTTCTGGAAGGACCTTGCCCCTCTCTCCCACTAGTCTGTGACCCTCTTGGGACAGGGCATGGGACCCCTTAGAGCCGAGCAGTGCCCACACACAGCAGGTACTCAGTAAGTGCTTGCCATATGAGCAAGTAAAGACGAAGCATGATCTGTGCCTGCAAGGAGTTTATAACCCAGTGAGCAAACAGGCCGGTCTCACAGTACCACTGACACTGCAAGCCACGACCTCTGAATGTCTCTGCTAAAACAGCTGGCATTTAGTGAGCACCTACTATGTGCCAAGCACCATGCTAAGTGCTTTATTGATACCATATATCCCCCAACAATTAAATCACTGTGCCTGTTTTAACAACCAGGAGCCTGAGGCTTGGGTAGGAGATAGGGACTCACCCAACATCATGCAGAAAATAGCTGGGTCTCTGCTTGACGGCAGGCTCATCTGCCCCCAAAGTCACTGCCCTGAACGAGGCTACCCTCTGTCTAGGAATCTGTGGGTGCCCAGGAAGGGGATGCTGGTACCCACGAAGACTGCGGAGGCCACGCAAACCCGCACCAGGAGCACCAAGCATGTCCTCGCCAGCCAGCTGGGACATAAAGCCCGTCAGAGCTGACACCAGGGCAGTCATAAAACCAAGCCAGCGCACATCCGGCACTGACCAAGCAGAATGAGTTCGGGACAGAGAAGCTTATTTTGGGAAAGTGGAAACAAAACAAAGCTCTCTAATCGGAGCCATCTGGGCAGCAATGGCCCGGGGTGGGGCCGGGGTGGGCAGGGTGGGGAGCTGAGCTGGGAATGTGTGGGTGAAGCTGCCCTGCCCACTGGGGCATGAGAACCAGGTGGGGAGAGCTGCTCCCAGCCTATGGGGTAATCACTTGGCCCCATCACGGTCATTCACTGTTCCTGTCTTCCTCTCCCAACCCAGCTCTTGGCAGTTTAGGGCACAGTGGGTCCTGTGAGGAGCTGGGGAACTCCCATGTGCGCAATGCCAGACAGCATGAGAGCCCGGCGGACAGAGAGCTGGGCCCCTCACAGTTCTCTCATCTTTGCACCAAGAGTCTACACCCTAAATATGGATCAAGATCGTCAAGCCTGTTGTGTAGCCTGCAAAGAGCAAACGGTTTCATGTGATTGATTATTGCCTAGGGCTTTGTGTTAAGAAGGATGCTGAGGTCTGATCTGAGATATGACTGACATGTACAAACTACACATTTGCAAAGGGAGGTGGCTGGGCATTCGGGGACCACTACAATAAATCAGGGAACAGATGAGGGGCCGAGTGAAAATGATGGAGAGGAGGACATTCCAGAGAACGATCTGGTGATCTGGTGATCTGGTGAGCGCTGAAGTCAAGGGAGGGAGGAATCACAGTAGACACCCAAGTTTCTTGCTCTGGTGCCTGGAGAGATGGGAGGATGATGCCTTTCCTTTTTTCTTTTAAATACACATAAAATTTAAAATTTTTCCTTGAGAGAGAGTTGGCTCCATAAGCAGGCTCCACGCAAGGCATGGAGTCCAATGCTGGGCTTGATCCCGTGACCCTGAGATTAATACCTGAGCCACAAATCAAGAGCCGGACGCTCAACCCATTGACCCAGCCAGGCGCCTCGAGTGTTTTTTTTTTTTTTAATTTAAGGAATCTCTACACCCAACATGGGGATCGAACTCAACCCCGAGATCAAGGGTTACAAGTTCTTCCCACAAAGCCAGCCAGGCGCCCCCATCTTAACTGTTTTTAAGTACACAGTTCACCGGGAGTAAATGCACACTCACTGCCGTACGGTCCTCACCCCAATCTCCAGAATTCATCTTCCCAGGCCGAGAGTCCTCACCCGGCGAGCAACTTCCCATCCCCACCCTGGCACTCACCATTCTCCTTCCTGTCTCTAAGACGCAGGCTGTTCTCAGGGCCCCCTGCGAGCAAAATCACCCAGCACGTGTCCTTCTCCGCGTAACACCCTCTGGGCTCACCCACCCCTGCTGCAGCGGGTGTCAGAAGCCCCCTCCTCCCCCAGGCCGCGCGACATCCCGTCAAGTTTCGTGAGTACCACGTTTCGCGTAGTTACTCGCCGCTCAGCAAACAGCTGGATGGTTTCGGCTCCGGCTGCTGTGACTAGGGCTGCCTCTACTTTTCGACCCGAGGTTTGAGGCCCGTGTGACATCCCACAGCTACATGCAGGACGATGTCAAATGACCCGGTCGAGGGCTCAGGTGGGAAACTGGGAGAGAGGTGCTGAGGGAGTCCCGAATGTCGACAGGGATTCCAGTAGGCACAACGGAGCGCTCTTGCAGGCTGGCACGGGGATGACGGGGAACAGGGGAAGACAGGGGTGAGGCGGCTGGAGCAGGGCAAGCTGGAGCAGGGTAGGACCCGGAGGAGAGCGGGGACCGCCATGAAGGCCACAGCTTGGGCATTTGCGATGCATCTGGACCGCTGGGAAGTCACACGTGCCTGCATTCATGCACTCGCTGCCTCATCCCCAGCGAGGGACCGTGCTATGGGCGTGGCCGGGACGCGCTGGGGTTCACGTCCAGCTCCACCAAGGCTCTGGGGCCTTCGACAAAATACCTAACTTCCTGGGGGTTTAACTGGACAAGTGACTTGAAGGCAGTGCCTCGCCCTCCTTTCCTTTTTTACGGCCTTGCAGAGTGGGCATAATAACGGGGCTTATGGAGTAAACGCCTGCAAAGCGCTCGGAATGACTCTACGCAGGCGGCACGTACGCAGCTAAATGCCGGTTACCCTTCGGTTCATTACACGGCCAGCGATTAGCGAGCACCCCTGCGCGGGGGGCCTGTGCGGAGCGCTGTGGTGCAGCTGTGCAAACAAGCTTTCCCTCTGCATCTCAGAGCTAGGGCTCGACACAAACAAACCTCAACCCCAGTGTAGCACGACCCGCTGTGACGGAGTAAGGCCAGGGGGCTGCCCGGAGGAGGGCGCCTCTAAGCTGAGTGGGGCAGACAGTGGCTTGTCCACGGCTGCATCCCAAGGGCCTGGCTGAGGGCCTAACACATAGTAGGTGCTCAAGTGAGCTTTGGGATTTCTCTCTCCTGTCAATCCTGGATCAGTCCTGAGCAGCCCAGACAAGGGTGAGGCGGCCGGGACCAGCTGGACGCAGGGGCTGAGGGGAACGGCAGCTTCTGTGGGTGGACGCACACCAAGACTGTTGCCTTGACCCTTGGTCTGTGTAGAGCCCAGCGTTCCTGCCAGAACCTCCAGGGAGAAGGAAGGAGGACGCGGCCCCCAGCCCCGGTCCCAGCCAACGCAAACACGGCCGCCCACGGGACAGGAAGCCGCAATGCAGCCGAAGCTCTAGAGACCCAGCGGCTTCGGGGCTCTGCAGCAGCCAGCAGGGTCCTCGTGATGTCCAGCCCCCACCCAGGCCAGGCCTCTCTGTCTCCTTGTCCCCTCTGCTCCCGCCATCCAGTCTCCTGGCGGCCCCGGGCTGTCCCCTTGACCTGAAAGATCCTTTGCTTCTCTGACAGCCCGCTATCCGAGAGATCTCAGGAAGGTCCACTAACCATGTGTGTTCCCAGACCATAAATCCTCATTCACGTCACCCTGGGCTTAACCCGTCTCCTGGCAGATTGTGCCCCTAGGCCAGCAGGGCCGAGGCTCAGCTCAGGCTTTGGGCAGCCAGCTGAACAAAGGCACAGAGAAGGCCTGCACATGGCAGGCAGATCTGAGCCTGGGGAGGGGCCAGTCAAGAGCCCACCTGCCTTCCCCCGGCAGCTCTCCCTTCTCGGGGCTCAGTGTGCACCTGCTTGGGGACTTATGGGTTTTCCTGCCACTTCAGGAGCTTCTCAGAAATGCAAGGAAGTCTTCAAGTGAGAAGGGCGTTTCTCTCCACCTGCGCCAAAAGCTGAGGCGCAGACCAGCCTAACTCTGCAGCTGACTGTTCCCACGTGAAGCACCATCTGGGCGGGACCCTGGGGTGTGCCAAGTATTGGCCACGTGACCCCGGACAGCCGACCTTACTTTCAGAACCTCAGTTTCCCTGCTTGTGGAAGAACTCAGGCTGGGCTGCGGTTCTGAGCGCTAGGTGGGAACCCACGGAATCGTGTCTCTCATCCCCGATGACCAAGCACCTCCCCCAGCCTGCCCGCTTCCCCGGGCCTCCATGGAGGGTGAGGAGCCGCCAGACCCTGCTGCTGCCTTTCATCCCAGACAGGAAGGCTCAGCCTGGCGACTCTGGGATTTGGAACAGATGTCTGCGAGATCACAGGGGGCTGGGAAAGCAGCGACCTCCATCCCGGGGCTGACCAGCCGCCTCTCCCTCCCCGGCCCCTCACCCCGCTCCTTCCAGGGGCCCCAGGCCAGAGCTAGCCACCCGTTCTCCCCTCCCACGAGCCCCCAAGGAGTGGGGGACCTGCAGAGGAGCCAGCAGAAGTGGCCTGAGGACGGGGGCCTCCGCTGGGAACACCCTGGCGATAACCCCAGACCTCCCCTTCTCCCCAATATTATGCAAGCCACAGCTCAGCATGGAGCAAACCGAAGCTGAATGGAACCCAAGATGGGCTCAGTCTGAGGCAGCTATGGGTCTCTGGGACCCCCCCCAGCGCAGAGACAGGGCCCAGGGTCAGGACATCTTTTGGAAGCCAGCTCAGCGAGCATTTCCCAATCCCTGGGTTGAGGACACCCTCGGGGAAGCTCAGCCCTGAGCTGTTCTCAGCAGAGTGGCCTTGGCCACACGCAAGGACTGTCACAGCTCCTGTAAGCACGTGGCCAACCTGAGCTCATGGAGCCTGCACGACCAGGGGGAGGTGGCCGGTCTCAGCCCTATTTCACAGGGAGGACACGGAGGCACAGAGAGGCGGTTGCACTCGCCCAGCAAGTGGCTGAGCCCTGTCTGTGTCCTAAGTTCATTCTGTGGTATCTACTCCACTCTGTCCCCAGAGCAGGCCAGAGAGACCCCAAGCTGGGCCCAGATGCACAGGACCGAGGAGGGGACACTGCCATCCATTCATTCGGGCTTCCTTTCTCCACTCGTGGACATTCCGGAGCCCCTCCTATCCGCCTGGGGCTGCACACAGCACTGGGTCAGGGTGAGGGGTGTGTGTTTGTGCATATGCGTGTGTTTGAGTGTGACTATACCCGCGTGTGAGAGTTTGAGTGAATGAGCAAGTGAGTATGTGTGGGTGTGTGAGGGTGAGCGTGTGACCGAGCAGATGCAAGTGAGTGTGTGGGTGGGTGGAGGGGTGAGTGTGTGGTATGAGTGTGAGCACGTGGGTGAGTGAATGTGTGAGTATAAGCAGGTGTGTGAGGGTGTGTGGACACGAGTGTGGGTATGGCATGGGAGTGGATGGGAGTGTGAGTAGGTGTGTGGGTATGAGTACGAGGACGTGCGAGTGAATGTGTGCCCGTGAAGGAGTGGATGAGTGTGAGTGTCGATGAGTGTGTGGACGAGCACATGAGTGTGAGTAGATGTGTGCAACTGTACGAGTGTGAGTAGATGTGTGTGAAGGCGTGAGTAGATGTGTGTGAGTGTAGATGAGCACACGAGTGCAAATCAATGACCGTGAATGTGTGTGTGACTACATGTATGTGGGTGAACATGAGTGTAAACGTGTGAGTAGGGGTGAGCACATGAGTGTGAGTAGATGTGTGAAGGTGAATGAGTGTGAATAGGTGTGTGGCTGAGCATGAGTGTGAGCCAATGTGTATAGACAAGCATATGAGTGTGAGTAGATGTGTGTGGATGAGCACACGAATGTGAGTAGATGTATGTGAGTGTGTGAGTAGATGTGTGTGGATGCGAGCGTGAGGTTCCCTGTGGCTAAGGGTCCCAGGCAGAGCTCAGCAAGGTCACCCGACCAGGCACAGGGCCCCGCGTGCGAGTGCTCAGCTAAGGGGAGCTGCCCCCAAACCCCACCCCACGATGCTTCCCGCCCCTCCCACTTTGTCTGAGCCGGGACAGAGCCTCTTGCCCGCCCCTGGCTCCACTGTCTCCCCCCCCCACTCCCACCCTGTCCCAGATTCCTTCCCCAGTGGTCTTGGGGTTCTGCCAGCCCCGTCCAGCCAGCTCCCCCAGACTCCCTCCCCACGCTGGTTTCCTGTCACCCGCCTGGCCAGAGACCCCGCCCCATCTAGCGGTCCAAACAGGCCAGTAACAGTGACAAAAGCCCGGGGAGCTGAGCTGCTTGGGGGTGACAGCCCACAATTGGCCTGCGCTGCTGAGGGGCCCAGTGTCCCCACCCCCACCTCACTTCAAGGTCATTTCCCAGTCCTCCCCAAGGTGCTGTCACCCAGGGTTGGAAGAGCCGATTCCATGGCTGGGTGGAGCTCGCGTAAAGGAATTTCTGCTCGACCTTGGATATCCATGATTGCTTCTTTCCAGTTATTTAGCAGCTGTGTGCCTTTGGGCAAAACACTTAACCTCTCTGAGCCTCAATTTTCTCATCTGCAAACTGGGGATATGGTCCCATACCCCCTCACCCAAACTGCTTAGCTGTGGATGTGTTTTGGAATTCAGAGTTTTTTAGGGTTTAGAGAGATGATGTAGTCCTTACACCACGGCTTGTGTGAACACCCCCAGCTGGGTTTGCTCTCCCCCAGGCTATACTTAAATGAGATTTCAGTAGCAAAACGTATGAATATTCATTCTAACTAGGATAAACAAGGTCTATAAATAGCCTTGGGTCCGGTTTAGCAGCCAAAACGAATTACAAAAACACTTGAATTTTCAAAGTTTGGGGAGATTTCAAACCCACAGACAAGGGAGTGCAAACGGGTGGACCCTCCCCCCCCCCCCCCCCAAAAAGGGCTGCAGGCAATAGATAAGATGTGGAGCTCTGGGCCTGGCACGTCTTGGGGCATAGGGAGGACCTGGATTGGGCTGGACTCGAAGGGGAAGGGGATGCTCCCATTTCCAAACGGCAGTGAAGGGCTGGGTCCAGACTCAGATGCTGAGCGCAGGGGTCTGAGGTGCAGTGGAAAGGGAGGGGCGGGCGGGCAGGACGGCCTGGCCGTCAAGCCGGGTCACCCAACAGCAAGCTTCGCTCCTGCTCAGCGGCTAAGCCTTTCCGGAGGTGAAGCCTTGTCTCCCAGCCCCAAGAACACACCCAGCACTACACACAGCCCCAGGGATTCATGAGTCCCCAGAGCCCCCACGATTAAGAGCTCCTGCCCCAGAGGGCGGACTAGTCCACCCCCGGGTGGGTCCCCCCTTGTCCCCCACAAAGCTCTGGGTCTAGGACGGAGCAACCCCTTTGCAGCGCACGACCCTCACGTCCAGACCCACTGCTCTGTAAAGGGCTCCGGGGAGGCTTCCCGCCCCTGCCAGCCCCCACGGGGCCACCCACCCGTCCTCCCTTCCCGTTACCCGGGAATGCGGGCGGCGGGCACGGGCCGCGTCCGGTCTGCTGCAGCCAAGCCTGCTGCAGCCAAGCCCGGGGCGCGCGGCAGCCCCGACGGGCTGCGGTGCGGGGACGGGGCGGTGCTTACCCAGGCGGAGGGTGATGTTGACCGAGGTGGGGTACTGCACGCCGAAGGCCATGGACGGGCTCTGCCACCAGGTGCTGTCGTCCTGGCTGTGGAAGTCGGTGAGGTAGGCGGCGTCGTGGCGGCGCCGGGGGTCGGCGGCGTCGCAGCGCTGGCACTGCGCCCCCGCGCCCGGCGCGCCCACGTGCGGGCAGAAGTCCTCGGGCGGGCGGCCGCACGTGTGCGAGGCCTCGGCGCGCCGGCCGAACGCCGCGTTCTCGAACACCGGCAGGCAGCGCTGCGGCCGCCCCGCGTCGTCGTAGCACGCGCCCATGCCCGCGCCGGCCGCCCGCGGCGCCAGCAGCGCCAGACCCAGCAGGAGCCCCGCCGCCGCCATGGCCCCCGGGCACCGACGCCCGCGCGCGCCCCGCTCTGCCCCGGCCGGCAGCGCCGCGGTGGGCGCCGACCCACCTCCCTCCGCCCCTCCTCCGGGGGGCGGGGCCGGGCCCGGGGCGGGGCGCGGGGCGGGGCGGGGCCCGCACCTCGCGGCCGCGCGGTCCCTGGGCGCTCACCCCCACCTGCTGGACGTGCCCGGGAGTGCCCCAGCTGCCTCGCGGCCCTGCGGCGAGAGCCCGCCGCCAGGAGCCTCAGCGTCCTCATCTGTGAAATGGGACTGGTCACGACGCAGGGTCATTTGCACTCTGTGCGGTGTCGGTGGCTGCTCAGAAGGTGGGAACGGCTCGCCGGGGTCTTGCCAAGGCCTAAGAGAGAGGGTCTTTCTGCCTGGTCCTTCCCATGGCAACAAAGTCACCCAAGGCAGATTCGTGGGATGGCTCCTCGCCTTTTGGCCTCCCTATGACCTCTGAACAGTCCTCCCGCTGGTCACTTCTGTCTGAGATATTTGTGACCAAGGGTACCTGGTCTCGTCACAGTGTCCCCTCAGAGAGCCCTTCCCGGCCCACCCCTTATCGCTCCCCTCTTTTATTTACTCTCCATCCCCTAAAATTAGTAAATCAAGAGGGAAAAGCCACATGCTTAGATCAATAGATGCCAGGGGAAACACTGGAAATCTAACAGCCCTTCCAGAAAACGCTGAGGAAAGTGGAAATAAATGGTCTGACATGCAAAGCACCGTTCTTCAGCTCTGGCCCCTGCAGCTCGGGTCCCAGGTGCAAACTAGGTCCTGCCAGCTGGAGGTCCTCATTTGCGGTTTGGAGAGCAGAAATGGGTGGGAGCCATCTTCTGCCCTTCTGGTGGCCAGCGGGGTCACAGTGGAGGACGGTTCCTGCGACAGGGTGCTTCTAATATCCCACTCTGCAGGGGCGGAGAGTCCTTTGTGGGCGGTGGTAGCAGCAGTGGGGGCTCGATTCCTATTTCTGGCCCCCAGATTTGCACTTAGACGGCGAGCTCCCAGAGGCTCCAGGGGTGGTGGCTTCCCAGGTGGGTCAGTTCTGCGGTGTCCTAGCTCTCAGCCCTTCCAGTCCTTCCAGCCGTCCGTGAGCACGTCATCCCCTGCATTCAATCCTTCCTGTTGGAAATAGCTAAGCACCTGCCAAGGGCTTGGCCCAGAGCCCAACGTGGAATGAGTGTGCGGTCAATTGTTGTCACTGTAGTGAAGACAAGAGCCTGCCTCCTGGGACCCTCCATCTGGTTGGAGAGGGAGGTCATGCATGCCCCGGGAAACAGCCCGTGACGATGTTCCAAGGCTTGTTCTCGCCTGGTTCACAAGACAGGTGTGGCCTTGTGTTTACAGTCATCTGTTCCTCGGCAAACCCACGCCGCTGCCCACTGTGCCCCCAGCACTGTGCTGGAGCAGGGACCCAGAGCAGAGTTAGACACCTCCCTCCCAGTGCCTCTCTATGCCCAGATGTCTATGAACGTCTTGGGGCTTGGGGGTGGGTGTGGGCAGATAACGACTAGCTCTGCCTAGAGTTGGAGTGTCCTTTCCAGAAGAGGTGACACGTAGACAGAGCCGTAAAGGATGAGTATGGGGAAGGGGAGGCGGCCCAGCAGGTGCAAAGGCTCAGGGGTGACTGGGGAGGGCAAGAGTGTCGTGTTTTTGCAGCTCAGGTTCTGGGGTTGGTCCCGGGGGGACTGGAGCATGATGTGGAGGAGGGGGCACCTCGGGGATGAGCTGCGGCTTCAGCTTGCAGAGGGTTCATGGGGACAGGGACTTCATGTGGCTCATCCTGGCATCCCCAGAGCCTGTGCTGGGTGTGGTTTGGGGAATGTTTGTGGGGTGAGCAGGAACAACACGCCTGGGAAAGCCTGATCCAACAGGGAGTGGGCAGATGATGGCTCCTTCGAGAGGTGCCTGCTGGGTGTTCAGCGACCTTGCCCAGCTGCTGGACAACGGAGCCATCCTGCCTCTGCTGGCGACCTCAGTCCCACTCTCGTCCCAGGTTCCCACTTGCCTCCTGCTTTTCCAGCTTCTCCTGCCTCAGCTCCACATCCAGCTGTTCATGCTCTCCCAGGACCCACCACCAGGTGGCGACATTGGCCACGTGACGGGACTGGCCTCTCTCGCCCCCTGGCGGCCAAGGACCCCTTGGGCGGAGGTCCCCGTGCAGCTGTGGCCCAGCGACCAGAAGAGTCACTTGGTCCAGGGCACTGGCCGTACAAATGGGAAAACTGAGGCCCCGAGAGGGGAAGTGGTCTGCTGAAAACACATGCACAGCGGGACATGACCAGGTCCCTCCCATCCCAGAATGGGAGTCAGGGAGGGACTGGGATCTAGAGATGCTGGGAAGCCAAGTGTGGCCCCCCCAAGTGCACCCACAAAGTCCCAGGATAACTGCCAAAATCTGCGTGACAAAGAGACAATGAACACCTCTGTGACCGCGGGAAAGGGACCTGGAATGAGCAGAACTGTGGACGTGAGCATCTTGGACACTGGGCAACAAGAAGCTTACTATTGCCAAACTAGAGAAGGCTCCAAGAGTTACTTCCCAGCAGGACTCACCACGACCCCAGTAAAGGCAGCTGTGCCCTGCCCCCAGGGGCCCCTCCGCACACACATGACAGCAACCTGGTCTTCGCAGCCCACAGGAGTTATGGACCACCTAGCCTGTTTCCCTGCAGCTTAGACCTTTGAGACCCAATCCCACAATCTGCCCATGATCCTAACCCATTATCTTAGTGGTGGCAGGGAGCCTGGGAAGGCTCTTCAGCAGCAGAGTCAGAGTCAGTTCTCTCCAGGAAAATGGATGAGGATGGAATCCAGGGGGCCAGCATGGAGGTGGTGTGGGAGGAGGGGCCAGTATCTATGTGTGGCTGATGGGGGGTGGTGGTGGTATGCCTATGCTGGGGACCTGTGGAATCTCTGCAGAGGCCTGGCCTCCTGCTTGGGGCTCTGAGCAGAGGTGGCAGACTGCCCTCCCCGCAGCCCAACCTACCAAGGGTTAAAACCTTCCAGGCAGAGAAAGGAAGGAGAAGAACGCTGTCCTGATTTGCTTAATGAACGCTAATTAAAAAGACAGAAGATAGCAGATTCCTTCAGGACAAAGATGAAAGGCCTGTTAATTAAATCTGGGGAGATGGGGCCAGGACCCCGCTGATCCCACCTGACAGCCCCCCAGTCTCCAGGGTTGGGGCACTAGCAGAAGGGGAAAATCAGCCCCCTTCCCCAGCCTTGAGACCCCGCCTGGTGGGTCCTGCCCCTCTGGGTTGCCTTGTTTTCCCTATCCGGACAGCACGAGCATCGGCCTAGGTGACTTCCCATGATGCCCTGTCTGGCTTCAAGGCCCTGAAAGTCTGTGCTCTCTATCTGTATGCCTGGGCCTCAGTCTTCCCTTCTGTTAAGTGGGGAGACTCTACCTGCTCAGCAGTGAGACAGACAAGGCCTGAAGTCAGAACTGGGGGTCTGCCAAGGCTATATGGGGGACCAGGAAGTTTAGTGACTGGCTACAGCTGGACCCCCAGGACCCTGCTGCCAGGCCCAAGCCCGTGTGTCTGTGCTATGATTGCCCTCCAGGACACCATCCTGTACCTCTGAACAAGGACAACGTGGCCTTCACAGAGGCTTCCTGGGAGCCGGGCCCGGGCTGAGTGCACCACTTGCACAGGTAAGTGTAGGCAGTGGGTAGTCCCACTCGTGGGGCTCCCCAAGGGATTAGGGAGACGGACAGTGACCCAGGGAACAAATAGTGAATTAGGCAGTGACAGGTCCCTGATAAGAGCCACAAAGGAAACAGATGAGGGAACGGGATGCACTCTGAGGGGGGTTGAGTTTAGTTAGGGTAATCAGGGAAGGCTTCTCAGAGGAGGTGACAGATCAGTGGAGACTGGCAAGATGGGATGGGAGGCAGGGTAGAGAGGGAGGGCACCCACTGATGGGAGGCGACAGGGGACACCCCCCCCCCCAGCTGTCGCCATCACAGAGCATCCTCTCCCTGGAGTTAACAAGTTCAGACAGGCCGAGGTACATGGCTGGCCTCGGGCATGTCACCACTCTGTCTAGCAACGGTCTCACGACCCTGCCCCCCACACTGTGCCCAGCTGGGACCCAGGATGAATCAGTCCTAGGTCCCCTTCAAATGGAGGGGGCCCAAGAGGACAAAGAATGTCCTCCTTCTGGGTGGTCCGGGGACAGAGGCTGGGCTGGAGAGGAGGCTCCGGGGACAGACCTTTACTGGGTCCACACACCAAGCCCTGGGGACGGAATGATGAGTGATGGCAAAACGGTCCCTGCATTTGGGGGACCCAGCTGATAAACCGGTGATTATAACCGAGGACGGCCAGTTAAAGCCCTGGGCGGGAGAGGCCAGGAAAGGCTTTTGGAGGAGGTGGGGGTCTCCGCTGAGAGCTAGAAAGGAGATGGCCAGGAAAGGGGTGGGGTGAGCATTCCAGGAGAGGGAACAGAGTATGAAAGGCTCAGAGACAAAACTGTGAGGAGGTGAAGGGTGCTCAGTGTGGCTGGAGGTGGGAGTTTGAGAAGAGGCAGGGTGGGATGGCCCAGGTGGGAGCTGGGAGTCGGCTGAAGAGACCTCATTTCACCTGGGGGCTGCAGGCGCCCGTGGGGAGGTCTCGACAGAGATGACGTGGAGCAGGGCTGGTTCTGGAGTCTTCCCTGGCTGCTGCAGGTCGTGTGGTGGGCTGTGGGGGTGGGCG
This sequence comes from Meles meles, assembly GCF_922984935.1. Lineage (NCBI taxonomy): Eukaryota > Metazoa > Chordata > Mammalia > Carnivora > Mustelidae > Meles > Meles meles. The sequence goes on from NC_060076.1 coordinate 5,068,546, forward strand.
TGGAAGCCCACCTGGGCTGTGGGAAAGGATCTGGAAGCTTCCATACGAGGCAGGGAGAGAGGGTGGTGGCCCGGACAGGAGCAGGAGCTGGACAAGCTCTGGGCTGGGAGGGGGAGTTCTCTGGCTGGGGAGGGGTGCCAGGCTGAGAAATAGGCCCAGGGAGATGGGAAGGTCAATTTTAAGTGCTCAAAGTATGTGCCCTAAAGGTCAACCAAGAGAGGCATCCGAGAGGCCAGAATCTTCTTCTCCCTGCTTGTCCCCTCCCTCACTATATGTCCTTGGATAAGTCCTTTTCCCTCTCTAGCCCTCAGGATTCCCACCTGTATCCTGCCTAAAAGGTGGCCAAGAATGGCCTCTGAGCCCGTCCGGAATGGCTTCCCTTCCCTAAACCTCTCGCAGAGGCCCAGGTTGTCCCCTCCCCAGTGAGAGACTCACTAGACCCAGCCTCTGGCCCCAGCCTCTGGCCCTCACCATGTCTGGCTCCCATTCCCTCTGAACACCCACGGTCCGGAGTGGCACCCATAGCTCTGGGACTCCCTGAGGAAATGCCCATGGTCAGGTGCATGCAGACTGGCCTGTGGTGTCCAGACACCCCCCACACAGCCGAAGTGGCCGGTGTGCTACTCACGGAAGGGCCCAGCCGGGGATACCAGGGCCATGGAACCCATCCTATGGGGAGATTAAATATCCGAGCTGCCCCCCCAGTAAGGTTTCTTGTCTGTCTGCCCCCACCCCAGACCAGGAACTCCTAAAGGGAAGGCAGGAAGGGGTCTAACTCGTTCCCTGGGCAGGTGGCAGAAGCGGACGGTCACAGAATGTCCAGTGAATGAAGGAAGGATGATGAGTGAGGGAGAAATGAATACAGAAAAAGTGCGGAATGAGCGCGCCTGCCCCCTTTCCCGCTGGCCACTCCGTTCTGGCCACACCAGCCTCCTTCCCAGAAACACCACACGGCGTTTGCAGCTGCCTTTCCTTGTGCCTGGAGCACTGTTCCCGGGGATCTGGGCATCCCTCCCTGCGCAGTGTCCCTGCACGGAGAAGCCGCCCAGACCTCTGGACTCTCCCCTGTGCTTCCTGCCTAGGCGCACTGCGTCACTTTCCTTTCTAACCGTCGCCATGCCTGAGACGGCATATTGGTACTTGCTTGTTTTTCTATGGTCTGTCTCCTCTGTCAGACTGTGAGCTCCATGAGGGTGGGGGGCTGTGCTGCCCTCCGCCCTCTGGCTCCGTGCCCAACACCTACACGTGTGGGATGAACAAATGGAGACACGGTACCCATAGGGCACAAGGCAGCAGTGCAGGGCCCAGAGTCCCTCGGCAGAATGACCGGCTGTGTAGACGCTGGTCCTCACCCAGGGTTCCCACTGCAGGGAAGCTGTCCTCAAACAGTAATCTCATTTCTGAGCTGTTTTTGCTGAGGACAAGGAAACAGCAATCACAAGTCAGCAGCAGAACCCAGCCAGGATGGAAAAGGCACAGGAAAGCAACACTGCCCTCCAGCTGCCCTAGGGATTCTTGAGTCAGTGCCGTGAGCACCACTGGGACCATGCTGGGACCCCCCAAGACTGAGATGGACCCCGTCCATCCCCAGGACCTGTCACGACACTGCAGGGGCTCCATGGCCCTTGGGTAAAGGCAGCCTCTCAGGCTTCAGCTCCTCAAATCCCAGAACTCCTGCCTCGCTGGCCAGATTCTTCCAGATGCTCAGATATGCCAGGTCGCCTCCTACCCCGGACATTTGCACCTGCCAGTCCCTCCACCTGAAATGCTCTCTGCCTCATCTCACCGGCTTGATTCTTGCTCCTCCCCTTGGCCTCAGGGTCAGGATAATGTCGATTCCTAAGGAAGCCCTCCCTGGTGCTCCGTTGCTGATTTCATAGCACTTCTAACTCTCATTATTCGTTTCCTGTCCTTCGTTCCCACTAGACTCCCAAGCCCAGAGGATAAGAATCCTACAGTTTCCTGCTATGTCCCTGACACACACCCCAGGCAGGATATAGACCAGATGGTCCCTAAATGGTGTGGAGTGAAAGAACAAGAGAGTGAGTGAGGGGAGGAAGGGAGGATGGATAGAAAGTAGGAGGGAAATGAGGAGACGGAGCTGGCTGCGAGGCCCAGACTCCGCTGGCTTCCCTCTCCTGGCGTGCCGGTGCTTTAAGTGGGTGAAGGCCAAGGGCAAGGAAGGAGCTGGCAGGCCCGTGACAGGGAAGTGATCTATTAGTGAGCCTCACCCTTCACGTGGCTTTATTTTGAAAACGTGAACTTTACAAATGTCAGGGAAAGGTGGGATTCTCAGCCTGGGACCGCTGAGAAGCCAATTAGCATTCCCGGTGCTGTGCTAATGGGGCTGTACCTGGACTGTGGGAAATTTATGCTGCCTGCTGGGGCCGATGCAGAGGCCAAGGCGGGAAGGTCTGAAACATAAAGCGGCAAGACTGCCAAATCTGTGCCTCCCCCACGAGGACCTGGGCCACTGTGGGGACGCCCGGAGGACAGGGAGGCAGGTAGGGTAACCCCCACGTGTGGTGGAGGCTACGGGGGCTGGACAGGGTTAGAGGACCCCTGGGTGCTGCACCCTGGGAGGGGTCACCCCTCGGCCTCCCTCCAGGGGGTGGTGCCCTAGACCTGAGCGCGGGACTACGAAGGTCATTCTGATTCCTCTTCACGGGGTCCGGTTAGGGAGAGACAAGAGGTGCGGGCGCAGAGACCAAGGGTCAGGGAAGCAAGGTCGCTCAGCTGGGAGGGGCAGACCAGACTTGAATTTGGTTCTCTTGGACTCTCAGCAGCCGCCTTACCTGGCCTGCCCCCGCATCCCCCAGTTTCCGGGACAAACCTCATTTGGGATGACCTGCAGCGGCAGGGTCTGGGCTCTTCCGCGTCCGGACAACCCTCCAGGAGCGCCTGGGGAGCTCTGTGTGGGCCGCGGAGCACTGACGCACACTGTTCCCTCTGCCGGAACCAGCCTGCTCCACGGGGTATCGTCTGCGCCCGGCCCCAGCAGGGAAATTTCTCTCCTGGACGTACTACCCTTTCTTTGCAAATCACCCTTCATGCAACGCTGTGTCACGGGGGTGTGCTGGGAGCTCTTAGGCTTCCATTCGGATCGGAGTGTGGGTGGTGAGTGTGTGGTATGTACGGTGCGTGTGTAGGGGGGTGCGTGATGCATGTGTGTGTATGGATGGTGGGCGGGTGTGGTACGCATGTGTGCGTGTGACTGTGTGTGTTGTGGAGGGTGGGATGGGGCGACACCGAGTCCGGGAGCTCCTGCGGGGTGCTGGGGCCTGTCCCCGAGGGGCCCAGAAGGGAGTACTCTAGGCCATTGCCGTCGTGGGTGCAGGAGCCCCCGTGGCCACCCCAGGGAGGCTACTGAGGCTCCGCCGGACGCGGGTCCCCAGGGCTCTCCAGCTGTGTCCTCCCACAGGCTGGAGTCCTGTCCCTCAGAAGATGCAAAGGCCTGGGACACCGCTGGGGATCAGTGATGACCCCGGGGCCCGGCCTCTGATGCCTCCTGTTGTCCCCAGAACGCAGCTCTGCTGAGAGCAGGGATGCCGCCCACCCTGAGCGCCTGGGCAGCCGTGGCGTCTGGGGGGGCTGCCCGGCCCTGCGCCCCGAGCCGTGTGTGTCAGGCCTGCTCCATCCTCGGAGTGACCTCCACCCCCACTCTCAGAGGAGGAGGCTGGGCTGGGGGATGGCGGACTCACCCGGGCAGCCGGGGCTCCGAGTTGCAGGTGCTTAATTTCGAGAACGTGGTTCAACTCCAAAGCAGAAGCGAGGCTTGGCCAACGGCACGCGGTTTCCGTGGGAGCACCAGGCCGGGGAGCACAGGTCATGAGTCTGCCGTGCTGTCCAGATGCAGAAGAGCGAGGACACCGGGCCTCCCGGGTCCCCCGCGGGCAAGCGGCGAGAGGCGCGGGCTCAGGTCCCGAGTAGGGATGCCATGGCCTGGTGGTTGGCAGAGGGCGGGCAGAGCAGCCTGCCAAATGGAGGCCCCTCAATAATAGGGAGTGACCGGCACGTCTGCTCCCTGTCCCAGCCAGGGGACAGGCTCTGCCTTCATAACGCGTGATCGATGGGCCTAATATGGGACTGGAGACGGCGGGCTGGCAGCCCCGGCCTGGCCTGCCGGCTGCCATTTGCCCATATATTTATTTATTTATGCATTCTCCTCCATGGCAAAAGCCCAAAGACAATAAAAGAAATTGAATTGCATATCAGATGGGACATCAGAGGGAGATACGGCCATAAATCGCGTCGTATTTATTCCATAAATATCAGCGCCTCCCGAATAGCCAGTGCCCGTGATGAAGTTATAATCAGGAATCTGGTCCCAGGACGCTCGCCACCGGCCCCTCCCCCACTAGACAAACGGGCCGGGTCCCCCAAATAAATAACCGCTTCCTCAGGCCACCTGCCCCCGCCGACACAGGCATCTGCTCGCCCGGGCTGCCTCCTCCCGGAGCAAGGAGCAGGGTCTCCAGGAAAGGGCAGAGGGGGTGGCTGGCACTCGGGTGTCCCCAGGCCCAGAGGGAAGTCGCCTTCTTTATCTCCTGTGCCCCCCCCGCCCACCTACATCCCACCAGCACCTGGCTGGAGCCAACATCATTCCTCTCTTTCTCTCTATGCCAGTTCCCCCCCCCCCCCGTCCAGAGTATAATTTACATTCAATAAAATGCACAAATTAGTGTATGGCTTGTGTCCCCTCCCTGTTGCTGGTGCTCCTCCACAGGAAGCTGCTTTGCTATCCCCTGAGGTCACTTTGCAGGTTCTAGAATTTCAGAAAAAGGCAGTCATATAACCTGCGCTCTTTGATACCTGTTCCTCGTTTGCTTGACAGCGACGCCCAGGAGAGCGGCCCGCGTCATTGTGCGTATCAGGGGGTCGTCCTTTCTCCTGGCTGCGTGGTGTTCCACGGGCGTCCACACCCCAATCTGTCGGTCCGTTCTCCTGTGGGTGGACGTCTGGGCTGTTTCTGAGCTGCCGTGAGTGTCCTTGCGTATGTCTCTCTGTGGATATGAAAACTCGTTTCTGGAGTATGTGGCGGGGCGTGGAGTGGGGGAGTCCTGGGCTGGAGGTATGTTTAGTGGGAAGCGCCAAGCACGTCTTCAGAGAGGCTACACCGTTTTATATGCCCACAGGATGTGTGCGAGTCCCCGTTGTTCCAGGTTTGTGCCAACACTTGGCTTTGTCTTGTCTTTAATTTTGGCCATTCTGGTGACTTTGTCCTGAGATCTCTTTGTGGTTTTATTTTTATTTTTTGAGATTTTATTTATTTATTTGACAGACCGAGAAGAGAGCACAAGCAAGGGGAGAAGCAGAGGGAGAGGGAGAAACAGGCTCCCCACTGAGCGAGGAGCCCCAGGTGGGGGGCTCAATCCCAGAACCCTGAGATTATGATCTGAGCCGGAGGTGGAAGCTTAACTGACTGAGCCACCCAGGCGCCCCCTCTTGGTGGTTTTGATTTGTTTTCTCCACCACCAATTGTTACCTACATGACTGCATTGGCCCCTCCCCACGCACCCACCCATCCTCTCCCCCCACGGGGTCCCTGGCTGGCTCCTGCCCCTGCAGGACCCCCTGTACCCAGCAGCCAGAGAGACCCTGCTGTCCAGTCAAGACCTACCTCTGATGGAAACCCTCCCATAGCTTCCAGTCCGCTGAGACTGAAAGCTGAGGCCCTGAGGGGCTCTCCTCCAGCTCTCGGCTCCCCCACACTGGCTCCATGCAGTGCCCCTTGTCCCGTCTCCGGATGCCCTGGGTCACCTCCTCACTGTGTCTCCCCAGCACTCTCAGCACTTGTCATCTGTCCCCTCCCTGATGTCAGCTCTCGGGGACTGGGTTTTGCTCACGGTTTCATCCCGGGGGCCTAGGTCAGTGCCTGGCCCAGAACAGCGACTCCACCCCTGTTGGCTCAGCAACCGAAGCGAGTCCGTGGCGGGTACCGTGGCATTTCGACAGAGCCACTTTTTTAAAAAAATGGAGGTGAAATTTACATACCGTAGAATTAAGCGTGTGAAAGTGTAGAATCTGGTGGCGGACTTCGCATTCGCATCGCTGTGTCTCCACCATCCGTGTCTTGTTCCAGACAACAGCCAGTTGGGACAGAGCCTCATCAGACTCCGATGGGGCCCTGATGGTCTTCACTTTCTCTCTCAACATCTGAACGTCTCTGAGGTTCTTTCTAGCTCCCTCCCAGCTCTCCCTGGGTCCCTGAACTTTGTCTTCTCCAGTGTTAACAGACCATCAGACTGTCCAAGTGTCCCACCTTGACGGTTGGCCGATGGCTGGCAGGGGCTCCCTCCGAGCTGTTCCCAGCATCCCTCCGGGGCGCAATGGAGAGGCTGGGGTTGGGGGGCAGGGGGTGGGAAGCAGCCAGTTGGGCTCTCCCTGTACCCCACCCCCACCCACTAGCCACTTTACCTGGGCCCTCAGGTGCCCTAGAGGTGGGACAGCCCCGGGCAAACCTCGGCTCTCCCCCATGCCCCCGGGGCTCCCTCCTCAACCCACAAGAATCTTTCCTTTCCTTTGACTAATAACTAAAGGGAGGAAGACCCAATTTATTTGGCAGCAAATAAAGAGCTGCCATGATTAAGCCAGGGGGGCGGGGGGAGAAAGTTTAAAGGAGGAAAAATATCTTGGGTAATGCCATCCCCTGCGTCTTTATATTCGGAAATGGATCGTTCTGGACGCGGGCAGAAGGCCTGATTTAATATCCTCGTGGAAAATACTGCACCTGATCCAATTACCACGGGAATCTTGATACAGTCAGCAGTCAAGATGAAAGATTCAGAGGCGCTCACCACGGGAGTAAACACAGAGACCGAATTACCCCGACTCCTCTGGGGGCAGATAAGCAGCTCGGGTCGTGGTGAGGGCACCTTGGGCCAGGCTGGGGGGCTCGACTGAGGCCAACTTGCTGCCGTTGGCTGCCGGGGCCATGCTGGTCTGTCCCAAGGCAGCCCGCCACGCTGCCCTCCGGCAGGTGGGAGCCTTTGGGTCGCGACCCCTGTGTGGCAGGTCAAGGACCATGCGGAGGGGCGTCCCCACACCATGCCCGTGGTGCCGCTGGGCCCTGGAGGTCCTCCTGGATGCCCAGTCCCTTCCCCTGCTACCCTTGCCCACTCCTGACCCACCGTCCCTGTGCCCTCCTGGTCCAGTCTCCGGGCCCCCAGGCTGGCTCAGCCCCGCAGCCTGGACCCCTGCGGCAGCCCCTCTCTGCTCACCCTGTCTCATTCTGCCATCCTCTGTGACACAGGGCTTAACTAACATGGGTCTAACTGCCTCCTCTGCGCTCAGAACCCTCAGTGGCCTCCAGGGGTTCTTAGGAGGAAGTCCAAAGTCAGGACACACCTCCAGGGCAGCACGCATCTCCCTCCCGTGCTCCCACCTGGCCTCCCTGGTCCCCAGAAGGGTCCAGTTCTCCCAGTTACGTGCACCCTGAGCCCTGGGCTTTGCTGCAGGACACTGGCCGTGACTCTGATGACGGGACCGGGCGAGCACTGAGTACTGGCCAACCATCTCCCCTGCAGGGTTCCAGCTGCACACACGTCGCAGGCCTGCTGCATCTGTCCTGTGCTGGCCATGCAGCCTTAGATGAAGGTCTAGACTCCCTGAGTTCGGAGGGGGGGGATCGGATCCAGCAAGATGCTGACAGACAGGAGGGTGATAATGGGCCAGATTTCCACGGCCAGTTCTGCAGGGCCAAGCCCCAGCTCCACGTCTCAGTAGCCTCATCTGTGAAATGGGTCGTTAGGGCAATTATACCCGTAAAACACCTACGTCCCTGGCATTTAACGAGCCCGGTAGTAGGGTTACCTTGCTTGGGACCTCCATTCCCCCCGGGGATGGGGAGCAGCTTAAAGCAGACCTGTGTGTCAAAGCCTGGGTCAAAGCCCCAAGTGCTTCCCCGCAGAGCCAGACATTAGCCCATTCACCACAAACCCGTGACTACCAGAGCCCACGTCTTGGGAAGGGATTGCCCCCGCCCCACCCCTGCCAGAGGAGTTTGCAGGAGGTTATGTTTTGAATAGGGTCAGGAGTATATCCTCCCCAGGGGACTGACTCCCTGGGTGGCTTCGGAGCACTGAGAAGATTACTCAGATAATGCCTTTGATATTTATTCATTTTAAAGATTTGTTTTTTGTCAGAGAGAAGGAGCACAAGTAGGCAGAGTGGCCCGCAGAGGCAGGGAGAGAAGCAGGCTCCCCGAGCCCAACACGGAACTCGATCCCAGGACGGTGGGATCATGACCTGAGCCAAAGGCAGAGGCTTGACCCGAGCCGAAGGCAGAGGCTTAACCCACTGAGCCACCCCGGTGCCCAGTGACTTTGATTTTGAAACACTGACATTTGATTCATGAATGTTACCCACGCCCAAACGCCGTTCTTTCTTGAGCCTTCAAGTTCGCTTCAAGTTCACTTTCTTGAGCCCACTTCAAGTTCAGTGGGCAAGGGTGCCAGGGGGAGGGTCTGGGCATCCAGGAGGACCTCCAGGGCCCAGCGGCACCTCGGGCAAGGAGACTTGAGCCACTTGACATGGCTCACTCTTCTCTTCTGTTTACACATTTGTAAACTTTGCACATGAACAATCCCCTTTAAGGGTGATTTGGTTACTGCTTGGTCCAAGCTACAAACCTGGTTAATCCGGCTCCTTTAAACACTTGAAACTGCGGGAATGCCGCGGACACACGCTCTTTCTTCTGCCTGAGAATCCAACCTCTCTCTCCACCGACCGGACCCAGGCACACATCGGTCCACGGCGTTTCGTAAACGAGGACGGCTCCCGCACCGCCTCCCAACGTCTGAACGGCCCAACTCCAAACCCAAGTCTACATCAAGCGTGCGCTTCCCCATTTTCAAGTCCAACTGCAAGGCTGGGCTTTTCCTTTACAATCAGCCCGACGCTCCTGAACTCCCCAAAGCTGAACCCTGCACCCACTTAAGACAGCGCTGGCAATAGTACTGTTTTGATTCTCCTAAATGTGCCTATTCTTCATTCGAACCTTCCTTGGGGCCGAGAGATGCTTACCTGGTGGGGGACCGATGTTCCCATACCCGGGGGTCTGGGGGCAGCTTTCTCAGGCCGGAAGTCTGAAGGACCATGTGGTCTGGCCCAGGGCGCCCACCTTCCCGGCCGCCACCTCCAGGAAGCTGGGCCCAGTGTTGGACTCCTAGGCCCCCCCTCCCCCGGGCTGGCCGGGATGCCCCAGGGCGCCCCCCTCAGTCCTCATTCTTCTCTCTGCTCACGCCCCCCACACCCCAGTTATTGGATTCAACTAATCGGTTTACGGATCCGTTCATATTCCTCCTCTCAGCTGGGACCTCCACCATGGAGGACACTTAATGACAGACGATTGGATTCTCTGGGCCTCCCAGGGCTTTTGTCACACTTCTGAGGTCACCTCAAGGATGGGCATGGGGTGGGGGAGCCGGATGGGGCAGAGGCACGGTCAACTCCCTGGAGGAGGTGCCAGTGGGCGTGGCCACGAGGAGCGTGGTCTCTCCGAGGGTCCAGGGCCTCCCGGGCCTCCCGGCCGCTCCAATCTCCCCACCTTTGCAGAAGCCACACTAGATGCTGGGACAGCTCGGAGAAGGGAGGCCCTGGGGCTGGCGCAGCCTTACGTTTCCTGCTGAGCGCTGTGGGGCCACTGATGGTTCTCTGATTTGGTCTTAGTGCTTCCTCTTGGGCTTCTCCCCGTTCCCTCCCTGCAGAGGCTCAGGGGAGGGCTGTGCTGTCCAGGACCATGGTGGCATTTTCTTCCTGATCTCAACAACCCCATGAAGACAGTAACCAGTATCTGGTCAGTACCGGGGCTCAGAGAGGTTAAGTAACTTGCCCAAAGTCACACAGCTTAGAAAGGGTAGAGCTGGGGTTTGCACTCAGGCACCTCTGTACCTCAGCCTCCGCCCCCCATGTCTTGGCCCCGGTGCGATCCCTCCCCAAGACCATGGGCCCCCAAATGTGGGCTTGAGCCGGACAAGACAGAGGCAGCAGGAGGAGGCGGTCATCACTGAGATTTTTTCCAGAGTTGGGAGGATTCCCTTCTATATCTGATCACTCCCTTAATTATTTCACCACCGGGAACCTGGGAGAATCAGATCTGTTGTGAAGACGGATTCTCTCTGATAAAAGCTGCAGCCAGCAACCCAAGCTGGCAGCCCCATGGCGGGAGCACCTGCCCCTGCCCGGGCCTGCAGGGGCAGCCCCCAGGGGAGGGCAGGGTGGGCTGGGTGGGGGGGGTCTCCCTCCAGCCTCCCCTCCCTCCCCGCCAGCACCAGTGGTGGCCGGGGAAGGTTGTCTTGGTAACTGGGGCTGAGCGGCTGCTCATCCTCTTGCTGGGATTTCTCTCCCAGTGATGAAAGGCTCATGGAGGAGAGGGGAGGCAGAGGCAGCCCAGCACCCTCCTTCGGAGAGGGGCCGCCGACTTAATAAGTGATGCTGCTTTTCTGCAGGAAACCTTAACCGCAGGTGCTCGCGATGCGGCGGGGGTCCGGGAAGCCAGGCCCGGGGCAGGGGCGAGGGTCTTCCTGAAGCCTGGACCCCATGGGGAAAGCTGGCGGGTCCCAAATACCCTCGTAGACTGGGGCAGAGTCTCCGAAAGCCCCAAGGTGAACCTGTGGCTCTGGGGGGTGGGGCGGGCAGCTTCTAAGAGGGGGCACAGCAGCCCGACCGTGTGCTTAGTGCTGGTCAGTCTGAGTCCCCCCCGCTCCGGGCTGGGCAGCCTTTTCCTCCCGGGTGCCAGGGGAGTGATGAATGAGGGGTCGGAGGGGGTTGAACGAGGCGATGCTGTGAAAGCCCTTCGTGCTGGGGGACAGACAGCCCCACCCAGACGCGCCCATGTCACCCTTCATGGATGCGGAGGATGGCCACACGCCAGCCGGAACCAGATGTCCACCCCGAAAGCCCTGCTGGCGGGACGCTGACCAGTTTCTTTTTCCCTCTTTCTCCTCTTTTTTTCTAACCAGCTTGCAGAATTGCAAAAGCTTGGACTCGGGAGGAGGGAGAGAAGGGAAACCGGCCACGCTGGGCTCTTGGGCAGGAGCATGCCACCCTCCCCCTTCACGGACGCAGCCACGCGAGCCCAGGGAGGTGCCGTGACTTGTCCTGGGCCGCCCAGCCGCCTGGGTCTTCGCCAGCAGAAGTGGTGGCTGGAGGTGGGGGCGAGAGTCCACGGGGCCCTCAGCTCCTCAGCTCCGCCCTCTGCTCAGAGACACCCTTGAACCCCCCCATAGTAAGGACGGCTTCACAGGAAAACACCCACCCCCTCTATGCGCAGCCCGCAGGCCGAGGCTGCCTCTCCAGGAAGTGACCGAGTCAGGGGCTAAACCCCATCTTGACACTGACTATTGCCCGAGACACCGACTGGTGGCCTGAGTGTCAAGAGTGTTACAAGCACAGAGCCGGGGACAAGAACTTGTCTGCTGGGAAGGGGTGAGTGGGACAGGGCCAGAGTAGGGGTGGGGTTCCAGAGACATTTTCTGTAGCTGTTTCTTCCTTACCAAGGTGCAGGAGACCTGGGACGTCCCCCAAAACCCTCAGTAACGTCGCCCACAAGATGGCTTGTGTCGTCCCTGCCGGTCAGAAGAGAGTTAATTTAGTGAGTACTCACTGCCTGGCCGGCTCTAGGCTCACTTCACGTTGCGGGGGGAAGTTATGTCCATTTTACAGATGAGGTAAGTGAGGCTCAGAGAGGCACAGACTCCTGCGGTCTCAGGTGGTCCTTCCAAGGGCAGGTGCCAGTCAAGGATTTCAGGGCAAGTGATTTTATGAAGGAAGTGCTCCCCGGAGAAGCCGATCAGGGATGGAGAAAGCAGGACAGAGAAGGGATAGGAGGTCAACAAAGGTGTGGTTTCAGGCGATGTCCTGGTCTCAGCCTGAGCCCAGGAGCGCTGCGGTGTAGACTGTACCTTGGGGCTCATCCCATCCCGACACCAGAGTGGGGTTTTCGTACCCGCCTGCGAGCCAGTGTCCGCAGACGGACAACGGGTCAGGAGAGGGGATTCACGGGACCCAGCCGGGACACCAGGGTCTCCACCACACTTGCTCTAAGTCACGCATCTGGCAAGTGACAGAGCCAGGATTCGAATCTGGCTGTGCCCCCACCAGGCCCTGGGATTGTAACCTCGGCCCCAGCTGGAGCTCTGGCTTCCCTCGGGGGCGGCTCCCGGTCTCTCCTGCCCTCTCCCCGGGAAGCCGGGGAGGGTGGTGTGGAGCTGACACGGGCGTACGCTGCTTGCTTCGTGATACCAAGTGTTGTGCTGTGCTCCGCTACACGGCCTCGCCACAAAATACAGCATGGTGTCTCATGTATTATTTATACCACGGGGCTCTTGGTGGGGGCGCGGGGGGGGCAGCCTCGGAGAGACGCACATATGGCTGCGTACACTCGGAAAGTCCCCCATGCGCAGAGGAACAATTAGACACTCCTGACTTAGGGCCCCTCTCCTCGCGTGGCAAAGCAAACAAGCACACAAATGAATTGATTTAAAGAAAATGATGTTGTAAATGATGCTACCGTCGGCCCGTGGACGGGGGCCCAGGATGACTGTGGTGTGGGAGGCGGTAGCCCACATCAAGCTCCCGGCTTGAGGGCTGACGGAGCAGATGCAGCGAGCGCGGGTGGCTCCGTGCTGGGCATCAGCTGTCCCTGTGGCATCGTGTCCCCGACGGTCCCCAGAAGGCTCCAGGGGGTGAGATCCAGGGGAACCTCCAGGCTCCCGGGCAGCTGCCCTGGTCTCGCTGGGGCTCCTCCTCCCTCTTCTGCTCCTTGCAAATCCGGTCTCCAAACAGGAGCCGGGTCATCCTACCAGATGCCGTTCGAAGCCCATCGTGGGTTCCCCAGGGCCCCAAGGACAAGGTCAGGGTGCCACAGGCCTCCAGTGACTTTGGCTTCTCACTGAACCACTCTCCGTTTGGGCCACTCCCTTAGCCACACCCGCTCCTCTCAGTCTCTCTGAACACCACACTCCTACTGCCGGCCTTCTCCAAGGCTGTTCCCGCCACCTGGGACACTTTTCCCTGTTTAGCTTGGCTCACTCCCACGAGGGGGACTCCTGAGCCCAGAGTTGGAACCCAGGAACACACAGTGGGTGTACGTGTGTGTGTGTGTGTGTGTGTGTGTGTGTGTGCGAGAGCCCCACCTTCCCTCTTACCCCTGCCCTCCTGTATCGGCCGTGCTGGATTTCCTGTTCACTGCCCTCCCCTACTGGAACATAAGCTCCTTCCAGACGGGGTTGGCCTTGCTACCGTGTGTCCATAGAGTCTCGCCCAGTGTCTGGTGCAAAGGAGGCATTTAGTAGACAGTCACCGACTGAGCCGAGGGATGAATGGACGCTCTGCATCGGTTGACACTCTGAGTGGCCACAAATTTGTGAAGATGTACTTGAATTTCTCTGCCCATCCCAGCTGGGACACAGACCGAGCTGCCCCTCTCCTGGGGCCCACACCCGGGCCAGGACCCACCCGCTCTGGACAAGCCGCCGCCCTTCAGAAAGTAACACCTTTGTGAACTCATCCTTCCCAGGTCTGCGCTCCAGGTCTGGGTTCTCTGAGGTTCTCTTGGACTCTCTTGCCCTCTTCCAGGAGTCAAACCTGGAGCCAGTAAGGATGTGCCCCACCCAGGTTGTGGATGGTAAAGACCTTGGGCTTAGGAGCGGAAGAGACCTCCCTGCCAGTCACTCCTGCTAGCGGTGTGACCTTGGGCGAGTCACCGGACAACTTGCAGGAGACCTCAAGCATCTCTTCTGGAAACGGGTGTAAAACAGCACCTTCTTCCGGGGCGGTCAGGAGGACTTGGGATGCTGACGCCTAGACCCTAGGGTTACGACTGTTACGGCCTCAGCCACCCAGCCCTGCCCTTTGGACCTGCGCCCCCAGGTGGGGACTGTTGACCTCAAAAATTGACAGGGTGAATCCTCCTGGGAGCTGGACAGGCCGGGAGGACCGCAGGCTCCCAGAGGACAATGCCACTCAGGTCAAGGCTGTGTGGCCCTCAGGAAGTCCCGCAGAGGCAGGTTCTCCCGCAATAAGATCTGGAGGCCTTTTCACTCCGACAGGTGCCCAGTCAGGGCCAGTGGAGGTGGGGACACGGTGTTATCAGGGTGCACACAGGGGTAACTCCGGCCACCGCTGGACCAGAGGGACAGGCAGGCCTTGCCCTGTGCTCCGATGGGAAGTTCAGGCGCTAGGCGGTCAGGGAAGACAAGTCAAGGACCAGCAGAGTTGGCCGCCGACAACGGGCAGGCGGCAGAGGACGGGCAGCCCGGACAAAGGCTCAGAGGAAGGAAAAGATGTGGTGTTTGTGTGCAGGGGAGGCTGGTGGCTGGTCCCGAGGGGCTGGGGGTGGGGACGGGTGACACGGGGCTGGACAGGTGGACACGGCAGCCCCCAGGAGCGAGCCTGGGCTTGGGGAAGTGGCGGAGGGTGAGCCAGGGAAGGAGGGAGAAGGTCCCCTTTGTCCCCCTGTCTGGTCCAGGAGGTGGCAGGCTCTCCTGTCCACAGCTACTCCCCACCTCCAGGCACGCCGGAGGGACTGCCCTTTAAACAGCCCCGGGTTGCTCAAGAGATGGAGGCTGGTGGGAACAGGGAAATCCCATGGGGGTGGGCCCCCATGCTGTGAGCCACAGCCGCCATGGACCTGATGCCCTGGTGCCTCAGTTTACCCCCTGGGTGCCCACACGACGAGGTTAGTCTTCTTCCCCGGGTGTGCTGTGAGGGGGTTCAGACCTGGGCGAACTGCAGAGGATCCTGGCCGTGGGGGTGGGAGTGTGGGGTCACCCTGCCCATGACGTCATGTCACAGGAACACTTCCCAGCCGGAGGGCTGGAGTCGCTGGGCCTGACCCCGGCTGTGGCTGTCACGGGCAGCGGCTGCCCACAGCCTGGGAGCTGCGGGGCCGGCAGAGACCTTGTGAAGGCAGGTCTGGCAGCCGCACAAATGGGGAGTGGGCTGTGAACCCGGCTGCCCCTGTGGCTGGGTCCCCAGCAGGCTGCGTGGCCTGGGCAGCCCGAGGCGCTGGCTGCCACCCCGGGCCATCTGCTGGAATTTCAAAGGCAAATGTTCTGAGAAATAATGGGGCTTAATAAGCCAGGCCGATCGATATTCCATTGAAGGGAAAGGAGAAGGAGAGGGAGAGAAGGAACAGCAGGGAGAGAGAGGGAGCGGGAGGGAGGGACTGACCCAGACAGAGCGAGCGAGACCTAGAGAGACACAGGGCGTCACAGAGAGCGAGAGAGACACTCTTGTGCAGAGAGACACAGAGAAATACACAGGAAGAGGGAAGGAGAGAGGCAGCACAGAGACAGGTAAGGACGCGGCTGAACGACACAGAGGGAGGAGACCCACCAGAGGGAGAAGGAGACATCGGGCCCCCTGCCTCCCCCACCCCCCGCCCGACCGCATGCGCAGAAGCAGAGATAGAGACAGCAGGGGTGGGGGGGAACACCCAGAAGATGGAGACAGGGATGTAAGAGGCCCGGAGGAGGGCTGGGTGGGGGGAGGGTCAGAGCTGCCTGGGGGCTTCGGGTGGAGCTGCTGGAGGGCTGAGCCCATGGTCAGCCCAGCCAGGGGGGTCTTGTCCTTGAACCTCAGGCCCTCGGGCAGGGAGGGGAACGTGTGGCCACCCGCCTCCGCCTAGTGCTCAGGACACTGAATGGCGGGCCTGGCCCGCAGCAGCGTCTACGGTCGTGGCGACAGGGACGGGCCCAAGTGACAGGCCTGCCACCTGAACCTGTACCATCCCCACCTCGGGCAAGACACCACAACTCTGGCTTCAGTCCCAACATCTGCAAAGTGGCGGGGTGGGCACCGTTCCTGCCTCCCACAGTGATCGTGACGGTTGAATGAGCAGCCTCTAGTTCAGCAGCGGCTCCCTTTCTGGAAACTTCCGATGTGCCAGGTGCGTGTGGGGACCCCACCACCACCAGTGGGTTAGGCACAGAAATGCCCGTTTGCAGGTGAGAACACAGGTGGGCACCAGGGTGACCTGCCCGACGTCCTGTAACTGCCTCCAAGGAAGAAGCAGGCGGCCCCGGGGGCCCATTCCCAGGTGAAGGTCAGGCCAGGGGCTCAGGTAGGGCAGATGCCCATCTCTGGGGGCAGAGAGCCCGTCGCTCATCCACCCGCTCCCTCCCTCCCTCGTTCACTTCTGGAACATGTGTGAGTTGCCCGGCTGTACTGGATCATGGATAAGGAAAGATCTACAAACGAGTCGGCGGCCCGCAGAAGCGTCTTCTGAGAGTTCTCAGCTCCCCCAGATTGCTGGACGGCGGGTCTCCTTCTCCACGCCCAGAGACCACCGTGGCCCCTCCTCGGCACTCGTTCCGCTGGCTGATGGGCCCCACAAGGAGTGCCGGCCGAGATTCCCTGGAGGGGAGTTCCCTGGAGGGGGCCTGCCTGGCGTGGCTGGGTCACACCGTGCCGAGACAACACCGGGCCGTTTGCCGTTCCAGCCGCCATCGGGTGACATTTCCTGGAGGCTCCCTCCACGCCAGGTACAGGGACTGCCTCCTTTCGGCTCTGCCGCCACAGGGGGAATGTGGTTTTTGTCTTTTTTTTTTTTTTTTAAGATTTTATTTATTTATTTGAGAGAGAGAGAGAGAGCGCAGGCAAGCAGTGGGAGCAGCAGGGGGAGAGAGAGAAGCAGGCTCCCCGCTGAGCAGGGAGCCCGATGTGGGGCTCGATCCCAGGACCCTAGGATCATGACCTAAGCCAAAGGCAAATGCTCAAGCAACTGAGCCACCCAGGCACCCCGGGGAATGTGTTTTAATGGCTTCTTTTTTGTTTGTTTTTTTTTGTTTGCTTTTTGGAGCCCAGAGCAGGACTTGAACACATGACCCCAAGATTAAGACCTGAGCTGAGATCAGATGCCTCACCGACTGAGCCACCCTGGCTCCCCTAAATGGCTTCATTTTAACAGTTGGAGGTGTCAGATCTGAGTTCCTCCAGCTTGTGCTGGGATCCAAACCTGTGCTCCCGGCCACCTGCCCATCAGGCCCGGACACCTCCAGTCCCCATTCCTGTGTCCTCAGTCATGGCCCTGCATAGGCGTGGCCACTCTGGGCACATCTCCGGAGCTTGGTCCCAGGGTCCTGCCTCTGCATTGAGCCAAAGGTCTTCTCCACCCGTGTCTACGGATTGTCACCGTACCTCTGTCTAAGCCCGGACTCCACTCACCTGCCCTTTCTCTGTAGAGCCTTGGACTCTTGACAGCACTGCCCTCCTGTCCCGGGGGCAGTGTCTGTACTGCCAGGGGCGCCTTGGCTCTAGAACTTTCCTGCATGGCCCCTGGGGCTCAGAGAGCCGAGGGCTTAGACAAAACCGTCCCTCGTCTGCTCCTCCTCTTCAACCTCACGTCTCCTGACATCCGCTCCCCTAGGTGGCTGTTGCTGGACCCTGGATGTCCATCAGGGAGTCTGAAAAAGCTGGGCTCCTGGGTCTCACATGGCAGATTCCAAAAATGCCACCAGCCTGGACATCCCTGTAGCATGTGTTCAGCGTGGTAAAATGCATATTAAACAAAATTTGCCGTTTTAATCACTGTCAGTTTCGATGGAAATAAATGCAGCCACAATGTCGTACAAGCATTCCCACTATCTCAGTTCCAGAACTTTCCTCCACTCCAAGTGGAAACCCTATACGCATTAGGCAGTCAGCCCCCATTCTCTCCTGCCCTCCCCCGACCCCTGGAAACCTCTCGGCTGCTTTCTGTCTCTACGGATTTGCCTAATCTGAATATTTCATACAAATGGAATCATACTGTATGTGGCCTTCTGCAACTGGCGTCTTTTATTTACCATAATGTTCTCAAGGTACATCCATGTAGCAGGTGTTAAGGCTGCCTTCCTTCGTACAGCGCCGTATTTCTCCATGGACCCACCGTGTCTCGTTTATCCGTTCACCTGCTGAGGGACACGAGCATCGCTTCTATCTTTGTCTATCGTGAATAACACGGCTACCCAACTGGGTGTACAAATACCTCTTTGAGACCCCGCTCAAAATTCTTTGGGGGGTCACGCGAGAACTCTACAGTTAATTTTGGGGGGAGCCTCCGTGCTGCTTCCCACAGTGGCTGCGCCGTCTTGCACGCCCACCGACAGGGGTCAAGGGCTCCAATGTCTCCCCGTCTTGCGATCATGGGTTTTGTCTTGTTTTTAAATACAATACCATCCTAACAGTGTGCAGTAGTATGTCCCGGGTTTGATTTTCATTTCCCTCATGGGGGCCGCCCATTTCCTTCCCTTGTTCCCTCTGGCTGGAACTGTGGATGTTCCTGTTGGATTTTCGGATTTTCTCGGGGCTCTGATGCGCCGCCCGTGGGGGTAGCTCCTGGCTTGCCGCGGTCAGTGCTTCCCTACCTCGTTTCATTCCATTCTCATGACAGCATCGTGTCATTTTTTAAAAAAGATTTATTTATTTGAAAGAGAGTGTGTGCATGCACGCACGTGGGGGAGGCAGAAGCAGGCTCCCTCCCCACTGAGCAGGGAGCCCCATGCGGGGCTCGATCCCGCAACGCTGGTCTGAATGGCCTGAGCTGAAGGCAACCGCTTAACTGACTGAGCCACCCAGGAGCCCTCTCATGACAGTGTCCTGAGGTCCTGTTTGCACGTTGGCTTTATAGACAGCAGATGCCCGGAGAGGTGTTCTCCAAGAGGTAGGGAGCCCGCAGGGCCCCAGGTAGGGCAACAGGACCTCACGCACTGTTTGTTGTGGCTGGTCCCTCTGCTGATTGGAACCAAGGTGCGCAGGTCAGTGAGTGGAAGGTCCCCACGTTGGCCCAGGTGTGCCTGATTGCAAAGTCCTCCCCTTCTCCCTCCCAGGCACAGGCTCCCAGCTGGGGAGGGTTGGCACACTATGGCCCACAGGCCAAATCCAGAGCTAAGGGGGTGTTCCTATGTTTCAAGGGTTGAAAAAAGAAATCCGAGGTGAATATACAAACCCTAAAACCTTTATGGTCAGGCCCTTCACAGGAAGAGATTGCTGACCCCTGCTTCGCCCTGACATACATCGCTGGGGCCCTGGGGTCCTGGGGAGGCCGGCGTGCCCCGGGGAGAGGGGGATGGGCCTCCTGGCAGTGGCTTGTCAAGGCCCAGGTGCAGGTGGAGGGCCAAGGGGCAGCAGCACAGCCAGGCTCCCCTAGGCCGCAGCAGCCCGGGCCCGGTCCCTGGTGCCAGCCATCAGCTCTGGGCAGCTCAGCCCTCCCCCATCCCAGGAGGAGGAGAAAAATGTGACACGCAAAGTGGGACATTAAAGTTTAACGGGGGCGATGCATATTTAATGGGGCTTAACAAAGCATCCTTAAAGACATCCCAGACAGCCCCCCCGGGGGCGGGGGCAGCCCGCCCGCTCCCTCATCTGTCTGTGGTGGCGTCCCTGGGACAAGCTGGCCTTCCGCGCTCCCGCCAGAGCCAAGTGTGGGCCTGTGGGGCGGGCTCGGAGGGAGCGGCCCTCTCATTATGAACAGGAGGAGGGTGTCTGAGGAGCCGCGTGAGCAGGGACGCCGCTCAGGCTGCCAGGCCCCATTCCAAGAAGCACCCTCTATCTACGCCGTGGGGGGTATGCCCCGGGTGCCCCCCCAGTGTCCCTCATTAGGGGCTGGAAGGTCATCCCTAGGAGGGGGCACAGGGTTGGTCCCCCAGAGGCTTTGGCATAAGAGGGGCCCCAGTCGTGGATTCTGATGTCCCTGCCTGAGAATCAGAGATCGCAGACTCTCAGAATCATGGTGTCTCGGAAGGGCCGCCCCCGACCCTCTAGCCTTCTGACCAAGTCAGAGCACAGGACTTGCTTTGCCCCCCACCATCCATATGACTTTGGGGTCACAGCCTCCTCTCAGAGCCACCTGAAAATTCTTGGAGGTCCCCGAGGGCTTCTCACAAAGAGCCCACCAGCCCTTCCTGATGTCCTGTCTTCTGGGTCACGCGACAGGCACCCTGCCCAGGATGGTGGCCTGGAAGGGTCAGGCTCAGTCCCTGAGACTCACCCCTGCGTTCAGTCACATCTCCTCCCGGGAACCCACACCCTCTGAGCCATGCCGTGGAGGTGCCCCTGCCGTCCAGGGCTCTAGCAGCCCACAGCTGGGCCTCCAACACCTTGACCTCCCCTGTGGCGTGTTTTAAGAGCTGCCCCCGGCCCCATATGTCCAGCAGGAAGCTTGGGATCTTCATCCGCAAGAGTGGTCCCGGCCCCGGGATCCCCCGTTGGTGTGATGGGACCCCGTCATGGAATGGCCTGGACCAGATACCAGCGGGGTTGGGAGGGGGAGCACTCTGGACACCCGCCTCTCCTTTGCCCATTGCTGGCGCTGTCCCAGCATAGGGCCCTGTCCCTCTGTCTCGTCACCTGTCACACCGGCTACCCTCCCCCTCTCTTCTGCTCCTTGTCACTTCTTCAAGGGACCCTTCCTGACCAAGTCAGACCCCTGAGGGAGCTCCTGCCCAGCCTAGGGTTACTGTCCCTTAGGGTGCACAACACCAAGGCCACCTGGCACCTCCCCAAACATGAGCTCAAATGACCCATCCGGCACCCAAGGGCACTGGCTTTGCTATAAGACTGCCCACACCACCCTGACTCTGGGCTCAGGCGGGGGCACCCCACCCTGCCATTGACTCAACTCTTACTTGTTGAACTCCTGCTCGGGGCCAGGCTTGGGCCCCTGGGCCCTAAAGTGGCACTTTGGAGGGTGTAGCCCAAGTGTCCCATGGTCCGTCCACAGAGGGGCCCTTCCTTACAGCAGACAAGCCACGCCCGTCCTCTTCTAGAGGCCTCTGCAGGCTGACATCGGGGCCACTCACAGACCTGAGCAGGCCCGCCGGCCGGGGGCGAGGGGGGTCAGATCCACCTGGAATCGGGGAGCTCAGCTCATTGAGTCAGAATCAGTGATTTTTCTGTGCTGAAGTTTGGGTGCTCTGACAGAGCACGCCCCCAGGCCGGGGTGAAAGACGGCCTCATGGACGCAGGATCTGCAGAGCAACTTTGGGGGGGGTGGGCGAGGCTAGAGAGGCTGTGGGAGGACAGGGGGAGGCCAGCGGGGAGCCAGGGGCCCTTAAGCACCCCACCCCACCCCAGAATAGCCCTGATGTGAGACGGGGGCTTCTGTGAACGAGCTCGGGCAAGCCGTGAGTTGTAGCTAGAACGGAAGAGCACCCCTCGTTTGCAGACCCTGCAAGTGCGGCTGGGTGGGGGTTGGGGGCTGCCTCCGGGTCACGGCTGAGTCCCAGGCTAGCAGGACCCAGCTGTGGGGACGGGAGTGAGCCGGGGAAGGCGGAGGGGGGCCCGGCGACATCTGGAGTGGTGTGTCACGTCTCTGCGTTCTTGCGCAAGAGGAAGCAGGTGTCCTGGCAGCTTCTGGATGTCTCTCCAGCCCCCTCGGTGTTCTACCCCCTACCAGGCGCCCCACACCCACCCTCCAAGATGGCACGAACGAATCAGCCGTCCTCACATTTGGGAAGCATTTTCAAATTCCTTTGCCGTGACTGATTTCTCTTTTTTAGAAAAAAAAAAAATTCTCTTAAACATCCTGGGATGCCCACGGTTTCATGATCCGAAGCTTCTCTGGTTTGGGGACTCTGTGGTTGGAAGATTCTGGGGGTCGGAGAGTCCCATTCAGCATCTAGGGGGCGGGCAGCTGACTGGTCCAAGGCCCCCCAACATGGACAGCAGATCCCTTCCTGGCCTCCGTTCTTTCTGGCCTTCGTCCTTCTAACCAGCCATGTCGGCTAAGGGATGAGTTCACGGCCAGTGCCCAGCTGCTGGCCTCTGGACAGAGGTGTTCAAAGACCCTCACCTCCTCTCTCTCCATCAAGGGCAGAGGAAGCCTGTCCTTCTGGGCCACCCTGCTTGGGGGCAGGGTCCTTGTGTTTTGGACTGTCAGACCACACGGGCACAGCTCCCTCCTCGTTTTCTTCTTGGGGTCTGAGGGCCCCTTATCCCCCTAAACGCCTGGGCGGGCAGTCCAGGTGCTGGCCGCAGGAAGGGACCCCCTGTCCCACCCCACCCAACTGACCTTCTGCCGGCCTCCTCACCGCGTCCGCCTGTCCCATCTGTTACCTCTTTGCAAAGGGACTATGTAACCCCTGTCTTCTTTGACATCCATGGTGCTCCAGGAGGCAGACTCGATTAGCAGATGGAGACACTGAGGCCAGGGACGGGCTGTGACTTGACCGAGTTCGCATTCACAGGGCATGACGGAAGAGGTGACTGGCTGACTACACCGGGGACCCAGGGAACCTGACTCAGCCCTGGCTCTACCCATTGCCCTCTCCGGGTCCCCCACACTGGTCACAGTGGCACCCCAACACCCATGAGGGCACTTCCTGAATGTAACCTCAGGGGAGCGTCTCGGCCTCTGTGAGCCTCCGTCAGGGTGGGCACAGGCTGGGAGGAAATTTCGGTCCAAAGGAGGGCAGGAGAGAGAGAGCTTGGGCTAGACAGGAATTGTGGGGGTCCAGAACCTTGGGATCAAGGCAGGAGACCTCCCCGGCCGCCCCTTGCCCAGGATGGAACGTCCCAGTACATCCTATTGGATTGGAGTCCCGCGGCCGACAGCCCGAAGCCCCCGTCCCACCGTCTCAGACAAGGACCCGCAGAGCTGAAGGCCCTTCCAGGGCTTCACGTCACTGAATTGCCAAACCGTGGCTATCCCACAGGAGCCCAGCACGACAGGGCTTGGCCTGGCGGCTCCGAGGAGGACGCGACGCACCAGCCCCCCTACCCCCCGCCACTGTCACCATGGTGGCAAGGCCTCTTGGCAGAGGGGACGCCCAGGCTGGGCTGCAGCCCCCGTCACAGCACCCAAGCTGTTGATGATGGGGGAAATTAAAAAAAAAAAACAACAAAAAAACCAGATGCTCCTTTGAACATTTCTGGCATTCCTAAGGCTAGGAGTTGCTTCCCAAATGCCACTAACTTCCTCTCCCATGATGCCTCCTGTCTTCTGCTCTGAGCGTCCCCACCCTCCCGGCCGGCATCAGGATGACAGGAGGGCCCGCGCTTCCTCCCCCTTCCTCCCTGCCACTCCTCGCCTCCTCCATCTCTCCAGCCACTGAGCCTTCCATCTCCCTGCCTGCCCCCCCAGCCACCCCGCTGCCGGCCTCCCCCGGGAGCCACATTTCTGGCCACTGCATCTGGCCCTGTGCCCAGGCCCGACACTGACGCCCCCCTCACCTGCCCCCTCCCCCGCTCCGGAGAGGCCATGGCCTTTGCCAGCCTCCAGGGGCCTCCTGCAGAGGAAGTTGAGCCCTAGCTGTGCTCCAGAGAGGAGAGACGTGATTCATGACAGGGGCTCTGCTGTTGCCCTCCCTCCCGGGCTCCGCAGAGCAGCGGGGAAGGGGCTGGACCTCTCAGGGGGCTTCAGGTGGCTGGCCACCTGCCAGCTAGCAGGGAGGGCCAAGACCCAGGCACGGAGCCTTTCCTTGACACCTGCCCCAGGGTCTGGTCAGGGAAAGAATCCAGGAAGTCGGGCGTGGGGGAGGGGGGGCTCTGCTGGGTCTGGGTCCTGGGTCCCCTTTGGGCCTTGGCTCCCTATCTGGACATGGAGGGGATTTAGGTCGGATGGCCTCTCCTGGCCCTTCCGACTCTGATATCGTAGGATTCTAGAACAAGCGCCCCACTTCCACTAGCCCATCTCCACCACTAAGGGAAAATAAAAGGGAAGAAATAACACCCACCCCATCTAATCCTTTCCCGGCTTATACCACGCAGCTCAGCTCTCTTGCCGGTCCTCTGGGGGATGATGAAATCTGAATTTAAATAGAGTTATGTCAAAAGAACATTACGCGGCACAGTCCCAGCAGGGAGAAGGCCTGCGGAGTCGCAGAGGCAGGCCTGCGGTCGGCACGTTCACAAGGGAGGCCAGCACCTTCGGACAATTACAATCAGGACGGCTTGATTAGCCCTCCTCCCCACCTCCCCTTCCCATGAATCTCCTTAATAGCTAGCTGCCTTCTCTCGGGGCGCTGGGGCCGGCCGCAGGGGACCAGCCGGGTGTGGATAATCTCCCAGTAGCACCATGATGCCATCCACGACTAATGGGGACTCCAAACCAGCTTTCCGGGTGGCTCGCTCTCTCCTCCTGGCTGGGGGCAGCCACCAGCCCGGGACGGGATTAGAGCATGGCTGTCGGCTCTGAGCTGCAGGCTCAGGCATGGGGCTCTGGGTGGAACGGAGCTGGGGCCGTCTCCCATGCACAGTTCTGAGCCCATCTCCCCTGGGCCCCCACGCTCCCTGCTCTTTCCCATTGCCTGGGTTCCTTGGAGGGAAGTCTGCCTTGCCGACCGCCAGGCACTGAGCAGGGACCCAGGGCAGGGCCCTCCTTCCCCTGCTCCCCAAAGCTAGGGTTTAGGTATCACTGAGCAAGGTCAGCTGTGGGAGGTGGTCAGGCCCAGCAGCATGGGCTTGTCTTAGAGGGGGCACTTGCTGGCCCTCAGACACACTCTTGTGCCCAGGGTCTCACAGTCTTGCCTGGAAATTGCTGCTGCCTTGGAACATTCTGGGTGAGGCCAGATCATCGCATCTCCAGTTCTCCTCTTCTGACCATGTGCCAACTCTTCTGCGTGAGCCCCGAGATCCCATTTGGTACCTCTGAGTAAATTAGATAAAGGTGCCTTTCTCAGACCCCACAACCTTTTTCAGCCTTGTGCAGGGCACAGCCTGGACAACTATCCCAGGCGACCCTGCCTCATTTCTCTGCCTGAACTGTTAGAACAAAAACTCTTTTCATGTTAGTTGCAAGTCAGTTGGATACCCAGGTGCACCAGTCTTGCTGGGCTACAAACAAAGCCGGTCTGGGTCTCGGTTTGGGCTCAGCTGGCCCGTCCCCCAAGTCCAGGAGCAGCTGCTTTACAAGGAGCTGTTCTACAACTTGGAGTCAGCCCAGGCAGTCCAGGGGTCTCGTTGGCTCGTCTCCTCCCTCCTTCCTTCCTTCTTTCATCATAACAAAGCCCCTACTCTATGACAGGAGCAGCCACAATTCCTTTAGTAAGAGCCTCCTCCCCTGTCCTTTCTGGAAGAAAGCTGCCTCGTGGAGAGGCCCGGAACTCCTCTGCAGGCCCCAGGAGGTCAGGCGGCGGGTCAGGTGCAGACTTGGGCAGCTGGGGGCTGGGCAGAGGGAGGCCAAGGCCGATGCTTTCCAATGATGCTGGGCTCAAGACAGTGTGGGAAAGAAGGCGAGAGATTCCAAAAGCAAGGCCAGAGCGGGGCCACAGGGATAAGGAGTCTTAAAGATGGTCCTACCCTCCGACCCCATAATTCTGTTCCTGGGAATCCACCCTAAGGAAGTAATTAGCGGGGCCCAGGGCGAGGAAGGGCGAGGTGTGTGGTTCACAGCAACTAGAAAATAGAAATAAATGTCTAAAAACAAGGGGGAGGGGACTTCCAAACACCACGTCCTCCCACCCCGACTCTGGAGTCCGAAGACCCGGCTATAAATCTCCAGTCTACAGCTGCAGGACAGGCCCGTGCCTCAGTTTCCTCTTCCGTAAATGGGGAGAGCACTAGGGCTTCACTGCTGGTCCCTGTAAGGGTTAGGTGCCTTAGTACGTGCAGCACGCCAAGTTCTGTGCCTGGCGCATAGACCATCCTCCGTATTAGCTAAGATCATCATTAATAGGACTAACTATCAGGGTAAGCTTTGAATTTTCAAGAAATGGGAAATTTTCACTCTCAGGTTATGAAGTGTGTGTATAAAACCTCTGTCAGGTACAGCATTAGCTTTAGCCTGAAGTGCTTCTCTGGGTCAAGGGCAAGACCTGGTCACCAGAGCACAGACACCGTTGTGTCCTCCAGCAGCCCACCTGCCGTGGCCAGTGTCTGGTGCGTCCAAGCAGCAGGGCCTACAAACCTAATGGGTCACATGGGAATTTGCAGAGTGGTCGCCGGAAGGGATGGGAGCTGCAGGCACAGGGTCTGGCCAGGAGCAGTGGCTTCCTGAGAAGCAGAGAGGGGCTTATCAGGATCCCAGCCAGCGCCCCGAAGGGCGAGGGAGGGCGAGACGGGAAAGAGAGGCAGCTGGTAGATGGCGAGGGAGCAGCAACATTTATCCCCCACCCTTCCAGCTCCCAGCCCCGCTGGCCGAGGGATGCCCCTGGGGAAGAGGCTGCGGTTACAGGTCTGGCACATTCTGGAACAGTGAGCGCTGAGTGCCCCTGAGGGCAGGGGTCCTGATGTTTTCCCATCTTGAGGCCAAGCGCCTGCCCACAAAACACCGCCAAGCCCCTTTCCCTGACCATGTTGTGTTGCCTATTTGTACATTCAAACGGTCCCCCAACTCTGCTGTCCCATACGGGTCCACTTCTTTCTGCCACGAACACCCCCCCTCTGAGCTGCCTCCAAACCTCACGAGAGGTGAGAACAAGCAAGCTCCTCTGGGTCCCTGCCCACCCCCCAGACCCTCTCGGACCCCGTCCCTGACATGGCAGCCGAAATGCACTTGTGAAAGCATGGTGCTCCCGCCTCCAATCCTCTGATGGCTTCCTATAGTGATGAGTGTAAAACCCAAACTCATTCCCTGCCCTGTATCATCTCTCCCTCCTCCCCTCTCTGACCTCCCCTCTGCCCTCCTTGTTCACTGTGCTTCTACCACAGGGCCTGTTGTCATGGCTTACCATGCCAGTCTTTTTCCTACCTCAGGACCTTTGCATCTGCTGCCCCACCTGCCTGGAGAGCTCTCCCTCTGGGCCTTCCATGATAGGTTCCTTCAAACACCAGCTCCTCCCCAGTCTTCTCACCCTCCACCAGCCACTCTGTAGGACAGCCCCCTGTTTTGAAACTATCTTGTTTGTTCACTAGAATTAAGCTCTATGTAGCAGGTGTTCAATAAATATTTGTTGAAAGAACTCGCCGGTAGATTGGACGTGGGAGGGGAAAGCATGAGAGCTCTCCCTGGGAGTTCAGCCGGTCAGGGGAACTTTCTGGTAAGACTCCAGAAATGGCAGAGAAGGGGGGATGGATTCCATGGGAGCCACGACTCTGAGCACTGGGCCCTACCAGGGGCAGTCGGCTCCCCTCTGAGATTTGGGACGAAGTTTTCCCAGGAGGCGTCCAGGCGGAGTGCTACCCGAGGTCTGTCTGCCGGCTGGGTCCTCTCTCCCCAGCCTCCCCTGCCCTCCAGGCAGGACCTGAAGATTGAGATGGGGGCACCTGGAACCACACATGCTAGGGCCTTGGGCTCCAGGAAACCCGGGACCCAGGGCGAGGCACAGAGCCAGGGCACATCCCTCAGGGACCCGGAGGACGGAACCAACCTGCTTGCCAAGATAGGCGATGCAAAAGCCAGGAGGGTGACAGGGAGATGCTTCTCCACGGATGTGACCACGGGCCTGCTCTCATGGAGACTGGGCTTTGCCTTTATTCTCTCTGCACGCTGCCAGCCGGCCTGGGCCATGGCACAGCCACGTTGAAATAAATTTGGCTATTTTATTTTTCTAAGGGCACCAACCCTTCGCTCCTGGGTGGCGGCGGGGGCCGGGCCACGCAGCTGGACCAGGGGCGGGGGGCGCTAGAGCGGTGATTGACACGCAGACACAAACACGAGGACGAGGTCTGACCAAGACGCCAGCGTCCTCGGCGACGGAGATGACAGCCCAGCGGCTCTCCTGTCACTGCCTGAAGACGGGCCGGATGGGGATGGAGGACACCCGCCTGGGGCAGAGCTGCGCCTGCAGACCGAATGCCATGCGTGTCCCGA
Organism: Meles meles; assembly: GCF_922984935.1. Taxonomy (NCBI): domain Eukaryota; kingdom Metazoa; phylum Chordata; class Mammalia; order Carnivora; family Mustelidae; genus Meles; species Meles meles. The sequence continues at coordinate 5,096,219 of NC_060076.1, forward strand.
GGGCCCGTGAACGTGGGCGACGGCGTCAGGAGCCGGGAGGAGGGCGGGGGGCTGCAGTCAGTGTTTGTTGAATGACCCGGTTAGTGAAGGAAGGGACGGAGTGATTGAGGGGCAGGGGTTCCAGCAGACCTAGCAGAGCCACCGTGATGCCCCGCGGCTCTCAGACGAGCAGTGGGAGAAAAGCAGGTGAGATGCGCGGCCCCTGTGCCCCGGGCCCTGCTCGTGAGGTGTCACATTGGAAAGCTGTTTCTCGTCAAGTTCACCTTTCTCCTGCCCTATCATCCCACCGTTCTGTTCCTGGGTACGCACCCAAGGAGCGTGTGCTCGTGGGTACCAGGACATGCATGCAAATGGGCGCGGCCACCGTGTTCTTAACAGCCTCATGTGGACACAGCCCGAATGTTCGGCCACCTTCACGCGGACGGCGGCAGAGCCGTAAAGGGAACACCAATGGCAACGGAAAGGAGCACGTCGCTGGTAGACGCGGCAGCCCCGATGCTTCCGTCTAAGAAGTCAGACCCAAGACAGTACATACCACATGAGTCCGTGACACAAAGTCTCAGAAAAGACAAAACAAAGCTCTGGCGATAGAAATCAGAACCAGGCAGGGCAGGGGTGGGGAGGGGTGGAGTTTGTGACTGGGAAAGGGGCACGCGGAAACTTTGCAGAACAATAAACGTGACCGGCCCGGTAGTCCAAACCAAACCTTACCCTTAAGATCTGCGTGTTTTAGTATATGGATATTAGACTTTATTTTATTTTTATTTTTGAAAGAGAAAGAGTGTGCAGCGGGGTGGGGGTGGGCGGAGGGAGAGGGAGAGAGAGAATCTCAAACAGGCTCCACGCCCAGCACGGAGCCCAACGTGGGACCTGAACTCATGACCCTGAGATCGTGACCTAAGCCGAAATCAAGAGTCGGATGCTTAGCCCACTGCGCCACCCAGGCACCCCTAGACTTCATTTATTTAAAGTTAAGAAAAGAAAAATAGGCACCAGAGAAGAGAGGTTTGTGGTCAGCGATACAGTAGACTAGATACCGACCACCAAAAGCCTGCAAACGCCAAGTATGATGTAATAAACCTCCTGTCTAATGTTTAGCGAAAACGAAAACGAGGGACGTGAACAGAGGCCAGAAACAGCAAGGGGGCAGGGACCCCGCGCGGAGATGGACAGACAAGGGAGATGACGGTACGACAGGGAAAGAGTTTCTGCTACAAATAAACCCCTGCAGGCCTGTTCTCGTGAAAATTCGGTTTGAATGTATTCTGCGCGCAAGACGAGCACTGAAAACGGCCTCGGTTCGGGGTGTCTTCAGTTGCCTTCCTGAACCAAAAGCAAATCCAGGGTAGGCTGAACTCACGGCCCAGAACACACCAGATTCCCGCCAATAAAGTTCTGATGAAGATAGCATGCACAATCCAAAATTACAAAACACACCGGGAAACGTGCCACCATGTATGATTTGGAAGAAATAAGGTTATAATTACCCTGGGGTTAGCACTCTAGGGACCTCGGTGCATACAGTACCTTACAGTGTGTACAGTCCAGAAAAGAGGTTTGGGGCGCCGGCGTGGCTCAGTCGTTAAACATCTGCCTTCGGCTCGGGTCATGATCCCAGGGTCCTGGGATGGAGCCCCACATCGGGCTGCCTGATCAGCAGGGAACCTGCTTCTCCCTCTCCCACTGCTCAGCTCAACCTCAAGTTGTGATGTTTGTGAGATGTCTAACCTTGAGCAACATCTTTGACCTTCACATACACCAGTTGTTTCTTTATCTGTGAAATGGGGAAAATAAATCACAGCAGCTGCCTCTTAGGTTCCAGTGAGATCTCCTGGTGGAAATCCCGGTGGCCTGCACAGCACCGGGCTTTCAGTGATATGGTAGCTATTGTGAGTGCTCTAGAAAGAAAACTGAAATGACTCAAGCTCAGGTCACCTGCTGTGCGGATTTCCTACTTGGGCTGAATTCTGGACCTCCTGCCCTCCCCTCCAGTAGCTGGACCCTTCACTCTGCCTCGTGCTGACCTTGGCGTGTGGCGGGGTCCTCCCCCTCCATTTCTCGAAGCACCAAAGACAGAGGGTAACGAATGGCATCCTTCTACAACACAGCCCCGAAAACCACTCTCTGCGAGAGCACACATCCCCCTGCGCCAGCTCTGAGGGTCCCAGGCCAGTCTACCCCCCACCCCGGGCCCCGCATGGCCTCTCTTCCCTCTTCCTCTCGGCCGCTCCCCTCCAGCTGCTTTTGCTGAAACCATGCTTCTCCTGGGTTTCTGGCTTCCCTCCGGTGTCCTGCCCTCCCCACCCGGGCCAGCCTTAAGCCTCAGCTTTTCACACCTAAATAGTCTATCAGGATTTTCTGCTGCATAGAAAACCAGACCTCTGCTGCTAGCTTTAAAAATAACATCGTCCTTGACGGCTCTGCGTTTATTGAGCACTGACTATGTGTCAGAGGGTCTCGGGGAAGGGCTGGAGGCACAGAGGCAAACGGGCAGGTGCCCTCTTGCCCATAACGACGGAGTTCTCCTGCTCCCGGACTCCAGTCCTAGCCCCGAGGACCTGGCCTCAGCTCACTTTTCTCTGGTTACATCTGCCCGACGGACCACAGGACACCCCACACGGCACCCCAGCGGACTCGGGGCGCAGCCCCGCCGCCCCTGCACGGCGCATCAACACTCACACACTCACACGCGCACGTCTGCTCCATGCTAATTTTCGCCTTTGATGGCGGCCTCTAGACTGTCATCACTACTCAGTGTTGACAAAGCGAAATAAAAAATAAAAAGAAAGAAAGAAATCCACCCTGTCACTTGGGCTCCCCCCACCCTCCACACCCCCCCCCCGGGCTTGGCAGCCCCCACCCCCGCCCCTGTCTTTGTATTATAGGTTTATGTCAAGGTATGTTGGATTCTAAATTAAATGTCAGCCCACTGTACATTTCTGGCTCCAGCCGCAGAAAATGAGGAGCCGGCGCTGGAGACCATCCAGTTGTTCAGCTCCCCGTGCCTAACCGTGAGGGGTGACAAGCCCATTGAATCACTGCACAGTAGCTTTCCATGCCACAGGAAGCCAAGATAAATTTATTTTTAATGATAAATGTGACTGTCAGAGTTAAGTTGAAACAGCTTTACGGCAAGAGCCCAGCGCCCTTGGCAGTGCGGGGCAGAGGCTGCGTGGATGAGGGCCAGGGGTCCCGACCTCCTGGCCGGGCAGACCCCCAGGCCCCACGAGCCAAGCACAGTTGACATTCGGTCCACGTTCGCGGAGCCGCCGCCGAGACATCGCGGCATGTCTCGGGCCAGCTCTAGATGACAAAGAGGACAAGAGCCAGTGACAGAGAGAGGGGTGGCCATGTAGAGACCCGAGTTCTAATTCTGACCCCAACCCTTGCTGGGGGATCTCGACTGAGTGACTTAACCTCTCTGACCTTCAGTTGCCTCATCTATAAAATGGGCATGCAAACTGGTCCCACCTAGAGGTTTTTGGTGAGGATTACATGATATAAAATATATCACTAATGAGTGGTATTTGGCCTATGGAAAATGCGGAATGGCAGCTACTCATTATACCAGTTTGCGTAACTTACCCAAGTCAGTTTTCCCATCCATGAAATGGGGATTACGGTAGCTCCCACTTAGGAGGGAGAACGCAGGGTGCTTAGCAGGGAGCTGGGGCCGGGGGATGCTTAACAGATTGTAGCCCTTGAACAACCGGACCCCAGAGTGCTATCATCCGATGCCCCGGCCATCTCTTATCTCCTTCATTGGTTCTCTTCTTCTCCATCCCTCCAGGGCCAGCGTGACTCACTGCCCTGCACCCACTCCCTGCTACCAGAGGTGTCCTGCATCAGGAGGACGCCCACGGCCATGCCCTCCATCAGACTATGGTGGGCATCTGACCAAGGGCAGCTGTCACTGGGCTGCTGAGGGTCTACAATTGATGTCCTGGCCCCAAATGACAAGCAGGACAGTTCAGCCTTTTTGGAATTTGCACTAAAAATCCCAGACAGGAGTTTTTTCTGTTGGTGGGACCAACATCGTCTCTAGGCAGCCACGGGGAGGGAAAGAAGGAACATGGGGAATTGGCGAGCCAGAGGGAGGAGGGTGAATGGATTCCCAGGGAGTGTTCTGGGGCACGGGGACAGCCTCGGGCCTATGCCATGCAACCTGCGGTCTTGAGTCCTGGCTGGTCCCCAGATAGCCTTGATCCTGCCCTGGCCAGTTGAGCACACCTGGGCTCCTCCCCGGGGCTCTGGGGACGCTAGCTCTGCCACAAGGGAAGGGAGAGGGGACTGTTCCCTCTGTGAGGTCAGCTTCGATTTTTCTTACACAGATGGTGAGGTCAGCGAGCTGAGGGTGGTCGTCCCCTCTCCCCGACACTCCGCCCCAAGAGGGTCAGGTGAATACGGTGTGTAAAGCACTGAGAAAAGGCCTGCAGGCTCATGCCAGAGCCGCACCAGGACTGGTTCTTCTCTCTTGGGGTGCCAAGGGGTGACAGGTGGAGATCGTCCTTGGCACAGGTACTCACTGCACCCCCTCAAGGGTGGGAAAGTGAGGGGTCTGCCCCGAGCAGGTGAGACACCCCGCAGCAAGCAGTGCCGGGAGGAGCCGCTAGGTGGCCCCCGCTTACCTGTGCAACCGTCCTTAGGCAGGCCTGGGAGCAGATCTCCCAGCAGCATCCTCCTGCTTGCACCTGCCCACACGGCCCACTGGCCCTCACTCTCCACGCCCTGCCTTTGCTGTGACGCCTTCTTGCCCAGCGGCCAGACATCCTGCCTTCAAGGCCCGGCTCACGCCCCTGCTTCTTCAGGATGCTTCCCCCGCCCATTCAGAGCAGATGCCCCGAGCCTCTGTTCACCACCCTCCGCATCACCGTGCCCTCAGATTCTCCGTTCAGGGCTCCGCCCCAGGGTGAGCTTTTGTCTTTTCAGAGACACATGCGGAGTTCACATCCTCTCCCCAGATCGGAATCACAGACTGGCAGTCCCAGCCACATGCCTGTAGACGTCACTCTTCCCCATCAAGAAGGAGGAGGTCCTGATTTCTTCAGTGAGGAAACTGAGGCTAGAGGAGACAGGAAATCTGTCCAAGGTCATAGCAGGAGAGTTTTAAATGTGCTCAAGTTCTTCAGTACACCCTCTCTCAGAGCGCCACAAGAGCTCTTCCAAAGACGGTGCTGTTAACCTGTTGGCACACGTGGGGAAACTGAGGCTCAGAGAGGAGCAGTAGCTTGCCCCAGGCCTCACAGCCAGGGCTCTGTGCTTTCCACCATACTCCTCTGCCCCAGCCAGATGCCCTCCCACCCCAGGTCACCTGCCAATCCCTGGAACCCACAGGAAAGAGGTCCGGGGGAAAGGGTGCCATCCTGAAAGAGCCTGGACTCCACGCAGGTCCCCTGCCCCTCAGCCAGTGCTGTGGGATCCTCTCCAGCAGCCTAGACAGCCTCCCTCTGGGACGCAGACGGAGTGGGGCTGCAGGTGGGGCAGCCTGAGAGGAAGAGGAAGGTAGGCACAAACAGCTGGCCTGTTGTGAACCCAGCTGCGGGTGGGTGAGTGACAGCTGCTCAGAGGGCTCAGGCCATGGGGTCTCCCCGCTTTCCCGGCTTTCCCGGCTCAGGGCGCAGCGACCTCGCAGGCTGGGCTGGGCCCCCACCTCCGGGCCGCCTGCATCGCCTGTCTGGGGCTTGGAGAGGGGCCGGGAGAGGGACGAAGATGGGGCGACAGACTGGCAGCCGGTGGGGAAGAGACGAAGACGGTGCCAGGGAACAGCGTGGCGGGCCAAGGCTCCCCAGGAGCCGGAAAACAGCTTTGGGGAGAAGCGGGGGGCGGGAATGGGGGTGTCTATTCTGAAGCTGGGGGGAGCAGAAGGGATCGGAGAAAGGGGTGGGGGAGGGGCAGTCGTCCGGGCTCCTGCGGCGGCCTGGAGAGGGGGCGGCCCGCCGAGAACGCGGCGTCGGGCCGTGTGGGCGCCTCCCGGTCAGAAGCCACAATAGCAGCTCGTTAACGGCGCAGATTAAGGACTTTGTCGACTACCTCCGAAGGCTGCGCGGGGCGGATTAAATGCTTTTAAAAGTGCTGCTGGTGGGAGGGGGCCACTAAGAAGTCCCCTCCCGGCACAGATCCCTCCCCTCCCGGGCAGAGGAGGCGGGGGCTGAGACGGTGCGGGGCGCGCCTGGGGAACGCGGGCGGCGGGCAGAGAGCGGAGCGGCTCGTACTTGGGACCGCGGCGCCGGTGGCTGTCACGGTGGCGGCGGGGACCCCTGGGCCGCCTGCACAGGGAGGCTTCGGGCCAGCTGTTGGCCCGCGAGCGCCAGGATCCAGGGTCGCGGACCGCGGCCGGGCCGGGTCGGGGTCGGCATCCGGAGGGGAAGGTCCCAGCAGCTCTTGACTCCAGGACGGACGCACTTGCCCCGGAGCCCGGACCGAGGCCTCAGAGACCCGGGGGGGCGCACTCCGGCCGGGCCGCACCCCCTGCCCCGCCCCGGTCTCGGGGTGAGCCCTGCGCCCGGAGGAAGCGGGAGGAGCGCCGCGCGGCTGCGGGGAGTCGCCCGACGGCCCGGCAGGGGCACCCCTGGGCCCGCCCGGCGCCGCGCCCCCCGCGCACGGTGAGTTGGCACGCGTCCGGCCCGGGAGGAAGTTTGCGAGGAGGCGCCGCCCGCGTTTCCCTGGCCCCTCCGGGAGCCGGCAGGAGGCGGGCTGCCCGCGGCGTTTTGCCACCTCCCGGCTGGCCCCCGGGGCCCGGGGCGGGTTCTGCCCCTTTATCTGGGCTTTCTCGGAGGTGGAGTTGGACTGTCGTTGGCCGCGGGGTGTGTGTGTGTGTGTGTGTGTGTGTGTGTGTGTGTGTGTGCGAGAGAGAGGGAGAGAGAGAGAGAGAGAGAGGCCGGGGGGAGCAATAAAAGGCAAAGAGAGTCCGAGACAAAAAAGACGCGGAGATTGAGAAGCAAGGAGGGAGGAGGGAGGAGGGAGAGGAGCGCGCAGGGGGAGGCGCGGGAGCGGGGACGGCGCGCGGCGCGAGCGGCGGGCGGGCTGGCTGCTCTCGCGCTCCCGCTCCCGCTCCCACCCGCGCACACCCGCGCACCCCGTCCTCACCCGCGCATCCCCCGACACGCACGCACGCCCGCCGGCCCGGGCCAGCCGGCGCGGGGCCCCGAGGCGGAGATCTGGCGGGCGGAACGCGCCCCGCGCCCGAGCCCGCGCCCACCCCGGCGTCTTTGCGCTCCGCAGCGGCGCGCCTGGCCGGGCGCCCCCGCCAGTCCTGCCGGAAGATGGTCAACGACCGGTGGAAGACCATGGGCGGCGCTTCCCAACTTGAGGACCGGCCGCGTGACAAGCCGCAGGTACGCGCGGGTCCGGGGCGCGGGGACACGGAGCCCGCGCGGTTGGCGAGGTGGTGGCCGCCGCTCCGGCCGGCGGGGTGGGCGCCCAGCTGGAGGCTGGAGTTTGGGGTGCACCCCGCGAGGCGAGGGAGGCCTGGGGCGAGGCGGCGCCCTCCTCTCCTCCTCCTCCAGAAGAGGCTTGAACTTGGGGTTCGGGGTGCAGATGGGGCAGCACCTCCGCAGGCCCCGGGCGCTGTGGCAGAGGGCCGCGTTGTGCCTCCAACAGCCTCCCCGTGCCCGCGTGAGCAGAGGGAGTAGGAGACCTCTAGTTCACAGGGTGAGCAGCCCTTTAGCAAACTGTGGGCACACACGAATCACACCCCTCGCTGAGTGTCTGTCTCCTCACCTCTACAATGGGCACCTTAATCCCTTGCTAGGTGCCCACTGTGGGCACCACCCGGTGCCAGGTGGCTGGTAGGGTAACCCGAGCTTCTGGACCAGGTGCGCATCCCCTGCATCTCCCCTCAGTGCTCACACTTTCAACAGCCCCCACCCCGCTGTACAGTAAAGGATCAATAAATTTTTGTCTCCTGCGAGAAGCCTGGGTATGATGATTCTCCAGCTTTAAGACAAGGAAAGCAGGGCTCAGAGAGGGTGGCTCCTGCCAGAGGCCACGAGGCTCTGCTGGGATTTGAACCTGGGTCTGTGGTGCCAGGTCTGTTCATTCCACCCTTCCTGCTGCCTCTTCTGGGACAGTGGAGGGGGCGGGCTTGGAGGGTGCCCAAGGGCTGTGCACTGGAAAGGGGAGCGGTGAGGGCAGAGCCCCGGGGCCGGTCAGAGAGGGGCTGGAGATGCCAAGCCGAGGGGAGGGACAGCCCTGGGGCTGGGAGCAGGCAGGCAAGATGAGGAGGCCCACTCACCAAGGAGAGCAAATAATGGGGCTGCCCGTTTTAAATTTCAAATTTCTCTGAGACAGATGTCATTGGGGAAAGAGCTGTTTGTGTTTGCAGTGACAGGAGAGGGGGGCGGCAGGGATGAGCCTTGCTGGGCCCTCGCTCCACAGAGCTGCCACTCTCTCATTCTGTCTGGAGGGACGGTGCCGCGGTGTGGGGGCCCAGCCCTCTACGGTTTGCAAAGCTCCTTCCCAACTATCTGCAGAAACTCCCTTCCTGCAGCAGCCTGGGGGCTCGGCAGGGATGCACAGTCCCACATCCCAGGGTAATGTGACTCAGAGAGGTTGACGCATGTGCTCAAAGTCACACAGCGTGTTGCAGGCGAGTAAGGATTCGAACCCAGTTCTGACCCCAGCGGCTCCCAGCGCCTCCCAGGTGGTCTGTTCCTTTGTTTTCCGTTTTTACCCTCTTAGCACTGTACCCGTTCTCCTTTCCCACTAGCCCTCTTACCGGGACTGACTGTTTGTCATTTGTCAAACCGCAGGCCTACACTAGGCTGCCAGTTTCCAGACCTTTGCGGTGTCATCTTGTTGGCTCCACCAACATCTCCAATGCGTGTGCACACGTGCGTGCACGCACACACACACACACACATTCTTTTGCTTTGGCTCAGGGAAATCCTACATGTATTTCAAAACCTATTCAGATGCCGCCTCCTCCAGGAAGCCTTCCCTGATGTTCCCTGGCTATGCCTCAAAGTTCTGGAAGCATTTAGCCTGTGCTGTTCAACTACCTTTTTCTCACTGCCTTGTTCCCCTGTCCCAGGTCCCTCCTCTCTCAGGAGCTCCCTTTGGACACACGCTTCTTCTGGACTCCCATCTCCAGTTCTTCCCCAGGGGCCCAGGCTCCTGCCCTTCCACGCAGTTCGGGGTGGGAGCTTGGGGCTCTTTGCTGAATTGAACTCATGAAGCCTCAGCTGGGCACTGTGGGTGAGGAGCCAGCCAGTGCTCCTGGGTCTCAAGGGGAGGTGGCTTCTGGGGGATCTGTTTGAAATGTGGCTTCAGGGCCTCCCTCTGCTGCTGCCTGGGGACACGTATTCCAGCTGCCACCAGCCAGAGCCCAGCTGTCTGCCTCCTTGGCATCAGAGGCAGCTAAGGGCTTGTGGCCCTAGGGGCCTGGGGCCAATATCTAACACCACCTCCGCTTCACACTCCTTTGGTGACCCAGCATGTAGACAGGCTGTCCCCTGCGTCCCCTCAGGCTCGTTGGAAGCTTCAGATAAGAGGCAAGGCCTTTCCTGGGCTCGGTATAGAAGGAGAGAGCCTTGCTGTCCTGGGTCCCTCTCGACTTCCTCCCGTAGGTCTGGCCTTCTCTCCTCCCTCGTTCCTAGTTTTGCCTCGGCATCCGCATGCTGTGTGACTCTGGGGACGTTACTCCCCCTCTCTGGGTCTAGGCTTTCCACCTGCAAAATGAGAACAGCGGTTCCTGCTTCCTCCTCGATTCACAAGGGCTCCTCGGAGGGTCAAGTGAGGATGGCGGGCCTTACCGCAGCCTGTTCCCTTCTGCAGGCTGTCAGCGTCCCGATCTTCCCTCTGCCCGTCAGGGAGAATGACCTGACCGCCCAGCTCCCGCCAGAAGGGCCACCTCCTCCGGGAGAACAGAGGCCCCTTGCCTCACTCCGAGCAGCAGCCAGGCTCATCTCTCTCTCTACGCCTCTCATTTCTTAGCCGCAACCGCACTGGGAGGTTGGCAGCGGGGATCATCAACCCATTTGACAGATGAGGAAACTGAGGGTAAAGGAGCTAGAGCCGGGACCTGAAACCCGGTCCTCCCAGGTGTTGGAGGAGCCCGGGCGGGCAGAGGAAGGCAAGAGCGGCTGGCTGTCCTTCCCTCGTTCAGTCTGCTCAGCTACGTGACGTAATTCCAGGGGGAGAGTCCTGGTGTGCACGCCGCGGGGTTCCCTGGGGCCCTCACGGCCCCTGCTGCCCATGAAGTGTCCCGCGTTGCTGTTTCTGGGGACCATCTCAGGCCGCTCTGCCCTTGGCCCCTCCTCACTCACCTCCTCTTTCTCTGGCTGATCTTGGACAAGCTCCCGCCTTCGTTAGAGTGTCCCCTCTCTGCCTGCAGAACGAAGGGGCTCTCTCACCCCTGGGGCAGGAGATGATGGCGGAAAAGTTGCCAGAGTTTGGAGTCGCTCAGATGAAAGGATCTAGAAATAGACATGATTCTTCTCTCCTGGAGTGTAGGGCCAGAAAGTCACCCTGTAACCAGCTCCTCCTGGGCGGGGGCTCGTTCCTGAGCAGTCCTCGAGTCACGGCACCCCACAGGGAGGTCAACCTTGGCAATCCCAGGCAGTGCCTCTTGGTCCTTTCGAAGCTTCTAGAAACATTGCAGAAGGAAAATTAATCCTCATTGGGAAGTTCTTCCTGATGTCTTTAATCCTCATTGGGAAGTTCTTCCCGATGTCTAACCTAAACCCCGCTGCACTGCATTCACCCGGTGACTGTTTTCAGAGTCCCCACCTCAGCTGGGATGCACAGCTGGGAATCTGGGCCTCAGGGAGCTTGGAGTCTCGGGAGGGGAACAAAGAAACCCACAAGTCAGGTAGTATTACGAGAATCTGTAAAGAAAAGCCAGCGCTTGCCCCCTGGGGTTCCGGTGGAGGTCCCTGGGTTTGGGGGGGGCTGGGAGAGAAGGAGAGGAGAAGAGGCCCGCAGGGGCGACTGGCCAAGGACGCTTCTGTCACTCTTCTGGGCCTGCCCCACGGAGCTCGCTCTCCACTCTGGAGGGGTGGCTGGGACAGACCTCAGGGCGGGAGTGTGGAGAAGAGGGCTTCCCGGAGGAGGTGAGGTTAAGGCTGGACAGTATTGGCCAGATCTGTCCAGGAGGGAGACCGAGGTGTGTTGGGGGACAGGGAAGGAACCAGGCAGGTGGGAAGAACACGGTGGGGTTGGGGGGCGGAGCCTGCAGGGGCCCCGTGGGACCTGCTCTGGAGGACAGGAGGCCTCCGTCGCTCTAGAGGGGTCTCAGCGGGGCCTTTGGGAGGGGCCCTTTGCTGCCGTGTGGGGCATGAGCTGGTGGGGCTGGGAGGTGGCCGGGAGGCCGGTGGGGAGATGGTCACAGTAATCTAGAGGCAGGCAAGGGCGCTTAGACCAGGGCAGCCCTGGGGGCACGGGGACAGAGCCAGGAGGCTGGCTGGGTGTCAGTGGGGGGGAAAGAGGGGACACTCGGCAAGGCTCCAGCTTTTGGAGGGGTGAGGGGGTGGTGCCGTCCCCGGGTGGGACTCTCCGGGGGACTCGGGTCAGGGGATGGACAGAACCTGGTTTGGTGCTGGCAGGCTGGGGGGACATCCAGGAGGCCGGGAGCTGTGGGGGGCAGGGAAAAAACCCCTCCCAAGAAACATGGAGACCCACCCCCCAAAATAGACCCAGAGCCGCGTGCTTCCCGATGAGTGCCAGAGCGTGGGGAGCTTGGAGCCCCCAGGAGGGGTGGACTTGGGCAGCTCTCCACGTCCTGTCCCTTTGTCCCCTTCAGCCACTCCCCCAGGACCTTCCCTATGGCCCAAGGCTTCAATGCCCCTCAGCGTGGGATGCCCTGGAGAGAGCCTAGCAGGACAGGGGGCTCTCCTCGGAGCACATAGAACAAGCTAGTAGGTCTTCTTCCCGTCTTTGGGACCCCAGAATTTTGAGCCGAACAAGCAGCCCCTCACTTTAGGGGATCTCTGGGACCCCCCCACCCCGAGTCCTGCCAGAGCCAGGAACTCCGAGTTAGCCAGCGGTGGCGGTGGTGGTGGCGGAAGATGTGGGCTCCCAGGAGGAGGTGGGGAGGAAGGACGCCCCCAGGGGCTCCGCGCCGCCCCCCTGCAGCTCCGTGCCTGAGAGCCCCTCCCTGCCATGCCCCTGCCCATACATCACCCACCCCTGGTCTTCCCAGTCCACAGCCTCACCAGGCTGTTCCATCATGATGAACGGCCTCCCTGCCTCCGGATGGGGTGCTCCTACGAGATGGGGGGCTCGGAGCCGCTTGCGTTTGGATCTGACTTTGCCCGGCCTCTCCCTAGAGGGACGCTTTCTTCTTCCTGTGCTATAGGAGCAAAGTCCTGGTCCGCCCCAGGCTACTGCCCCCAGGCTCGCCTAGCAGACAAGGAAGGAGCAGGCCAGGCTGGGCGTGTTTGGCTAACAAAGCATCAGTGCGTTTGGTCCCTCCCTCCTAAGTGCTCCTATTCCCCGCAGGACCCCAGGGGCCCCTCTGAGGCTGGGGACACACAGAGGCAGCCAGGAAAGACGCCCCCCCCCCCTTCCCTGGGGCACCTTTGCGGCTTCTTCCCTCCTGCGTCCCCGGGCCCGTGCCCGTCTGGTTCTCCCCTGGGCTGGGCTGCCTGAGAAGCCACTGACCCTGGGCAGGCACTGGGGGGTCGCACAGGGGACGAGGGCATGTCCCTCCAGCTGGGGGCTCACACAATCAGTTAAGGGCAGAGTGGACCTCGAACCCGGGGCTCCTGGCTCCTCTCGTGCCCACTGCCCGGGACAGCTTCCCAGAGTCCCCACTCCCTGCCCGTGCACTTTTGTGGCATCCTGCGGGCCCCAGGGCCTGTGCCCTGCTCGTCCACAGCCCACGGCTCATTAATGAGCTCCAGCCCCGCGGCATGGTTGGTCCCGCTGCCCGCCCCCCAGAGCCGCCCCCCCCGATTATCTCAGGCAGATTCCTGTGCCAGACACGTCAACAGCAGCCCGTAAAAGTGAGCAGGACATCATGCTTAAGGTGATCTCAGAAGGCTAATTCTCCTCTGCCGAGTGGCCTGTTTCCGCTCCGACTCCATCATCCCCCTGCCCCTCAGGGGGCCCTCTATGGCTTTCTCAAGCCTCTCCCTCCCGGCCACCCTCTACCGTCCCTCCAGGGCCCCGGAGCTTGGGTGGAAGCGGGCGCACGAGAGGGTGAGGGTCCTGGAGACACGGGGGGATGGGGCTGGCCGCGCTGGCTTGCCAGCTGGGGACTTTAATGTTCTTCGGTTGGAGGACGGCGCTCAGAGCTGCTCGGGGCAAGGTGTCTCCCGACGGGCTCCGGGAGGGGCCTGACGGGGACTTGCTTGCTGACACAGAGCTTTGTCTCGCAAGCCCCACTCACACTCCAGACAGAGGGAAGAACGTGGTGGGAGGGAAGCAGATTCCGGCCACCGGCCCCGGCCGGCCCTCCCGTGTGCCTCCCGTGTGACCCTGGGAAGGGGTCTCCGGCTCTCCGACTTTCAGTTTTCCCATCTGCCGAGTGAATCTAACCGGAGCAAGGGGTTGTTCAGAGGTTTCAGGGCTGGGGACAAGGAATGGTGGCGATAATCTGGAAGCGTCTGTCCTGCAGGTGACTGGGGACTTGGGGCAGACCTGGAGGCTGCCTTCATTCCGGGCGAGGCCATCAGAGGGGGTGCGGGGTTCGAGGTGGCCTTGCATTGGGGTCCAGGGCTCAGCATGGAGGTCATGAGCCTCTGCCCTGCCGCACACGGTCGTCGGAAGAGCCTTGGCCTCCTCCCGGTGTGAGCGCGGTCACCGGGAAGTGACTCGGTCCATCTGCTCTTCCTCCCATCCATCCAACAAGCAGCTGCTCCGTGCCAGGCGAGCGGGCCCTGCCCTCGGGGGCTCCCGTGGTCCAGGGTAAGTCTCCCGGGCCCGGGTCTTGCCCACCGAGCCGTCCTGGTGTGCACACATTTCAGAGGTTTCCAAACTGATCCACGCCCCACAGAGGCTGAGACTCGCCGTCCAGGGGACATGGGCTCCCCCAGGGCAGGGCTAGGACAACTGCCACCCCCATCCTTAGGGAGTGGCCTGGAGCCTGGCACATGGGGACATCCAGTGAACGCGGAATGGGTGTCTGAGCGAGTAGGTCAATGAAGTCAAAGGTGATGACGGCCTTCTGTCTTGATGAGCGCCACCATGGAGGAGGGGGGAGCAAGGGCCCTGCGAACACGGAGCAGGAGCCTCTCCATAACTAGGTTGGGGCGGGGAGGGCTGGGGATACAGTCTAGGAAGGCTTCCTGGAAGAGGTGGCATCTAGCTGGGCCCTGAAGGAAGAGAGGGAATTAGGAAGGGGAGCAGGGACAGCAGATGCCTCAGGCTCAGGGAGCAGCCGATGCGGAGCTGATGTGGGGAGCTCGCGTGTCCAGGTCCGGCAGGAGTAAACCTTTGAGATGTGTGGAGCCTGGGATGGATGGGGAAGGCATGGAGAGAGGAGGGGCGAAGGCTGAGTCCTGGGGACATCATCCCCGCAGGGCCCGGCTAAGGACGTCTCTCCCTCATCTCGCCAGCAGCACGGCACCCTTCCTGGCGGAGGGGGGGCTTCTGTCCTTCTGCACCTCAGCCCCGCCCCCGCCTTCCTCCGATGCCAATTAGGAGATTCGGAACTTACTTGTAGAATCTGAATTTATGCAAAACCAGCTGCTTGCTCCATGGTGCTTTCTCGTAGTAAGTGGTGTTGTGTAAGAGGATGCTATTTGGTGTATCACTGGGAAAGCAGGGGTCGATTTCAGCTGTAGGAGCCTCCTCCCCATCGGAGATGTTACAATGTGGAAAAACGGGAAGGTGCCCCCCAGCATCGCTGACATACAGAAGTAACACTTTGGGTGGAAAACAAGGAACAATCACCTCCCGGTGCTCTGTGCGCATCTATCACGGTAGTAAAAGCTGCTAATATTTACCGCACACGCACAGTGCGCTGGGCACGGCTCCAAATGCGTCCTGTACTGACTTCAAGACGCATCTCCAGTTCCGAAAGTTGTAAATGTGGGGGAAAGCCAGCTGGAGAAGGGGCTTGGCCCCGAGAGGAGGCAGGGGGCTGGGGGTCGAGTCGGAGCTCACGTCTCGTCTGCTGTGCGACTCTGGGCAAGCCCTGGGCTCTCCTGGGCCTCCCGTCCCCCACGTGGCACCCGCACTGTGGCTGCTCTGCGGGCTCCCTCGGGGCTGTGAGCGATCTGGTACAGCGAGCACGGGGGTGCACCTCCTTTAAGGATAAGCTGCCCCCCCGTTCTAGCCGGTAGCTCCCCACCAAACTCAGTTTTTACGTCCCCCCTTTTCTTGCTCTGGGGGGCAAAGCTGCCCGGCGGCCCAGCCCCCACCTCCTTCAAGGGAGGGAGGCGCCTTTTTCCAGGGTGCCTGGCATTAGCCTGCTCTGCGGAGAGGGGAGGAAAGAGGCGAGGAGGGGCTCGGCGGCCCCCTGCACCCCGGGGACTCGTGCCTGGCGGCCTCGCGGGCCTGCCCAGGCTTCGGGACTTGGGCTGTGGGTGCTCCAGGGGGAAAGCTTAGGGATGGGCGCTCATTCTGCTGTGAAGTGTGACAATTCTCAGCGTGGTTGCTGTCACCGTTACAGCTCTCTCTTCCTGAGTCTGCACGGCGGGCACCCACGTGCGGGGCAGGGCGCGCCGTTATTGCCTCCATTTTACAGGTGAGGACACCGAGGCTCAGTGAGGTGAGATCCCTCACCCAGGGTCACCCCCCACCCTCGGAAGTGGCAGTGCGGGGGGGCCTGAGGCTGTGGGAGCCCTCACCTGCAGCCGTGACCCACCCAGGAGGGCTGCATGGGGGAGGTGTGCCTGCAGGATCAGGGCACGGACAGTGAGGGGAGGGCGGCTGGCTCTCCAAAGGTCTCCCCGCCTTTCTGCCTCCGTTTCTCTTTTCATCCTCTCCAGCCCCGGCTGCCTGCATCTCCCGCTCCCTCGCACTTGCTGTGTTATTGGTCCTGGGCTCTCTGACTCCCCTCTGGGCTTCTGTCTCTCATCTCTGCTTCTCTGTAGGACTCCCTTGTCCTTGTGCCCATGGAGGGGGCCCTCTGAGTCTTGCCCAGGCCTCCCAAAGGCCAGAGCCCTGTCCTGAGGCTCCCTGGGTCCCCCTCCCCAGGCAGAGCTAGAAGCCCCTTTCTGCCCCTGATGCCGCCCCTTCTCTCTCCTGTCCGTCTGTCTGTCTGTCTCTGTGTCTGTGTGTGCGGGGCCGGCCCACAGTGGCCCAGCTGCGGCTACGTGCTGTGCACGGTGCTGCTCTCCCTGGCGGTGCTGCTGGCCGTGGCCGTCACCGGCGCTGTGCTCTTCCTGAACCACACCCACGCGCCAGGCACGGCACCCCCGCCCGTCGTCAGCACCGGGCCGGCAGGGGCCAACAGTGCCCTGGTCACCGTGGAGAGGGCCGACAGCTCGCGCCTCAGCATCCTCATCGACCCGCGCTGCCCCGACCTCACCGACGGCTTCGCCCGCCTGGAGGGCGCCCAGGCATCCGTGCTGCAGGCGCTGGCCGAGCACCGGGCCGAGCCGAGGCTGGCCGGCGAGCAGGAGCGGGAGCTGCTGGACACCCTGGCGGACCAGCTGCCCCGGCTGCTGGCCCGGGCCTCGGAGCTGCAGGCGGAGTGCGCCGGGCTGCGGAAGGGCCTCGGCACCCTGGGCCAGGGGCTCAGCGCCCTGCAGAGCGAGCAGGGCCGCCTCATCCAGGTGAGGGGCTGGGTCTGCACCTGGGGTCTTGGTGGGGGCGGGGGTCGCCGCCAGCGGGTCCGGCCCGGTGCTGGGCACCTGATGGCCACAGTGTCCCTTCGTCCCCAAGGGTCCTAGGACCGGGGATTGTTGCTCTTCCCAACTACCTTCGAGCAAGTGAGCCTCAGAGAAGTGAGTCTCATCCAAGATCACCCAGCGAGGGACACCGTTTCCTGCCCACTGTCCTGGGGATCCTGGGTATTTGTGGGGCACCCCACAGTCAGGTCAAGTCCAGGGCTCCAGAGGCTTCCCAGGTGCATCTGTACAGGTGAGGCCAGACCTGGCCTCCATCGGTTGTGACTTGGGGTTCAAGGTCACGCGACAGGTCAGGGGCAGACCCTCTCCTCAGCTGTGCCACATGTCCAGAGAGAGCTGTACCCCCTTCCCAGCTCTCTCCCCCTTTCTCTGCCATTCGATGCTCCCAGCTTTCTAGGGAAGGAGGGACCCGCTGAGAGAGCTCAACCAGACCCTTAGCCTCCCCGCAACACCTCTGCCCCAACTCCCCTGAGCCAAGGCAGGTCCTAGCAAGCACCTTGTAGATCTGGGAAGAGTTTGCGATGTTGGCCCCTCCTGGAGCACCAGCAAGAGTCCCCCCGCCCCCCCACACAGATCAGGGACTTGGTTTTTCACCATTTTCCAGAAGAGACAACTGAGGCCCAGAAAGAGACAATGGCCAAGAGACAGGGTCCAGTGGCCTCTGACATCTGGCCTTCCAGAGCCCTGCCCAGCCTCTGGCTTTGTACCCCTTCTCCCCAGTGACTCAGGTCCTTGGGGACACCCTGCCGTTGATGCCAGCCCCTTCCGGACGCTGGCGGTGACCAGGCACTCGGTCACTCCGCAGCTCATGAGCAGTGGGTCATTTCTCTCCTCCGAAGGCTACAGCTGGAGAAATTATAGCCCTCGTCCTCCTGTCTGGGTGACTGATCGGAAGGCGCTTTCCTCTCCCAGGGTGGGGTGGTCACCCCTTCTATCAGCAGGGCTTGGGGACACCTCCAGATTTTCTGGGTGACCTGCGCCCCCCCGTCCTGCTCTCCACATGGTTCGGCCCCTGGCCGTCCAGGCCCTTAGTGCAGGGGTGAGGAATCGCGGAGAGAGGCCTCAGGGTCTCCCGCGCACCCACCTACGCAGAGGCCTAGAGCTGTTCCTACAAGACTGATAGCTTTGGGGGGTCCGGTAGTGCCTTGGCTCCCCTGACGTATTTACTCCTCAAAAGAATGTTTAATTTGACTCATTTCCCGCAGACTCAGGGCGATTTCAGAGATCACGTGTCTTGCGGAGCTAATGGCCCTGTGGCTCCCGGTTCCTCCAAGCTCCGCAGACCCCCAGGTGATCAGCCCAGACTGGGTTTCCCAAAGCACTGCCCACAGGCACCCTCTGTGAGCAGTGCCAGAGCTGCTTGCTAAAAGGCACCTCCCTGATCCTCGTGGCAAACCCCGGGGCCCACAGCACATAGGCCTCGGGGCGGCTCTTGTGGGCACAGACGTCTCCGGCCCCTGGCCCGGGAGCAGTGGAAGGGAGCGGTTCTGCCTCTGGGGCTCAGGAGCTGGGATCCAGTCCAGCCTCCAGCAGGTAGCAGCTGTGGGACTTGGGGCCATCAGTCGCCCTCCCTGGGCTCAGTCTTCTCACCTGCAAAATGGGGACAGTGTAGTCTATACCCACGAGGATGTGGGAGCTCCTAGGTGGGCTGGGCTCAGCCGGCACACACAGAGATGAGCCTTTCTTTCGTTGTGATGGAAATAAAATCACTTGTAAACTGAAATTTCGTCCAGTGGGGAGCCACCACGGAAAAATCTCTTTTGCAGGACGGAGTAATGATAGGAAGCCCTGGGGGGTTATTAGGCGCTGTGTAGCAGCACCATGGCTCCAGGAGGTGCCCATTCTGTGGAGGGGCAGACGGAGGCTCAGAGTGGCCTAGTGCCCTGCGGAAGCCCAGGACCCTGAGCAAGAAACAGAAGCAGCTTGGGCTTCACGGCCGCTAACGGCTGCCAGTCTTCTTTAATGCGCGTGTGCAGCGCGGCGAGCGGGGACTGACTCTCCCTATTAATTCGGAGCATGTTTATGTGTACATTTCAACTTTAATCATTTGCTGGTTTAAACTGAGGCCTCCCCTGCCCGCCAGCAAGAACGGGCTGTGCCTGGGTTTCTCGAGTGTGTCTGCTCGTGGCAGAAGGATGGGGCCGTACCCTGGAGACGTAGCCAACGAGCCCGGTGATCTCTGCCGCCCACGCCCAGCAGGTGCCCCCTGCCCCCCCCCCCCCGGGGGGCTGCCTGCATCCGCGTGGTCCACGGGGCTCCCCCGACGGGGCCCGTCTGTGGGACGCTGCTGTGAAGGCCCAGGGAGGGGTCGACCGCCTTGCCCCCGTGGCCCCTCTGCCCACCCCTGTGCCCCTCCCCACCCACCACCCTGGGCCGCAGCCCTCCCTGCAGAGGAGAAGCTGACAGGGAAGCTGAAGGCTTTCGCAGGGCCCCTGCTTCTGGACAAGCCAAGAATCATATTTTGTGAACTGCCGGCGCTGTGTGCTTCTGTTTTCCTCCCTCGAACGAGCTATTATCTGGCCAGTGACAGGCTCGGTGTGTGAAGCCCCAGCAGGTTCCGCGTGCAGCCCGCCTCCCCTCCTCATGGTCCTGCAGCCTCCCAGATTGCGAGGTGGGGGAGGTCACAGACCCCAGACCCTTCAGGCCCCCCGGGGTGGGGGGAGCAGTCAGTGCGACGCAGGCTACGAACCCCCAGACCCGGCCGAGCGGTCGGAATGACACAGGGAACCCAGACGGAGCCCTCGTGCCCCGAACACGTGCTCTTGTGAACGCCCCCCACCCCCCTTCGGAGACAGGGGCCGTCACTCTGGTTCAGAAAGGGGGTTCAGTGACTCCTCCAGAGTCACTGGCCCAGTGAATGGAGGAGGGGCTGAGTCAAAACCCAGAACTGACTCCAGAGTTCGGGGCTAGACCACCGCCCCCCACTTGTCCTGCCCCGAACCCTAGGTTCCTTTCCTGCCGGTCAGCCCTGGGGCAGGCGGCCCGAGGTCGTTCTCCCTTGGGGGTCTCTCCTTCTGGGCCTCAGTTTTGTCATCTGTACCACGGGGACAGCAAGCCAAGCCCTCCCTCCTGGCAGTGCCGTGGGGGAGAGGTGAGGTGGTGGCCATCGGCCGTGGCTCATGAACGTGGAGTTGGGGTGGGGGCTGGGGGGGAGGGGTATCCCGGGTCCCCCAGTTTGCATGCGGCACTGTCTCCCCTGCCCTCGCAGCCTCGCTGGGCGGCAGGAGAGACTGTTGTGGGCGAGTGTGTTTTGCAATCTGCAGGGTGCCTTTTGCATCCGAGTAGCAACATGGGCCGAGTCCTTTGTGCCCTCCTGGGGTCCCACCCTGTGCTGGGTCCCTCCTGCATGTCACTGGGCTCCATGGCGGTTGCGACAGGGAGCCCTGGCAGCCCGGCCTTGAGGCTCGGTGACGTCACTCTCCCCCCGACGTGCACCTGGTAAATGGGCGGGTTGGGATTGAACCCAGCTTTGCTCCGTTCCGCCTCCCCCTGCACGGTAGAACTTTCTTTAGTCCCCTCACCTGGGCTGGGGCACAGGACGGGC
The DNA here is from genome assembly GCF_922984935.1 of Meles meles. Taxonomy (NCBI): domain Eukaryota; kingdom Metazoa; phylum Chordata; class Mammalia; order Carnivora; family Mustelidae; genus Meles; species Meles meles. Next base: position 5,116,502 of record NC_060076.1, read on the forward strand.
ACAGACGGAGGAGGACGGGCCCGGGTGCAGCAGGACACAGGTCTCTGCTGGAGCCTGTCTCCCCACGCACCCGAGCCCCTGTCCTCTGAACACACAGACACTGAGCTCCTCAGATCGGGCCCCAGCAGGGCGCACAGGAGGGGACGGCCATACCGGCAGGTGCTGGCTGGCCGGAGTCCCTGCCCCTTCCACTCACCCCTGTGCCCCGCAGCTTCTCTCCGAGAGTCAAGGCCACATGGCTCACCTGGTGAACTCGGTTGGCGATGTCCTAGATGGCCTGCAGAGGGACCCAGGGAGGGGCCGTCCCCGCATCAAAGCTGACCTCCAGAGGGCACCTGCCAGGGGATTGCGGCCCCGCGGCTGCGCCAACGGTGAGTGTGGTGCGGGAGGCTGCCTTTCTTGGGGGACCTGGGTGCCCAGCTGTGTACCTGTCGCCCCTTGCCCACACACTGCTGCTGTTTGCTGAGGGCTTCCTGCTCCCAGGCAGCCCCGAGCACCGACCTGCTCCCTTCTGTTGAGTCCTCTCCCAGCCCCTGTGCCCATCTTCCAGATGAGGACAGCAAGGCTCAGAGAGGGGCTCACTCACCAAGGGTCTGCCCCCAGGGCTGGTGCCTTGGAGCCCGTGGGACACTGCAGGGCAGACCGACAAGCCAGGGAGACCCAGGGACAGAGGTGGACGGGCGGGGACACAGGTGCCCTGCGCAGCCCTGACAGCGGGCCCTGTCTCAGGGTCTCCGCCCCGCGACTGTCTGGATGTACTCCTGAGCGGGCAGCAGGAGGACGGCATTTACTCGGTCTTCCCCACACACTACCCCGCTGGCTTCCAGGTCTACTGTGACATGAGCACGGACGGCGGCGGCTGGACGGTGAGTGTCCCCGGGGGCACAGTCAGCTTCCTCTGGGCCCTGCAGAGGGCCAGGTGGGCCGGGCTGACCCACAGGGCAGCGTCTGCGAACCGGGGTGCTCTGAGCGGCCCCTTACCCAGCCTTCTGCCGCTGGCCAGGCCTGCCGCTGGCCCCCACAAACCTGCCCCTCATCTCACCCCCAAGAACCCCACACCTCCGGAAAGCGGCACAGGGCAGGCGGAGGCTGTGGGTGGACCCTTGGGCCCCCATGGGAGCAGATGTTAGACCCCGTCTCCTGCCCGTGGAGCCCCCCCGGTCCCCAAGCCTCGAGTCTCTGGGAACACAGGGGCTCCCCTGGAGCACTGAGCAAGTCGGGGATGGCTTTGGCGTGGAACGCGGCACCAGGAGCCTCTTGCTGTCCGGAGCTCAAGGGCCAGCTCGTGTAGATGCTGTCCTTCGGGTTGTCTGATGTATGGCATGTGGGCTGGAGATCAAAGGAGGGAAGGGGGGGAAGGCACCTACAGGGGGCAGAGATCCCAGGGGCTGCCCGGCAAGGAGCTGGCTTCCTGCCTGGGTGGGAAGTAGGGACAACAAAATGTCCCCACGGCCATGGGAGGGCAGGGAGGGGTGGCCGTGGGTGACCATGATATCTCCCCTGAGCTGGGAGAAGGGGGTGGGGCGACGGGGAGAGGCCCCTGGCTTGAGTCCCCAGGGAGTCTCTGGGTCTGCTAGTGGGGAAGCCCCTTCTGGGAGTGGGGTCTGCGTGCGTCGCCTCCCACAGCCTCTGGGGCGACTGCTGGCCTCTGCCTTATGCGGACGCCAGAGCTGCAGGCCGAGGGAAACGCACGGGCCTGGCAGCATCTCAGTAACACGCGTGGACGCCGAAATGGGAATTTCATAAAATGTTTGTGCATTCTTCAAGTATTATCACAAAGATATTTTTAAATTTTTTTTTCCTTTTGCTTTTTAAAAAAACTTTAAAAACGTTCCCGACCATTCTTGGCTCACAAGCCATTTAAAAAACAGGCAGCAGGCAGGAGTCCTTCTGTGGGCTGTGGTTTGCTGACCCCCATTCTAGAGCTGGGAGATGAAGTGAGCTTGCTGTCCCTCCCCCTCGAATCAGTGGCCTTCCAACCCTCACCTGAAGCTCAGCCCTGGGGCCAGGCTTCAGTGGGGCTGCCGCTGGCCGTTGGGTGACTTCGTGTAAATTAAAAATGCCTGTCCTTTCCTTTTGGTCCCCTGGGACACTGGGCTTGGTGAGGAGAACAAATGTGGGCCGGGTGCCCTGGAGCAGTGAACAACCTATACCACTGTCCCTGGACATCTGCCTCCACCCTGAAAGCTGCTCAGCCTTCCCAAGTTGGCCATGGTTGGATGCCCAGTGACAATGGAAAGCGTGGGTCGTACAACCGACACTTTAAGGGTTCCTGGCTTCACGTTCGGTTTCATAAATGGGCAAACAATCTTGAGTACCTACTGTGTCCCGGGGCCGCACAGAGATGGGGAAGTCCCGACCGCAGTCCTCCTGGGGAACTTGGAGTCTGTGAGGTTTTTGGGTGGAAGAGGTCACGGTAAGCAGAGGTAGGGGAGGCTCTGCGCCAGCTTCCTGGACAAGGCGGGCTTTGCAGATAAGCTGGGAGAGGCGGGTGGGAGCAGTAAGGGGGAAGGACAGAGAAGGTAGTCCAGGCAGAGGGACCAACCTAACCAGGGTCTGGGACGCAGAAAGCACGTAGGCTCTTCAGGGAATGGAGTTACCTGGGGTGGATGGCGCGTGAAGAAGTGAGACCGGAGGCTCTTCAGGGAATGGAGTTACCTGGGGTGGATGGCGCGTGAAGAAGTGAGACCGGAGACAGGCGTCAGTGTCCCAGGCTGTGGGGTTGGGTGAGCACTGGGGAGCTCCTGAGGGTGCCGGAGAGAGGAAGATGGCTTAAGGTGGCTTCAGGAGCTGTAACCTGACCGTGCATCCTGGAGCAGAGCGGGGAGAGGAGAGGAGAGGAGGAGGCCACTGGTTCACGCTGCGGACAGGCCTGTGATGGAGGTTTTGCCAATGCAGCGGGGAGCTTGGGCGCCAACATCCACAGACAGACGTCGGGGTGGCTCCCAGTCCTGCTGTTTGATGTTGGGGAACTTACTTAATTCCTCTGAGCCTCAGTTTCCTCAGCTGTAAAATGGGGATACCCGCTTGGCTCACTGTGAGATCTTAACTGCAAGCGACAGAAAATCTCTGAAGCAGAAAAGGAAATGTCCTGGAGGGAGCCTGGGAGGCCCAAGAAACCCGCTCAGGGCCATGCTGCCAGGAACGGAGCCCCCAGATCTGGCCAGGGGTGACATGGTGGGAACCCCACGGCCTCAGGGCTGCTGGCATTGGGGCCCCCAGGGCACAGCTACCCCTGGGCACAGGCACACCCGAGATGGGTGCGGGCCCGGGGTGCAGTCTGCAGTTGCTTTGAAAGAGATCCCTTGTGTCCTCGCCTCTTTGCTTCCCCAGCCATTGGGCCGGTGGCTGTGCTGATGGGTGGGGCCTGGGCCACAGGCCTGGGACCCTCCCCAAATCTCAGAAGATGGGGAAAGACGGTCAGGTTGACCAAGGCTTCTGGTGTATGCTTGTGGGGCATTCGGCACAGGCCCATCGGTGGCATATGATCACTATTTAGGACGATGGGCCACGCCCTATGCAAGGCCCTGGCTGCCCAATGGGACCAGGACGTGCATGACCCCTTTTACTGAGCTCTTTGCCAAGAGGCCACCAACCGTCGTGCTGGGGACAGTCATGGGGGCCTGAAGCAGGGTATCGGGTCGGCTGGAGCCTAGTCAGCCCCCCAGGTCTCTGCCCTGGGCACTTGGGGCATGAGGAGAGGTTGGCATTACTCCTCCATTTCTCACCGAGGAGCATGATAACGATTTTTGGTGCGCTGATGGCCAGGCAGAGGGCAGAGGGCAGCTTCCCCGGGGGAAGGCTTCTCCGGGGGAGGGCAGCATGTCCGGTGGGACATGGAGGGGTGGGCAGCCCGAATGGGTTTTGAGAGGCGCCGGCTTTCCTGGGCAGGGGGGAGAGACGGGGGAGGCCGGAGTGAGGCAGGTGGGCGGTGGGGGGTAAGCGAGTGCATTTGGAGGGCAGGGTGGGCAGCTGAGAATCCCCCAAAGGCCCAGGGACAGACAAACATGCAGACATGTCTTCAAGCTCCAGAGGAGAGCACTTAAGTGTACCGCGTCCGGTCTGGGGGCGAAAAGCTCTTTTGTTTTCCTAACTCAGAACATCTGAGTTACGGCGCTTGCCTCTGGGAGCCCCTTGGCGGGCCGAGCCGTGCCAACGTAGGAGCCAAAGCCCAGAAATCAGAGTTAAGGGTTAGAACAGGCTTAATGAAAGAGCCAGGTGCCAGCCCGGGCCTCACATCTCCCGAAGCCCATCTCCCCGGAAGTGCATCAGGATCTGGGCCGGGAGGCGGGTAATACCCAGGGCCCGGGCTTCAGGGCCCATTACCGGGGAGCTGATGAGGAACATCGGCTCCCCCCCACCCCCCTGCCCTCCCGCTCAGACACCTGGATCAGGGGCCGTGGAAGGAAGGCCGCTCTCGGCTGAGAAGTGTTTGCGAGGCTGATAGACGTTAATATCCATTTGGGCTCCCGTCGAAAGCAATCTTTGTCCAGATACCTCCGGGCATCTGTCAGGATCACCTCCCTGCCGCACGGAATCTCTCGGAAACTCAATTGTTGTTTGGGAAGGAGCCCGCGGCTGCCTCTCCAAACCCTGGTACCATCCATCCTCGTTAGGCCCCGTGTCTGAGCGGCCAGGCCCCGCGTGCCGACGCCGGATGGCTCTCCCTGGCGGCCACGGCGTCTGGGGCTGGATGCAGCAGCCAGGGCCTGCTTCTCGGTAACACCGGACCGGGCAAGGCTGGGCACCTGCAGGCGCTTCACGGCTTAAAGACCACAGGCCCTCGCGCGTGTCTGTGGAGCCGGCCGTCACACGGCGACCCTGACCGTTCAACCGCCGAGCAACAACCGCAGAGCAAAGCTCCTGGCCTGGCGGGGAGCTGGCGGATGAGCTGACCTGTATGAGGGCTGTAGGGCTGGGGTGGGGGCGGCAGACCCCAGAGGAGAGCCCCTGACCCAGCCTGGGGCAGCGCAGGGAAGCTTCTGGACAGGGAGGTCCAAGCACTGGGGGACGAGGCGAGAAGAGGGTTCCAGGCAAAGGGAACAGACAGGCAGAGGTCCGCGGGGACGGGTAGTGTTGGGTCTGGGCCCGTGTGGGCTCTGTTGGCCGGTGTTCGGAGCTCGAGGGGGCAGGGGCGAGAGGAGGGAGGCAGCCAGGGGCGGGGTCGTGTGCGGTTGCGGGCACCTTAGAAGACGGGCTTTGTCCTGAGGGCTGACTGGGCTCCTGTCGCCCTCAGGACTTCCCCAAGTGGGGAGTGACCCAGAGACTTGGGGCCAAGGGCGCGGTGGCTGTGGGGGCGTCGTTTGGGGCGTGTGAATTTTGTGGGCCCTGGATTGTGGCTGCGGTGAGTAGGAACTGCCGGGTGGGAAAGAGGCCACGTGTGGTTCCTTGGGTGGGGAGGCCCCCCAGGCCGGTGGGCACACACCTCAAGGTGGCCTTTTGGCTGATGTGGCCACCGGCCTTGGCTGAATCGCAGCCTTCTCTCTACATGCCCCAAAGCCCACAGCGATCCGGGCCACACGGGGTCGTGCCAATTGTCAAGGTCACTCCTGAACTTGCCACGGGCACTCACCCCGACCCCTGCCCCAGAAAAGGAGGAGGGAAGGCAGGAAGGAAGGGTGAGGGGCCTCCTTTGTGAAGCCTCTCTGACCGCCGGGGCCTGGCCATCAAGCTCCTTCTCTGTACAGGTGTGACCTAGCGGTTTCCTGTCCACATGCTGTCTCTCGTCACACACGTGACCCCTGACACTTAGCAAGGACAGTTCACCTCACTGAGCCTCAGTGAGGCTAACAGAGCACCGTTCATGTGGGGGGAGAGTCAGAAGCCTTGCGGGCTCTTCCCGGTGAGTGGGGAGCAGGCGTCCAGGCTGAGCCTTGGGACTCCCTGAGAACAGAGGAACCTGGTTCCCTCCCGTAGGATCCTCACAAGCCGCGTGTTTAAAGGCAAGTCTCGTCAAAACAGAAGCAGGTTTCCTCATTCAGAAGGCGATGCGTGGGATGGAGCTGGCTGTTTCCGGCTCACCTCACCTCCCAGTGGCCCACGTGAGACTGGAAGGTCACATCCCCTCTTGGGGCGCCCCCTTCCTCATTCAGCCGCCAGTGTGGCCCTCGTAGCTTGTGCAGACGCCTCGCAGGGGATGGTGTGGGGTTCACGTGGTCAGAGGAGGGTCCCCCTCGGCTTCTGCAGACGGGTCCCCCCCCAACTTCCCTGCCTCTCTGCCCGGAGGCAAAGCCTTGCCCCCTTGACATCTGCCCACAGCTACTGCTGTCACCAGGCCTGATGGCTGGTCCCCTCCCTTGCCTTTGCATAATTACCTCTGGGGTCACAGAAATCAGGTCTAGGTCAGCATCTCCGCGGCAGGAACCCGCCGTGGGATCCATCTGGCTCTGCGCCCCCACTGGGATTCACGGCGCCCGTCGCCTGCTCCCAGCACCGCGAGCCGAGCGGCCCACGCCCCGTTCTGCACGGTGGCCACACGCTCTGCGAGGCGCATTACTGTCGCCAGGTCAGCGGCTCAGATACGCTGCTAATTGGCTTCGCTGTGAGAGAAACGGTCCCCTCCCCACCTGGCTCCCCAGGCAGGGAGGAAAATCCCTCCCTCACTTGCAGAACATCAAAGGAGCCACCACCAGCCTGGCAGTGGGATCAGGCTCAGGGAGAGATGAAAAGCTTCCCAGGCCGCCCAGCCGGGGAGGCTGGACAGCTGGGCTGTGGGACCCTCCTCCCTGCATGGGCTGAGGCTTCAGCCTGTCCTTGCTGCAGACATCAGCGGGCTATGGTGTCCCCGAGCCGGCCGGCTCGGCCCCGGCTCCCCGCTGCCCTGGGGAGTCCTTAGGGCTATATGCCCTCATGCATGAGCAAGACGACCAGCCGCACGTCCCTTCGACCGGTGTGCTCGGAGAGAGCGTGCCTCCGCCCAGAGCAGTTTGGATTTTTGTAAACTTTTAACGTAAAACAGGGTAGCACACGCGGGACTCAGCCCGGGAGCTCAGCATCTGACAAATGGCAGCTCTGAGCACCGTGTGCCAGGAGCCGGCAGGCACCGACTGCCAAGCCGGGAAGCATGGCGGGGCGCCAAGCCCGGGGGTACCATTTTCAGTCAAAAACAAGGAGGAGGACCGTTTCCTTCTGGGCTCGGCAGCTGGTTCTGAAGGAGAGGGAGGGGACGTTGGTTAGACCTACTATGTGCGCCCTGTTTACGCTTTTCCTTCATGGCGCGTTTCCTCTGCGGCCCTGCAGGGGTGGCGAGGGGACTGCTGCTGACTCCTCTTTACGGAGAGGGAAACTGAGGCTTGGAAGGGGGTCTGTGACTCGTCTGAGGTCACGCGGCCCGCGAGAGGCAGAGCTGAGATTCGAAATCTGGGGCCTTCTGTACCTGGGCTCCTGCCAGCAAGGCCGGGGGGGCACCCTGGGGGCACGGCCCGGAGGTGCCCAGAAAGGATTCGAGGAGCCACGGCCACCGGGGAAAGTGGGCAGAGCCTCCGCAGCGGCCGCCTTTGAAGGACTACGTGGCACGTCCAAGTTCTTTGTTCCTTAGAAACAAGAATCCGCCTCGGCCTTGACGCCCCGCCCCTGCCCAACCCAGACTCGCGTGCCCAGGAGGTCTGGGGGGCTGGTGGACCCCAAAGCTGCACAGCCCACAAGATCTGCCTGCAAGGGATTTCGTCAGCAGCTTCATCAGAGTATAGGGAAAGTCCCAGACGCTGCCTCCTGGGGACCCAGAGGCAAGGGACACCCCCTCCCCGTCTCATAGGGTTTGGACCCTCCCAGCGCCCATCTCTTGGCCTCTCTGACCACCTGCCAAGGCCCTGCTCAATAAGCAGTTCAGCTGATTGTCTCCTACTCCAGGCAGCCCTCCTGGAGCCCAGCCCAGCGGATGCCCCAACCTCCTCTGAGCTCCCAGCAAATGTACCAGCAGTTGTCACCATTTTGGACACCAGCGCTGGTCACTACAACCGAGTCTTTGTGGGTAGGAGCTGGTATGGCCCCTGTGTGATAGGCGAGAGAACAGGCATAGGGACGGAAGGAGCATGCCAGGTTCGGGGGTACCCAGCCCCGTGACGGCCGCCTTCTGTGTCCTCCTGTCCCGAGGCTGTGAGCTTTCTGAGGGCCTGAGTCACCGTGGGAGCCCAGGCTCGTCACACAGGGCCGGGAGCAGCAAGCTTTCCGTTTTGCAGAAGAGAGAAGCCCAGACTTAGGAGGACACATGGCCTGTTGGTGGGGGTCCTCATGGAGCGTGGTCTCCCAGGTGCCACCCGAGGGCACTTCCCGGGGCCGGCCCAGCTCAGCTGTGCTGAGGGCCGAGTGGGCTTGCAGGCCTGGGGGCGCAAGGCACGCCCCCTCTGCACTGAGGGTGTCCCCCGCTCGGCAGTGGTCACCCCACCTCGCACACCCGGCCTGCTCATTGGCCAAGCGGGAGCCCAGAGCCGTCTGGGCTGGCGAGACCACGCAGCCAGGCTCGGGCGTCCAGGATGTGACTCTGGCTCTCAGCCCCACGGCAGACAAGGAGCCAGTCCGACAGGGCCCATCGGAGGAGGGGGTCCCGGCAGAGATGTGACCCGTGGAGCCCAGCTGACAAACGCAGGCCCGTCGGCCACTCCGCGGCACCCCCACCCAGCTTGCCGCCGCCCCAAATGCAGCCGCTCCTTCCTTTGGAAGCGCCCGGCACCATCTGCGGGACCATGTGGGCCCAGCCCTCCCTTGGCAGAGCCCCCAAGCAGTACTTGGAAGACACGCCGGGCGACAGGCACTGGCTTTTGAGAAGCCGCAGCAAGAAAACACGCTCTGTCTGTCTTCCTACGTGCCACCTGCTTGAGCGGCCGGCCGGTGGCTGGCATCCTGCCTCGGTCACTTTGCTGCTGAAACCCAAGGGAGACGCCCGGGAGCCGGACCCGTGAAGAGTTGAGCCTCAAAAGGCATTCTTTTGTTTCCCTACCTTTTCCTGCCCACCCCCCTTATTTCGTTGGCCTAAGTGGGATTCGTGTTCTTTGGGGACAGATGGCCGGGAAGTGGCTCCCTCCGTCCTCTGCTTGCTCCCTCTTCCGTCTTCCCGTCTGGCTGATCCTTGCTCTGTAATTGAAGGCCTTCTGCTTGGTGACATCCGTCCAGCCAGCGTCCCGGAGGTCCAGCTGTGGCCCAGCCTGGGCCTCTGAGTCAGAGAGAGCCGATTCCTGTAAACGCTGGAGAACCGGCAGCCGCTCTGTGGCTTCGAGGGCCCTTGGACCCCGTGGGCCACGCTGAGCAGGGACTGGCTTGAGGGCGGGGCCGGGTACCTCGCCGGCGATCCTGGCTGCCAGCTCCCGCTGTCACTCAGCCCGGGAGTCAGGAAGGCCCAGCGCAGAGGCCGGCAGCCTCCAGAGTGCGGCGTCTCAAAGGGCGGGTGTCAGCGCAGGAAGCTTTGTCTCCGGTACGAACCTCTGGGAGCGTGTGTCATGATGTCACCTGCCTCTCCCGGGGTCCTGGGCGTCAAGTCTAAGTACCGCTTCTGCAAAGCGTCTTCGCGGAGGTGTCTGGGCCGTTCCTGGGGTGGCTCACGGGTCATGGGTGAACGCACTCACGTGGGCACACAGTCGCTCGCGGTGGCTTCTAAGCGGGTTAGACTCAAACCATATCGGGAGCGTCTCCCGCCATGGTTGCTTGAGGCGTACTGTCCCTGGGGCGAGAGAAAGGCAGGGAGGCGGGGACGGGCCCCCCAAGCCTGAGCTCTCACCCGCTGATCGCGCACCCAGGCTGGGCCCACTGGGGCCCCGGCCTGTTCCTGGCAGGGGGAGAGGGGGTCGGAGAGAAGTCAGCGGTCGGGTTAGGAGTCCTGGCGGGGGGACAGGGAGGCACCTCCTAGGACTGGTCAGTGGCAAATGAGAGTGACGCCGGGGGGAGGACATTGGCCTGCTGGTGTCCAGCCTGGCCTTTGGCTGCGGACGTGAGGGGTGGGTCCGACACCCCCCCCCGCATGCTCACTGCACCCCCCGACTTCTGGCCGGTGTCCGAGCCGCTGTCTACTGTGAGGATGAGGGGCTGGGGAACAGGGTTGGGATAGGGATTCCGTGAGTAAGAGCGTGAGAGGGACTCAGAGAGAGGGACTCGGCCCCGGCATCAGCCGTTGTCCGCTGTGCACACCAACCCACGTTGGGCACTCTGTCCGTCTGTCTCATTTTCCAGGACTTACACCCTGCCTGTGCCCGAAAGCCCAGCAGACCACCGCCAAACAGCAGTGACAGGAAAAATACAATGGTGGGGATAAGAGAACCAGGGTCCTGCTGTTTACCCTTCCCTGGGGCCCTGGGGGGGGGGGGTGGGCAGGCCTGGCTTGTTAGTGAGCGAGGACAAAGGAGGCCCAGAGGGGAGGAGGGATGTCCCCAGGCCACACGGCCACACTTGTGGTCAGGACCCTGCCCTTCCTCCAGGCCCACCCCAGACTCCCCTCCAGCAGCCGGCCGTGCTGGTCATTCCCACTGTCCCCACGTCGTAGAGCGGTCCTGCTTCCCATCTGGAGGGGTCCCCTGTGTCCCTCTGCCCTGAGGGAGATGACCTCTGGCACATTGAATGGATGATGGAGGTACCGGCTGGGCTCCCGGACGGCTCAGGGCCGATGTGCGTAAGGCCCGGGTCTGGAAGGAAGAGCAGGGTGTTCCCGGGATAGGGGCTGACGGGGAGGGGTGGAGGGGAGACCCCCGGCCTGGCCTGGGGCTCGGTGCTGTGGTTCTCCTGCAACTGGCACGTGCTGAGCACCCGCTGTGTGCCTGGCCCCGAGTGTCTTCTCAGTGGACCGCCAGGGCCCATGGGGGAGGTGCCGCTGTGACCCCCCAAGGACAGAGAGGTAGACCAGTGGCCGGCGCTCTAAGCGGCAGGGCCCAGGTCCTGACTGTCGCCCCGCCCCGGCCCCTGCCTCTCTCCCCCTCCGGCAGAAACAGGCTCCCGCTGCTGCTGCCTTCTGGAGACTTCTCTGCCAGGATTAAGCCTTTCAAAGGGCACGTGCTCAGGGTCCCAATCGGGCCGTCAATACCTCCGCCCAGCACCTCTCAGATCTCTCGGAGCCCGATCGAATTTCCTTCCCCAGCCAGTCGCTTCGGAGCACGGGCACCCGTCAGGGCCCGGCCAGGTCTGCGATGGGGGACAAGAAGGACGGGAGACCGGCCACTCCCTGACGTCACGGCTGAGCAAAGGCTGTGCCGGTCCCGGGTCCCCAGGGACCCGTTCTGAGCAGGAGGCCCAGCTCCCGGCGGAGGACGCTCCCGGGCAGTTCCGGGCGACTGAAATCAGGCTGCTTTGTCAGGAAAGCGGCAGCTCGCAGCCGGATCTCTACCGCCGGGCTCCTGGGCCCAGATGGAGGGGGCGGGTGCTGAGCGAGGAAAAGGCTTGTTACACAGAAGGAGCTGGAAGGGGGCAGCCGGGAACAGGACCGTCAGCGGATCCTATAAACACTGGCGGCAGCGCGGGCCTGGCCCAGCGTGGCACTTCTTTCAAAGCAATTTAACCGATGGGACTCCTGACTCCCAGCTCGAGGGTGTTATTAACATGAGTGACAGAGGCGGCACGGCTGCTCGTCGGTCCGGAGTCAGATCCCTGCGGGCTGTGCACTCCTGTCCCCACCCCCGGAAGCGGCTGGGGCTCTGGTCCCCCAGGCCCCCACTGGTCCACCCCCCCCCCAACCCGGGGCCCCTTCTCTGGGGGAGGCTGTGCACGACTCTGGCAGCATCGTTTCGCGAGATGGAGCTCCGGAGGCCGGGCCTGGGCCGCGTGTGTTCTCGGTTCTTCAAAACTCGAGAATGGATTTGTGCCCAGTTTTGTTTCGACATGGGAAAAGGTATTAGGGCCCTTCCCCACCCTTCTTTTTCGGCCTCAGCGAGGCAGCCGAGGTGGGCCTCGAAGCCGCGTTTACTCCAGCTCCGTCCACCGTGATTCCTTCCTGGGGGGATGTTTTGGGGAGGTCTGGGGGCATTTAGTCAGTCCTGCCTGAGGCCATCACGAGGTCCTTGAGTCCCTGCTCTGCTCCAGGCCCCTGACCTCCCTAAGCGGGCAGGCTGCCGAAGGGAGTGAGTGGGGCAGGGGACACGTATCAGGGCTGGGGGTCCCGGGGCGGCGGGCACCAGCTCTCCACCCTTTGCAGGTGTTCCAGCGCCGGGAGGACGGGTCCGTGAACTTCTTCCGAGGCTGGGAAGCGTACCGGGACGGCTTCGGCAAGCTCACGGGGGAGCACTGGCTAGGTGAGAGCCGTGACACCTGCAACGCGGGCTGCTGTGTGTCCGCGCACCCCAGCCTGCGGGAACGCGCCCTCCCCACCTGGTCTGGGTGTTTTTAGTATGTTTATAGGATTCACCGTTTTAAAGCACGATTCAGGGGTTTGTAGTATATTCGCAGAGTTGTGTGACCCTCGCCCTTACCTAATTCCAGAACATCTTCTCCACCCCAAGAAGAAGCCCTGTGCTTCCCCATTGGCAGTCACCCCGTTGATATTTTTAACATTAAAATTGGGGCGCCTGGCTGGCTCCGTCGGAGCAGCGTGGGACTCTTGATCTCGGGGTCCTGAGTTCGAGCCTCGGGTTGGGTGTAGAGAGGATGTAAATAAATACACTTTATAAAATAAAGTAAAACCCACAGCCTTGGACACACGCCGTGTTAATGGGCTCATCCATCCCACAGCACTGGGCCCCACTTTGACGTCCCCACGCCTGGGTATCTGGGAGCGAGTGCTCCCCCGCAGGGCTGAGGCAGGAGGGACAGGGGGTGGGAAGGAAAGTGTGCGGCCTGTGGCTGGTGGGGAGCACCGTCTGGAGGGCTGGGCTCCAGGTGGGGGTCAGGAAGGTCCTGGGCCTGTAGGAGTTTCAGGGGAACTTCTGGGGAAAGACGGGGTCAGTCCCAGGGGTGGGACCAGGTCCGTGCCCACTTGCCCCCTGGGCAGAGGTCGTGATCCACCACCTGGGTGGTGATCCACAGTGTCATTGGCCTAATGTCCTTCTCCCCGACCCTGGGACCCACGAGGGCAGGACCCTCTCTGTCCTAGCTGCCCCCCAACCCCGTGTCCTGTTACCGGCTACAGAACTTTATGACCCCGAGTCTCTATTTAGCGGGCACCTCCTGCATGCCAAGCCCATTCCGTAGACTTCGACCCTGACACCTCGCTCCTACCCTAAGAAGGTGGATGGGCCTGTGTTGTCCTCCCCTTTTACGGGGGAGCAAAGCGAGGCCCAGAACGAGTGGTGTGTGTGCGAGTCTTGGGATGGAGGGAGCTTGGGCAGGATTCACAAGCTTTAAACTACACCCTGAACTGCAGGGGCAGGGGAGGGGCTGCGGGAGGGGAGCTTCTGGGTGGGAAGACCCCTCCCTGGTCCCCCACCTGGGTGGGTGTGTCAGATGGGGAGGGGGGGCCAGGTGGGGGCCCCGTTTCCGCATCACCACCCACCTCCTTGGACCAGTGTTGGTGACTCCGCCACTCACCGCATCTTAATTGAAATCTATCAGCGGCCACGGAAGGTGCGGGAGGAAGCATTTAAGCGGGGCCTTGATTAGCTCCTGGCAGACAGGGAGCCCTGAGGAGAATGTCAACTCAGCCCTCAACTCCCCTGGCTGTTCCCTCCCTCTGCCTTTCCATGCTCCCCTCTCCCCTTCCCATCTAGTGTTTTGTCTTTTCCTATTGAGTTATGGGAGCTCTTTATATATTAAGGTTATTGAGTCTTTGTCAGGTGCCCATGATATGTATTTACTTCTGGTCATTTGTCTTTCAGGTTTTTGGTTTTTTTTTTTTTTTTTTGGTAAAATTATTGCTTATTTCCTAGACATTTAAAATTTTATGTAGCCGATGCTTGCCTTTTCCTTCATGTCCTCTGGGTTTCAGGCCCTGCTTTTCCTTCCCAGTTTTACAACGATGTCTCCGTTATATTTTTTTAATGTTTTTGAGTGTTTGTGTTAGGTTCAGATCTTTAATCCATCTGGGAGTTGGTCGGGGGGTAGGGTGTGAGGTTTGGGGGTCTAAGTATTTCTCCTCTCCATTTTAACCCACCAGCTCCCTCTCCCTCCAGCTCTGATGGCGGTGGGGTCCGATCTCAGCTCACCGTCCAGGAGCCCAGCGAAGCAGGGGGGTTGGAGAGACACAAGAAGTGGAGAGAGAGGGAGAGTGAGGGAGGGAGGTGGCCTTTGTGAGCAGAAGGGTGCAGACGGCGGAGGACCCCAGGGCCCGACCCTGCCCCTCCTTCAGGGCACCCTGCCAGGGGGTCCCTCCTGGGCACGGGGAGGAGCACGGCTTTGCCCGGAGGAACAGCGTGCTAATGATGAGCCGTTGGGCACCAGCAACTACTCAGTGGGAGAAAGGAATCTGGAATCTTCCAGCATTCCTGCTGGACTGGTGTCCCTCTTGCCCTCTCCCCGGATCGGATTATTTGTCCTGGACAAGGATTGAGTAAGAGCAAGGAGTTCAGGCAGGTCTGCCTGGGTTGAAATCCCAGCTCTGCCATTCCCCAGCTGTGTGACCCGGGCCTGTCCCTTAACCTCCCTGTGCCCCAGGCTCACCCCTCAGGCAGCGATAACAGGCCCCTGGCTCGCTGATCACGACAGCAGCAGCAAACACCTGGATAATGTGTGCAGTGGGCCAGGCCCTGTTCTAAGAGCTGTACAGGGATTCTTTAATTAAATTGGACTCATTCTAATTCCACTGGATTCATTACGCCGCGTGAAGCGCTCGGAACGGTGGCTGGCATTTGCGAGGGCCGTCCAGCGGGTGGGCGGATGTCATCGTTGTCCACGGCCTGCCCTTTACAGCCTGTGAAGCCCTCGTGGCCCCTCACCTCGGCCCCGGAAGGCCGGTGGCACAGGTGCCCAAGCTGGGGTACGCGCTGGCGCCCCCAGGGGGGGAGCCCGGGGAGGAGCAGAGAGAGGCAGGGGAACGAGACCCTTCTGCTCTCAAATCCCTGTCCCAGAGGGGTCCTGGGAAAGTAGGACCCGGGCGGGGGTTGGGGATGCTGCAGGGAGAGGCTGGGCAGGGTCTGCCATGGACAAGGCCATTAACTCTGCTCAGGGCGGCTCTCCTTAGCGCTGCCCCTGGATCTTGGGCCCCGAGGCTTCCCTCTGGCCTGGGTGGGGAAGGGACCGCACGGTCTTCTTGCCCCCTTAGCTTGTACTATACCCTGACCCTCCTGCGGGGTGTCTGGAGCTCAGGAGGGAGAGGCTGATGAAATGTCACTAGATGCTGATAACTTGTAATTTTAATTAAACGCCCTCTTAATCAAGAGGTAATCAAACTGGCAGGGAAGCACCTTGAACGTGAGTGTGTGAGAGAGGGAGGGAGGGAGGGTGAGGGACGATGGGGCGCGGGGGCCAGGCCCTGGAGCCAGCAGGAGACTCAGACCCCGCCTTCCACTGCTCAGCCGCTAAGCCAGCATTTATTGAGTGCCTACTGTGTACCGAGCCGCACTCCGACACTGGGAGTTAGTCGTGAGCTTCCACGCTGTGTGTGGGTGGTGGGGAACAGACAAGGAAATAGGCAGTGGGGACACAGAGAGGGGGAGCTCCCGGTGGGCAGAGATCCTCCATCTGGGCAGGAGGCCAGGCAGCCTTCCTGAGCTGAGACCTGAACACGAACAGAACCTAACCGGGATGAGTAGGGAAAAGTGTCCCGGGTGGAGGGAACAGCATGTGCAAAGACTCAGAGGCCAGGTTCAGGGAAGTGCGTACAAGCACCAGATCCCTTCCAGCTGGAGCCTAGAGTGGAGCGAGGGTAAAGGGTGCTGTCGTCCTCTACCCAGATTTTCCCGGCTCCCTCTGACTCCTGCCGTCTTTCTTACCTTCCACTCAAACATCTGGAAATGACCTAAAGCAAACAGAGAAACGGTGAGTCCTCGGTTTCCTGCCGAACACAGGCTGGCCGGAGGAGGGACGCAGCCCGGGGCTGACGGCGCAAACCTTCCTGTCCCCAGCCGCGTGAGCTGGGCTCTTGGGTCTCCTCAGTTCCCTCTGTGGGGGTCCCCTTGGAAGCCCCCCGGCTTCAGCCACTGTCCCCTACTCCAGGGCTCAGGAGGATCCACGCCCTGACCACGCAGGCCACCTATGAGCTCCACGTGGACCTGGAGGACTTCGACAACAGCACAGCCTATGCCCGCTACGGGAGCTTTGGCGTCGGCTTGTTCTCCGTGGACCCCGAGGAAGACGGGTACCCGCTCACCGTGGCCGACTACTCGGGCACGGCAGGTAGGATCCCAGGCCGCAGGGTCTGGCAATTCTGGCCTCCTCCTTCAAGTCCCGCCTGGCCCTCGCCCCAACAGCATGAAACGGCAAGACCCGAGTCGTTCACCCATTCTGCAGACGAGCAAAGTGAGCCCCGAGCCGGAATCAGGACGGCTGGGGCTTGGGTTCTGCTGGACCTCTCAAGTGGGGTGGCCGCACCCCTCTAGGCTGGGTTTCTCTTCTCAAGGGGAGGCATGGCCAGGACAGGGAGTGTATGAAAGAGGGGGAGGGGGGACAGAGACCGCCAGGACCCAGGGGTAGCCCGTGGACCCTCAAGGTGGCCCCCTGGGGACATGTGAGCCGCACAGACACCGTGGGTGTGTCGGGACAGACGTGTGTGCACGTGCCCGGGTGAGTGTCCTCATGTCCGGGGGTCCCCGGGATACACGTCTGCGTGTGTGTGCCCCGTGCAGGGGACTCCCTCCTGAAGCACGGCGGCATGAGGTTCACCACCAAGGACCGCGACAGCGACCACTCGGAGAACAACTGCGCCGCCTTCTACCGCGGCGCCTGGTGGTACCGCAACTGCCACACGTCCAACCTCAACGGGCAGTACCTGCGCGGCGCACACGCCTCCTACGCCGACGGCATCGAGTGGTCCTCCTGGACGGGCTGGCAGTACTCGCTCAAGTTCTCGGAGATGAAGATCCGGCCGGTCCGTGAGGACCGCTAGATGGGCGCGGCGCCCGCCCGCCACCCGCACCACCCCTGCCCGCTCACCCCTCATCCCCCGCCCAACCCTACCCCACGCCACTCCCGACCCCTCACCCCTCCCCATCCCGGCCCGACGCCACCCTGCCTCTCCTCTGACCTGCTCTCGCACTGGGGGGGGCCGCACCTCACCTTTGCCCTGTCCCCGCCCCCCAGTTGACCTCTGCTGACCTGGGGCAGGGCCCACTTGACAGCCCCAAATCTTGCCTGCCCAGACTTTGGTTCCTGGGGTAAGAGTCCTGATTTCCCTCAGCCAGCAGTCCACCAAGCACTCCGGTGGCCCCTCTACTTGGCCGGTCCAAACCCCGGTGCTTGCGGGGCACAGAGAAGGGGCAGGAGGCACCCTGCAGCCCTGTTAGCGGACACAGGGATTGTTTGGATCTTTCCGAGTCAGTCCGAGGCCGGCCTTCTCTGCCCTCCCGGCCCTCCCGGCCCCCTCCTTCACTTCCCTGGTGTCCGGGGTTCCCACCTCTCCCCAAGGCCCGTGGGGCGTGGTGGCGGCGAGGGCTGCCCGGGGTGGGGGGCTGGCAGCCGTATCCCACCGTTCCCGCAGGCCAGGCTGGGGCACAGCTGTCTGTGGGGACTCCTAGCCCGAGGGGGTTAGGACTCCGGGCCAGTTCCCCGGAGCTTCCCCACCCCCCCCCCCCCCGCCTTCTACCTGCAGGCCTGGGAGCTCCTCAGTCCTTTGGGCTGCTGTGTCCAGCCTCCTGCCTTCCCGGGGCGGCCGGAGCCCCACCCCACCCTGTCCTCTTGCCTGTGGGAGGCTGGGGCAGGTCCTGCTCCCTCCCGGCCTGGCCAGTCAGAACCTCCTTATTTCCTGGGCTGCTGTGGGGCTTGAACCAGCGCCCCCCACACTCCCCAATCCCCAGGGACTCCAGGGTCTTAGGGTCTCCTGGCATCAGGCCTGCAAGGTGGAGGCTGGACCAGGAGGGGTCTGGGGGCTCTTTCCTGGTCAGCCCGGAGACTGCTGTCTCAGGGGGGAGGCTGCCCCCTACTGCTCACTGTGGGTGCTGCCATCTCAGGTCAGGGGGAAGGGAGGGACTCGTTGGGCAAGTAGGGGGACGGAGGCACCGCCGGACACTGGACACACTCCCCCATCGAATCTTCCCAACGTCCTATCACCCCACCCCCCACCATTCCACCTACCCAACTGCGGGTCCTGAGGTCAGCAGCCAAAAAGAGCAGCCCTAACGCCCCTGATGGATAGTGCCAGGGCCCTGATGCCCTCGCCATCAGAACCAAGCACGGGGCTGTTCTTCCAAGCTTCCACCTGGGGGGATTTGATGGGCCGTTTGAGAGGGTCTGGGGTGGGGTGGGCTGCACCAGGGGCCCCCCTGAGGCAGGAGGGCGGGGCTGTTTCCTTGCCTGGAGGCAGGTGGACACGGGCAAATAGGGAAGCGGGGGCTCATCTCTCCCCCTCCCACCAGAGTTTGTGCTGCAGGAATCACGAGTCAGAGTCAGCCAGGGGCAGCAGGAGGGGTCGGAGTGTGGCTGACCCGCTGTGCCAGCTGGCCCGTCCCCTGGAGCGCCGCCTGGTCATGGCATTCAGCCAAGTTTCGCTGGACATCTGCTGTGGGCCAAGGCCGGCCCGGGTTCCGGACGGCACCGAGTCCCTGCCCTGTGGGCACCGTACTTGAAACAGTCGCGGCCAAGAGGCCGGCGGCGCAGCCCAGTGTGACCCGTGCTGGGGGAGCGGCCCAGCTGCAGGGGTGGCCGGGGCAGTGTGGGGGGCTCATGAGATGAAGGGAAGGGCCCCTGCCAGCCCCCTTCTCCGTCCTCTAGAAGGGGACCAGCCCACCCAAGCTGCCGGGGCCCCCAGCCACAGTGCAGAGGCCGGGTGGGACCCCAACTCCTCCTCCCAGGGAGCCCCCTTCTCCCCCACCAGCCCCAGGCTAGAGCCGGCTTCCGCTGACAGCCACGCGGTGCCAGCCACTGTTTGGAAAGTGTCAGGCGTCTTCTGATCTGTCATCAAACAAACTCCTGGTGAGCGCGATGTAAATGGAGTCACAGATGTGCGTGTGCGCCAGGAAGCTCGGGGCGCTCCTGACAGGGCTTGGCTGCAGAACAGACGTGCCGGGGCTTGGGCCGGGCGGGAGGGAGGCCGAGGGTGGCTTCCGGGAGCATCCGGCCGACATGCAGACACCTGTTCCTGCCTACCCGAAAGCACCAGCCCCAGGCCCAGCCCAGGAGAGGCACCAACACGGCTACTGGGCCAGATCCAACGCTGGCTGCTTGGGCACAGAGCCCCCTGGTGGGGACAGCCAAGGCCAGCACACCCCAGTTCCTAAAGGGCACAGATAGCCCCGCACGCCTGCTCCCCGGGGCTTGGTGAGCAAGGCGGGCTCTGGCTTCTGGGAGCCCCCGCTGCGATGTCCGTGGGAATGGCTGTCTTGTGAGTGGCAGTGACCACAGGAAGAGGGGGTGTGAGGACAGCAAGTAGCAAAAGGCAGCTCCACCAAGGCCCGACGGATGACGAACGTGTGCGAGGGGCCCGAGCTGACGGTGGCGGGGGCCTCTGGTCCCACTATCCCATGTGAACTGACTGAAGTCCCTGTCCCTTTCCTTTGTCCTTTGATGAGGAGAGCGAGCCACGCGGAAGCGGGGGTCTCTACACAGGACCCCGGGGCAGCGCATGTGGTCCCACAAAGCTTCTGAAGGTTCCTTTCAGCCAGCACGGGCAGGTCCTGCAGAACCGGCCAGTGACCGCACTCATTCTGCGCCCCCCGCACTTCGGACACGGAGCTCGCTGGGTCCGGAGGACGGGTGGTTCCTGGGCCTCCACCCTGACGGCCTCCGTGCCGGCCACCAGGAGACCGGGACAGCGCTGGGAGCAGCTCCCAGATCGCATCCCCCCGACCCCGCAGCCACACGTGAATTGGTTTCATAAATATTTGTCTTGGGGCAGAAGTAATGTCACAGGCCTGTCTCCTCCTTGTCCCCCTGCGCGCACCGTCGGCCACCCTCGTTCACACCGGCCTCTGACCGGCCTGGCTGGGGCCAGAGCCCTGTCACCCAGGACTCGGAGGATACGTCAACAGGAACTGCCAGGCGACACCGGGAGGGGAGGGAGGCTGTGTCTGCAGACATGGGGGGACCGGCCTGTGGTCAGTCACACATCTCTGGCCTGTGCAGGTGGGGAAGACGTGATCAACCTCAGCCAAAGGACATGAGGCTTTGGTCCCAGGGCCCGGGCCTCCTCAGGGCCAGTGTCTCCACCTGCTTGCAGGGAGAGAGCTGTTCCCAAACCCCCAGGGGCCAAGCTGCGGGTGGGAGTGTGGCTGGGGCTGGCCGTGGTGGGACCGTGTGCAGACGGAGCCAGTGGGGGCAGCCTCCGGCCGTGTAGACAAGCAGCCCTGACCGTCCACACGAAGCTGGCTGGGGGCGCGCAGAGTGGCTGTAGGGCTAGCACGGTTCAGGACAGAAGCTGGTCTGGGCGGTGTCCTCTGTGTTCCTGTCCCTAATAAAATCTCGTGGTGACCCGGCTGGAGCCTCCGCCTCTAACCTTGCTCGGTGCCCCACGTCCAGCACAGGGCATGCTCCGCGACGGCCTCCTGCACCATTTCCCCAGAGCTGCCTCCTCGCTCCTGTCTTGATTTCTATCGCAGGAGCAGGAGCAGGAGTTTCCCGGAGAACTCCGTGCCCCACAGAGGCTGAGGCAGACCCTTTGGCAGCAGCGGCTGGGGAGGTGAGGCCTGGCCCTGCCCCGAGCTGCACCCTGTGGGGTCATCCTCCTAGGGCTGGGCCTCAGGGGAGGAACCTGTGCATCCCCCTCCCCCCACCCCAACCAGGATCTCTCCTGGGGCTGGAGTCCTGAGGAGCTGAGACTTTATTAAAAACAACAGCCCCTGGGGCGCCTGGGTGGCTCAGTGGGTTAAAGCCTCTGCCTTTGGCTCGGGTCATGATCCCGGGGTCCTGGGATCGAACCCCACTTCGGGCTCTCTGCTCAGCAGGGAGCCTCCTTCCCCCTCTCTGCCTACTTGTGATCTCTGTCAAATAAATAAATTAAAAAACAACAACAACAAAAAAACCAACAGCCCCCGATGGCTGTTCACTCACAAAATCAGCACGAAGCTCGAGGACAAAACCACCCCCGGGTTTATTGCACCGAAGCCGACATTTCTCGAGGCCCCGTCAGAGTGCCGGTGCGGGGCCCGCGGCGGGTGGCTGTGCCAGACAGGGCCCCCCTCAAGCCCACCGAGGAGGCAGCTGGAGGGTGTCTGCGCTCCTGGCCGTGCGGTAGACAGAGGGCTCTGTCCCGGTGGCTGGAAGTTTCCAGACTGTTCACAGAGCATGACGCCCCGTCCCAGTGTCCCTGGCTGACAGGCACGCGGTCCCGCCAGCTCCCTGTCAGGTCCGCAGGAAGTCACTGCGGTGATCGTGGCCACCATGGGCCACACCTGCTCCAGGTGCCCAGCTAGGCCCCTCAGACACCAAACCTGCCGGGGGACCCTCGGGGGGAAGCTGCTCTGCCTCCGCTCATGGGGCCAACTGGAAAGATTCCGTGAACTCGGCCCCACAGGTTTACACCGCTGGCGAGCGTGGTTGCGTTTCAGCCATAAACAGCACGTCCTACGGCATGGGAAGAGGCTGCCCATGGCTTTGGGGGGCGTGGGGGGTTCAGCTGGCAGCACCGGGAGTCTGGCAGGGAACAACAGACCCTGGGAGGCCCCCGCGTACGAGGAGGGCACTGTCTGGGCTCGCTCGAACACCGGCAGCGGCCAGCGCTGGTGGGGTGAGTACTGCACCGGACCCAGCTTTTATCCAGTAGCTCACAGCGCCCGCTGTGATGTGGGCGCCCTGCCATCCCCAGGCCTGTGGAGAAACGGAGGCTCTGAGGGTGACTGGCCCAAGACCCCTGGTGTGCGGCCAGAGGTGGAGCCCAGTTCTGGGGCCTCACGTGTGGCTGAAAGGTGGTAGGAGAGGAGGGGGTCCAAGAGCCCCATGAGGGGTGTGGGCTTCACACAGCCGGGCTGTGTCACCCCAACAGGTCCCACTCTTGCAAAGTCACAGCCCCACACAGAGAAGCAAGGGCAGCGGGGGCTGCTCGTCGGATTGGGTGTCCTGGGACTCGGCGCTGGCATTTAAGGGCAGTTTCCCAGGGAACCTCACTCTGGCGTAGGAAAGCAGGACCTTGCGGCAACCCCCACCCCATTTACTCTGCCCCTGAGAAAAGCCTCTGTTGTGGGAAGTGGAGACTGAATGGATCCCCCTGCCCTCTGACCGGCACGGCCTGAGCCGTCCATGACCTTCCCATAGCCCAGAGCCTGCCCAGCCACTGCTCTGGGGGCCCAGACTTGTCCCCTCTCCCACTTCTCGTTCCCTAGAGGGAGCCCAGGAAGTACACTTCAAAACGATCCTCCGGGGGTGCCTGGGTGGCTTGGTCGGTTGAGCGTCCGTCTCTTGGTTTTGGCTCAGGTCATGATCCCAGGGTCCTGAGATGGAGCCCCGCGCTGGGTGTGGTGTCTGCTTGAGATTCTCTCTCTGCCCCCCGCCCCTTACGCACCTGCTCTAAATAAATAAATAAATAAATAAATAACTCTTAAACAAACAAACAAGCCGACAATCTTTTGGGCCAGCTGCTCTGGGGACACCTGGCGGGGCCCAGGCGTTGGGAAGTTTGGCACCAAATCCAACGTCAGACTTGACTCCAGGCACAGCCGCCTGGGGACAGGATGGCTTGGGGCTGAGGAATCTGGGCTACTCGCCCCCGACCTTGCCCCACGCCCAGCCCAGGCCCCAACACTCGGGACTTTCTGTGGCCTCCAGTTCTGAACGGCCCCTGGGGCAGTGTTGGTTCTCACAGCAGAACCTCGGAGCTCGGTGTGTCAAACCCCCAAGTGGAGCTTCTCTCCGGGGGGCCTGGGGTGGCCCTCAGGGCTTGACCTCACGCCTGTCCTCCCTGCTCTCCACAGCTGTCCCCAAGAAATTTCACAGAGCACAGCTCAGGAACCAGAACCTCCCACTTGACACCCAAGGGAACTGAGGCACATCCCATCACCCAGCATCACCGCTGACCTGCCCTGGCTGGGAGATAAATTGACCCCGCGCCTCCTGTCTCACTCGCACACACACCAGCCCCTCAGAGGCACCCCTGCCCTGCGGATGGGGGCGGCTCTGCACCTGCTCCGGTGGGCACAGAGGTGCCCCTCCCACCGCACCTGCCCGGGGAGAGGTCCAAAGTCGAGCCACGTTTCTGCTGCAGATGGGCCTGGAGAGCATTCAGGATGGGGGCTGGGCCTGCTGCTCCCGCACAGCCAAGGGCTCTGACCCACTGGGCCCCTGTCCTGCCCCTCCCCCTGCAGGGGGATGTCCTCTAGCCCTTCTCGGGTCTACAGGGGAGAAGAAGTGCCCATGAGGCCATCCCATTCCCGTGTGATGGTGGGGTGACTCTCCACACCCCCGGCACTGCACAGCCCAAGGTGATAGTCAGCTGGGTGAGGGCCCCCCGAGACTAGGGGAACCCTCTGTGCTTCGTCCCCAGCCTCACCTGGCACCTGCATCCTTCACTGCCCTGCTCGCTCTCAGGAGAGGGGAAATCAAGGCCAAGCGAGTAGTAGAGGCTGGGGGCCTGGCTGGGCTGGTCTCCCCACAGGTGCCCGTCCCAGGCACAGGGGGACAGGAGGGGAAGGGGCTCCTGGGGCTGCAGGCTGCTGGGCCAGCCGGAGCGCTGGTACCCAGACAGACGCTTCCCCCTGCCACGGGCGCCTGCCTCCTACCTCGGCCCGGGCTGGGAGCGTACTCTGCGGGGCACTCGCCCCGACCGGGCACCTCGTCTTGGCTCAGCCGTGCAGACCCTTGTACCGGGAGCAGACCCCGGGGTCGCTCCATGAGGCAGGCAGAGTCACCATGGGGTGAGCCCCCTGAGATCCCTGCGGGCGGCGGTGCAGGTGCCAACGCGTGACGCTCCCCGCTGTGGCGTGTGAGTCGTCCTGGGGAGAAACGCCCGGGGAGTGATGAATGCTGGCGGCCTCCATCGTGGCTCCGGCTGTGGGAAGAGCTGGAGCCATGACCATGACTGTCCTCCCCCAACCCTTGCCAAATCCCACACTGGGTGGACAGCTTCCTCTCCGTGGCCCGCCACCACGGCACAAAGCCCTCGCAACAGAAGTTCCGAAAGCGAGGCGTGCTCAGTCACCCAGCAGAGGAGCAGCGAGTTTTGAAAACATTTTGCAGGTGTGTCCTTCCTTTCCCACATGGGTGCCAGGCACCCAGGCAGGCACTGGGGGTGCGGTGGGAAACCCCAGGCTTCCCTTCTAAGGAACACATCGACTGTGGTCCAGGGGACGTGGGCTTGAGAGGGGATCGGCCCGGCCAGGGGCTCCGAACCCCTTCCATGTTCCCTCGAGGACGAAGCAGCCGTCCTGCTGTCCCGCTCAGCCCCTTGCCAGGCTCCAGAGCTGGCGGCCCACGGCGCCTGACACAAGTTCCCGCGTGACCGCAGTGAGGGAGGGAGAGGCAACCGCCGGCTTCCCAGGTGTCTGACTTCCCGAGCCCACGGGAGCGGCTGTGCTGGCGGGGCAGGGCTGGGTGAGGGGTGGACACCGCCCCCCCTTCTCGGAAGACTGAGGTTGACTCGATAAAGGCCGGGCTGCTGGGACTTGAGGGTCTGTGCCCGCGGTTTAATGATGCTACCGGCTCTCCTCCAAGCAAGGCGGCCTCTGGCAAAGGGCAGCCCCCTCGGCTCCCCTCATCAGACCACATCCTGTCTGTGTTGGGTCTTTTATCAACACAGTCCGCACCGCCCCGTCCTTCACCACCGGCGTCCCCAATGGAATCCCAGGGTCAGGAATGTGCGGCAATCAGACGGCAGTGGCCATCTACCCGGGCCCTATATAAAGCCGGAGAAGCCAGGAACCACACCGCCCAGGCAAGACACCTCCCAGAGGGCCGTGCCCAGCAGCCTTCCCGGGGAGCAGCACGGTGAGTCCAGCCGCTCCATCCCCAGCAGGAACCCGGTTCGCTGGGGCCTCCTTCCAGGCCAGGAGCCGAGTGGGTTGTGCAGCCCAGGCTGGCCACAGCTGGCCTCAAGGGTTCCGCCCTGGTCTCCCCTCGTGTGCCTCCCCTGCCACGGCCTGAATGCTGCGGCCTGAAGCTCCAAATTATGCTGGGGTCCAGTTTTTGGTGGTGAGTGTCCCGAGCTTCCCCCATGCTCTTGAAGGGTCCACGAACCCCCAAAGGGGACGGGGCCACTTCCTCTTCGCATCTGTACACCTTTTCTCAAGCCCCAGAGGCCATCCCCAGGTGGAGTCACCCACCAGGTGGAAAGCCCCCCACGGCCCCCGGGCCCTGATGGAGAGTCTTCCCGCCGCAGGCCAGACTTGGCTCCAGCCCCGGGGGATGAGGTGATGGAAGATAGGAGGACTGGATTTAGGTAGGGAGGAGGGCGGCTTTTATGATTTTTTTTTAAAGCCTTCTGGCTGAGTTCACTTTGAAATGTCTTCAAGGGAGCCATTTCTGGAAAGAGCTCTGGGGAGCCCATGCTTCTTCTCCAGAACCAGCTCTTTCTTCTAGGCTCAGTTCTGTTCCTCAGAAGAACAGCCGACTCCGACTCACCATGGTCATTACCAAAAAGGCTTCCTTTAAGAGGGAATGGATAATTTTTGTCAAAGCCGGGGCATTTGGGGAAGCTCTATTTCTGTTTCGAATCCCCCCGGACCGCCGTCTGTGGGGCAGAGTAACGATTCTGAGTCCCTTAGTCCCGGGCATATACCCCAGCTGTCTCTTGTAATGCTCGCTGTGAGACGCTGGGCAAGTCCCCTGTTGCGGACGGCCTCCCCCGCAGAAGAGGGGAAGACGGCCCTGCTGTGAGGACAGTGCGGGAGGGGGCCAGAAAGCATTGCCCACGGGCCTGGCACACCACGATGCTGTCTGGCCGTTAGAATCCCAAGTCTCAGGGCCTCCGTTGCCCGCTGTGCGGCCCAGGCACCTCTTAGCCTTCCCGACAGTCCTCGTGCCTGAAAACCTGGGATGAACAGGGCCTAGAAACGAAGCTTATTGTAAAGCGGACACGCAGCTGTGCACACAGACGGTGCTCGAAGGGAGCCTCGGCAGCCCCGCCACGTCCGCATGCTCATTCCCCAGCGGGTGTCTGAGTTAGGCCTGGATGCAACTCCTTCCCATGTTAGAGGGACATGAGCTGAGTGTCCCGTCAACACAGTTTAGCCAGACCCACTTATGATCAAGTTGAAGACCAAGATTGATGCCATGAATTTTCTGCCCTGTGGCTCTGAGACGATATGGCCCGAGAGTCAATAATTAAAATAAAAAAAAAGAACGAGCTCCAACCTGCATAGCACTCGGGGGCTGCCGGTACACGCCGTAAGGCGTCCCAGCAGCGGGGGTATTTGAATGCTAAGCTGCCAAGGCCCTCAGATGCAGGGGACCGCAGGAGCGGAGAATCAGCCTAATTGGTGCAATCAGCTCCTGAGCCTGCTAAGAAAATAAAGGCCTGATCCCCAGCATAGTGACACTTCCTCCAGCTGCTTGCAAGCCGGGCTCCATGGAGCCACCAGCCTTTGATGGCTTCCCAGGCCCTGGGAAACACTGTTGACAAGTTGTCGTGCAAGGCCCACGCGTGCAGCCGGTAACTTCTTCCTCTCTTCTTCCTCCGGCCCAGATGATAAGCCCGCACGCCCTGCCGTGCCTCCTCCTCCTGCCGCTGGGTGCCTGCCTTCCTCTCTTGGACAGAGAAGAGGCCGCTGCCACCGTGGGAGGGGTCAGAGGTGGAATGAGCTGGGTCGACCTGCCCGGGGGACGCCGCATGTCCCCCCCATGGAGCTCCCCCGGGTGGCCGAGGGCCCCACAGCCGCACGGCCTGCTGGTCACGGCCAAGGAGCTGAAGGCGTCAGGCCAACGGCGCCCTGGCTTCACGTTCCGGTTCGGGAGGCAGGATGATGGCAGCGAGGCTCCCGGCTTCCTCCCCGTGGACGGCGAGAAGGCCAGCGGCCCTTTAGGGACCCTGGCCGAGGAGCTCAGCAGTTACAGCAGGAAAAAAGGTGGCTTCAGCTTCCGCTTCGGCCGGCGGTGAGGGGGCCGGGGCGTCTGTGGACCCTCCCGGGTACCACTCCCCCTCCTGTCTTCACCTTGAGCCCGAAAGACCAGGATGCTAAGAAGGCGAGGGGATGACTGTCACGCGTTCTTAGCAGTAGGATCGCTTAGTGGGCGCCGAGGAAAAGACCGGATGGGATCAAAAAGGAGGTGGCCCAAAGCAGGCGGCACCCCTGGGAAGAAGGAAGTGTGGCCCCGGGGTAGCCGTGCCCGCCCCCTTCCCTGGGCTGTGAATGTGGACAGGCAGGGCCGGCTGTGCGGGCTCCAGGCTGAAGGCAGGTGGGCTGCCGAAGGCAGGGGTAACCGAAGTGTTGACAGCCCCCACGGGGACGCCTGCCGCTGACACCCACAGGGCAACTCTGAGTGAACACGTCCCACCGGGTAGAGAGGATGGTTCTGAAAGTTAAAGAAAAAAAAAATCTTGTTCTCCATCCCATTGACACAACATCCCTCTGGCACGAAAACCCCACTGTGGTGTCGAGATGTCATTCGGAACCGGCTGCCCATTCCCTTCTGATCACTGTCCTCGGAGGCGCTGTGTGTGCGGAGCCAGTAGTCTAGAAGGAGACGAACAAGGAAGGAATTCATTTTGCTGGCGCAAGGCTGCCTCTCAAATGTTCGGAATATGAATGTGTTGTGTCTTTTGAAATAAAAGTTGTAACTGAAAAACCACAGTGTACGGCCCACCTGGCTCTTGCCTACAGGTCCTCTGGGCCCCAGCAGGCCCGTTTTCCGGAGCTGCCGCTGCCTCCACTCCGGGGGAAAGGAGCTCGTGCTGCCTGTACCCACACCTGTCCCAGCAGCCCCGTAATTGGCAGCTGGTAAAATACCCACGGTTAAGGGCGGAGGGAAACACAATACGGGCGCATTTTCCTCCTGCGCGACTGCTCCGTCCCTGGTTTTCTCAAAGCAAAGAGCGTTCTGAAAACAACTTCTCTACCCCCGGGGGAGGCCAGCGCTCAGCCTGGAGTGGCTGCAAGCCCGGGGCGAGGAATAGCATCTCTTTCAGACGCTGCTCTGCTGTGTCCGGCATCCCGCCCCGTGTCAGCTACGGCAGTCCGACGCTGCTCACCCCCAGGCTGGCTTCCACCGCTGAGACGAGAACCCGGATTGATGTTACTATGGCAACATCTCCCCTCCTCCTTTCAAGCTGCTGCTTGGCCCTGTTCACAATTGAATAATTTTCCATTGAGCTGTCACAATTAATTGGTGGATTTTTATTAGCCTTTTAGAACCATACTGGGTTGGGCCCAGCTTGGCACCTTGGCGCATTTCACAGTGTTTTCCATTCTATTAGTGACTTACCTTCCCCGGTAGCAGCTCTCAATCCCCGGCAGCCAGAAAGCCACTTTATTAAGGGGTGACGGATTGGAGCTACAAAAGAGCCAAGCTGACTGGGAGTGCGGAAATTGGGCGGTAGAACGGGCCGGGAAGACAGGAATCAGAACATCACCTTATGTTCGAGCGAGCTGCCTTCTCCCGGAGCTCCTCACAGCTTCTGCCCTATGCCGGGCACACGGGCACATGGGAGAGGGGCCAGACAGCGACGCTGAGCCTGGGAGGCACGTCATACTCTCTTTGGCCTCCGTCACTGTCCAGGGAAGGGACGAGCCAGGATGCCTCCTGCTATTGTGACAGTCTGACGGGGACAGAACACATCCCAGGGTCTTCGTCTGTTGGTAAAAGAGGCAGACACTCAGCCCTCAAGCCACAGAGGGCAAACCTCAAGAAAATGAGTCCCAGCGTGTCCATAAAGGACAGCTCCGGCTGGGAAGAAAGTGGCCAAGTGAAGGAAGTGAGATCCCAGCCCAGGCTCTCACCCCAGTCTGTGCTCACTTCCACTTGGGGGGGCGGGGACTGCAAGCTGGTTCACTCCGCCCTTTGCTCATTCGTATAGAGAGAAGCCAGAGAACCGGCTGGTGGAAAGACCAGGTGAGACAGGATACACCAAGGCCAAGGGCAGAGGGACGCTCTGCAGCAGGGTCCCTGGGTGAGCCTCACCGGCCCATTTCTCCTCTTAGAACAAAAGGAGCCCCTTCTGTGGTCACTGATTACAAGAACTTGGAGGTCACCGAGGCTGAGATGCTCCCGCACGTGTTTACACACACTTTGGGGATATACTGGCTGGTTTCTAATTTCGTGGGATGAGATTAACCTCAGAGAAATCAGAGATAAAGGAGGGGGGAGGGCCTTCAGGAGAGTGGATATCCTGTCATTAGACTTTCATCATTCAGCAGCAATCAACGACAAAGTTATTCCTTCCAGTTGCTTGTACATTCGAGCTCAATAACCCTGAAAATCCAAACGATCGAACTGTTAAGGGCATTGCTCTGTTAAATCCCTCCCGCTGTATCTGGCTACCTCTCCTCTTTAACCCTCGCTCCACCCCAGCGAGACTTGCTCGAGGTTCGGGGGCCTGTCACGCCATCCCCGCACCCTCCTTGGTGGGTAAGATCACTTTCTAGATTAGTGAAGGTGAAGCTCCTCGGAAAACCTTGACTTTGCCGGCACAGATGAAGCTCCCCTGGGCAGTCTGGGTTCACTCCACCTGGCGTGATGATGCTGTCCCCCCCAGCCCAGGCGCCGGAGAGCTGTCTGCATCCTTTCACTGTTTACACAAGACACACACAGAAGCCTCCCTCTTGGGGTGCAGATCTAAAAGCTATTTAGCTATTAAACTGCCTGGGGAATGTTTTTGCTTGAATTTTCCCATGTGTTTGAAATATTCCTAAAAACATGTAAGAAAGAAAGAGGCTCATGGGGCAGCAAGTCATCCAGCAGCTGTCCTGGTGAACAAGCCACCAGCTCGTCCCTTGTCCCAGAGCGGGAGACACTGGATGACAGAGTCCACTCAAGACCCCAACCCAGAAAAGATGCCGTTACCCTCCAGGCAGGGGGCTGGGGCCCCGCCCAAGAGGGTGGGAAGCCATCAGGGGTGAGGGCAGGCATGGACAGACACGACGGTTGCTCAGTGTTGTCCCACCTGACGCCTCCTGTGCCGGGAACATTTAAAAAAATCGATTCCTCAGGACACGCCATCTGGGAACACCTCAGGCAGCACAGACGGACACCGGAGAAGCTGGGCCGGCTCTAACGTCCTGACTCCTTCTGCTCCATGGCAGAGGGAGGCGCCGGACTCTGGAGCAGGCTCTGCGGGTCATGCCGGGGCCGCGTGCACCGCCAGCAAGTTGGTCTGGCGCAGCAGGCGTGCGGCGGCACGTGTGACCTCGGGCGAGCCGCCTCGCACCTCCGAGTCTCAGCTTCCCGGCATGTTAAATGAGGACGGGGACAGAACCTCCCTCATTAAAGAAAGAGGGTTTCACGTGGTCACACGAAGCATGTAGTGCACAGCTGACGCATACGAGCCGCAATTTTAAGAAAACGCTCGCTGAGGGGCGCCCGGAT
Organism: Meles meles; assembly: GCF_922984935.1. Lineage (NCBI taxonomy): Eukaryota > Metazoa > Chordata > Mammalia > Carnivora > Mustelidae > Meles > Meles meles. Next base: position 5,146,877 of record NC_060076.1, read on the forward strand.
GGCTCAGCCGGTGAGGCGTCTGCCTTCGGCTCAGGTCATGATCTTGGGGTCCCGGAGTTGAGTCCTGCATCGGGCTCTGTGCTCAGCAGGGAGCCTGCTTCTCCGTTTGTCCCTCCCTCTCCCTGCTCATGCTCTCACGCTCTCTCAAACGAATGCGTCTTAAACAAACAAGCAAACACCCTCTCACTGAAATCTGACACACCCGGGGAATGGGCTCCGGTTCCGAGTGGACCGTTCACTACACTGTCCCCAAGTGACACACCCATCAGTCAGCGTGACCCAGACTAGGAAACAGAGCACCATCTGCCCCCCGCTGAGCTCCCCTGCACCCCAACCAGGCATGACCCTCTGTTCTGACTTCCGACGCCAAACCACAGACCAGTGCGCCTGCTTTAAATAGATGGAGGCTTCCGGCAGCACTACCGACTGCCTGGCTTCTCCTGCTCACGTTGCACTGGCGAGGCTCCTGTACACCGGGCTGCGACGAGTTCGTCCGTCTCCACCACTCGCCCTACCCCACTCTGCGGGCACCCGCCACGCGGCGCTCCTCTCGGCTGTTTGCGCTCTGAGGCTCTGTCGGTCGGTGCTTGCTCGCTGCCATTCGGACGTTTTGGCTTGTGTTTCATTCTGACCACAGCGACAGCAGCGGCTGGCCCTGCTGGCAGGCCTGACCCCGCTCCCCAGTTCTGGACCTGGAGGGCAGGCCTCGCGAGGCTCTGACGACCGTGTACGCACCTCTGTGCTCTCTCCTGGGGCCGCTGCCAGGTGCGCCAAGTTTTCCAGGGCTTCTGTGGCCTAACCAAGTTACGAACCGCTGTTCCAGAACAGCCAGACCCGGGAAAGTTCCCGAAGCGTGAGCGGCACACGCAAGATCCCTGAGAGAAGACCTGTATTTCCCGTGGGCACAGCCGCCACGGTGACTGGCACGTGGTCCCACGCATGAGCCACGATGAGCGGTGACCTCACGGCTGGGTGTCAAGAAAATGGGGTGACACGCTCTGCCCAGGAGGTGCTGTGAAGACTCCGGGACCGGCTTGTGTCCCTCGAGATGACGCCCCTGACCCGGGAAACAGGGAGAAGGCCTCGCAGCCCCTCGGCGTCTGTGCTCCGCGAGGTCCCAGCTCCCGGCCGGGGCCGCGTCCTCACCTCCCCCGCCTGACGTGCTGCGCCGCCGCGCGGAGCTCCCACTGAGCCGTGCTCCTCACCGCGCTTTGCTGAGCAGATCTGGATCCTCTGACAAGTCTGCCGCCTAATAAGTATCATTATCCCACAGCGCGACTGACTTCCCTGACTTCCACTTTCCAAGCTGTCAGCTGGCGCTAAATGGAGGCCCCGAAGGGGAAAACGCCCCCACGGAGCCCCCGCAGGCCCTCGGTGGGGGGCTGGGAGAGGACACGGCCCGCCGGGCGGCATTTCCATCACCCTGAGGCCAGCATCCCTGACCCTCCTCCTGTACACAGAGAAGTAAGACACGGGGTGTGTGGACCACAGTGAGCAAGGGGTGCTTCGGGGCTGGGGTGGGGGGCGGGGAGCGCAGGGGCGGGCTCGCAGGCGGCGGAGAGAAGCCCACCTGGGGCGGGACTAACGCTTCCAGCCCAGCGGAGTCCGGGGCGCCGCCTCCCCGCCGCAGTGACTGTGACAGCCCGACAGCGGGCACAGCCCTCGGACTCTTCCCTTCCCACACCAGTCAGATGCGGCCCCTCTGGTGGCAGAGCCCACTCCCAGGGCTGCTGGCTGAATCTGCGTCAAGGGCACAAGAAGGGCCCGAGGCCAGGATGAGGAGACGGCTCTCGGAAGGCGGAGAAGATGCGGGATTCGTGCCGCGGTCCCGCCAAGCCTCCGGTCCCCCTGCAGGGAAGCAGGGACCCCCCCCCCCCCCGCCCCGCAACCACGGCTCAGAGCAACAGGGAGAAAGTACAGACCAGAGCCATCTGCCTGAGTTCTAATGTTGTAAACATTTATTTAAAAAATACTACAGAAAGATGTGGATTCAAAAGCCACAGAATCATATACAGAAACAAAATGTACGCGACAAAAAAAGACAACTAGAAGCATTTGAGAAGAGAGAATAGTGGAAAAGTATTTACATGTCATTTATAAAAGAGTGTAATACAAGGTATAAATGTAAAATATAGTGGCAAAATACGTGAACAGAGAGGCCAGTACCTCATGGAAACACGCAGTTGAGGGAACCCGGGGGGTCCGTTCTGCTTTGTCTGAAAGGCCGCTGGTGGTGGTCGAGCCCCTCCCCCAGTCCGTGCAACACAGCAGGCTGGGGGGGGGGGGCAAAGAGGAGACGCGCCGTGAAGACAGCTAAGTTGATCCGAACGAAACAGTCTCTACCAGGGAAATAAAATACAAGTCTAGGTGAGGAGCATAAAAACGGGGCCCGCGTGCGGTCACGGTGCGAGGAGGTGTGCACCCCTGGGGGTGTGAGGTGGTTCCTCCTGGGCCTGCCTCGAGGCCCAGGCCGGGCCTGCCCAGTCTTCAGTAGCTGCTCCAGGTCAAGGTCAGGACGGTCTGGGCTTCTGCCCCACGAGCCTGGTCCGGGGCCGCCTGGGGAGAGCAGACAAAGGGCCTGCTCTTCGAGGCACATTCTGGGGCTTCATTTGTTCGCGGTCTTCATCCCTGATAACCCCAGCAGAAACGGGGGGCTACGTGTTGCTCATGGTGATTCAACGGGATGTCTGCCCCTTCGTGCGTGGCCAGAGGGGCTGGCGCTTTGGCTCCCATGTGCTG